>NW_017728943.1:62540703-62543154 GCF_001723895.1 Crocodylus porosus
AGTCCCCCAGTTTTTTAATGAGAATAGGGTGAGAGACAGTGTCCACTTAGGGTAAGTGGTGGGGTAATCTGAGTGGAGACTACATTAACAGAGAAACTGATGCTAGTCACAGACTTACCCAGAGGAAATGGTCTGGTGAAGAAAACCTCATTGAGTTGATAAGTGCTGGACCAACCCTGTGCAATGGGGGCCAAGCTATAGCCAAGGGTCAAATTGGGCTCGGTGGTGGGAATGGGTGATGGTTAATTTGAGTTAAGATTGATATGAGTAATGCATCAGAATCCTCTGTAGCCATGAGAACAACAGTTGGGTGAGTGATGGACCAGGGTGTAGCCCTGGAGAAGTTGGCTTTAAGAATTTACATTAGTCTGACACAATGTGTCAGAGCACTGGTGGTGCTCTGCCACTTCAAGAACTGGGCCAGAAAGCATGAAGGTGTAACCCAGTCCTGACAAGCAGCCATCTGAAGACTTAGGCCAGCAGGGCTGGAGGGAGCAGTTGCTGCCTGGAGCTGAGGAAGGAACATCTCCCAGTGGAGCTGCTACTCCAGCAACAACTTGGAGGTAAGGGGTGAGGCTATGGGGAAGGAGGAGGCCTCACTGGTCCTGGCCATGACTTAAAACTGCACCCTGTTGGGATAGGGAGGCCTGGTGGTCCTGTCAGTGGTGGGACAGGGCCAGCAAAGGCCAGGTTGGAGGACTATCCCCGTGAAAGTCATGTCAGGGCACCTTAATAACCCCTGCCCCCACCATCTGTTGGGTTACTACTGTTGGGCCAGGTATGTCCATGTGGGACACTTAAGTTCGATGGGACATAAGGCCCGAAGTGGGTAGTGGGGCCAGGCACACCCATGTGGGGCACCTGAGCCCGTTTGGGGTGCAAGACCCCAGTAAGAGGGAGATGGGGGCCAGGCACACCCATGGGTGGCACCTGAGCCCTTTAGGGTGTAAGACCCTGGAGAAAGAAGGAGAGTTGTGGGCCAGGCATGCTGATGAGGGCACCTGAGCTTGTGGGGGTTTTTGGCCTCAGGCCCCAGAAAAAGGGGTGGATTATTGAGTTGAGGCTCTGTGAGAAAGGGAGCTCATGTTGAGGTCCTGTTAACTTGAGGGGGACTGAATTAGCTCCAAGTAAGCCTTTGGGTGCTTGATGCCACAAATGGGCTTGAGGATGATTGGAGGGCGGCAGAGGAGAAGCCATGGAGAAATAAGGGGGTGAGTTAGCAGTCCTGTATGGAGAGCAGCTGGGTGCAGTTACCCAGCTATGAGACAAGGGCAGAGTCTGCGCAGTATTTTGTGAATTGCCCAGTGCTCACTTGGATGAGGGTATTGGGAGATGCCCAAAAGGCTGCACACTTTGGGGAGTGCAGGGAAGCAAGCCTGAGGACCCTTTGGGATAGAGCAGGGTGCATGTGGCTCTGGGGAAAAGAAGGGGAGGTACGAGTGAGGCCCAACAAAGGCAGTATGAGAGAAACTGTGTGAGAGATGGTGGAGTGTGAGTGGCCTCAGTGAGAGGGAGGTGGCACAAGTGTGGCCCACAACAAGGCAGGCTGTGAGAGGCCTAATACTGTAAGGAGTTAGGTCTGGCTTCAGGCTGGAGCTTTACACAGTTGTTAAAAACATCTACAAGGTATGGGACACATAAGGGGAGGTCAGAGTATGTACTCAACGCCCTAGACAGCAGGGCCCAGATTGGGCAGCCTCCTGCCTAATTAAGATCTTGATTACTTAACAGCAAGGCATGGCAGGAGAGATAAGCAGGCAGCATGCCCATAGGCAGTGGGAGATCAGCACTGTGGCTGGTTGGAGAGTTCCTACATTCGGCACACCCATTAACAAGGCAGTCCTTCTCTCCGTTTGTATTAGTAATGTCTTGGTGTGGTGGGCAATCGATCAGCAAACAATGGAGTGGAGAGAGTCCAAAAGAACCAGTTAGTGGCTTTGTCAAGATACGGCCACTCCTGGGATGGCACCATGACTGTGCTGGCTTCGCCCTATGGAGGCCCACTAATCTCTCCTGCCACTTCTTGTTGTTATGAATGATGGATTGGGATGTTGCCCTCAAGTTGCTGCTCAGTCACAGTCCTGACAGTCTCCCCTAAACCCTGTCACTTACTGGACTCCTTTATGGGCCCCACACTCAAAAGGGGTCTTATGGTACCCCACCCGCCTTATGGGTTAGATGTGCGACTCCAAAACCACCCCTTTATCATGCTCCACGCCTCGCAGATGTTATGTAAATGTTGTCTCCTTGTGTTGAGGCCTCAACTTAATCCAGCCTCAGTAACTACACTCTCTGTGGTGCCACGGTCTGCTTGCTCCCCGGGCACGGCGCCCACAGTGGTGCCAGGGTCCCCACACTGTAGTGGGCCCCCAGTGAGGCCTCCTCCTTCCCCAATAGCTTCAGTCCGATCCACTGGTTTACAAACAGAAATCAAAATATGAACCCCTGGGC
>NW_017728943.1:62543439-62547212 GCF_001723895.1 Crocodylus porosus
TTACAGCCCACAACTTTTAAACACACATACATGAGTGCTGGTATGCTATTCTGTTTCCTTTATCTACAGTACCTATACCTCATTGTAGTACTATTTGTATAGGTTTCTATATAGCATACACTTTGGGTAAGCAAGGGACAGTTCTCAGGAACGATTTATTCATTAAAGAAGGGAAAGATGAGTGATATGTTTTAAAAAGCACTGACACCGATAAGTTTCTTTTTGTGTATATATCTAGGCAGCCTGGAGGAACAAGGCTTGTTTTGCACAATGCCTGAAAAACACTGGATGGGTATGTGGCACATAGTACTCATTGGCAGAAGTTTTGCTTCCATCCCACAGCAATCAGAAACTGGAAAACTAAAGGGGAAATGATAGATCCAAATGTTCTTGATTCTTAATCCCTTTCCTTCAGTTAGTTTCTCAGATACTGCTGCCCTCTTCTATCTGGTGCCTTTATGGTATGCACATCATTGTGATATCAGAGCAAGCTGGACAATGATGTCACACATGAAAAGACAGTTGATTAAAAATAAAGGTTTTAAGCAGTCAGCTTAGTTTATTGCAAAGCAGCTCAAGTTTACCAGCTGTATCTGTACAGATGAACAGAACCCAGGCAAGGTAACAAGACATTTATTTAAAATGGAAGCACAAGATCTAGTAGGATCCAAATGAAATATAATGAAAATAATTTCCTGTGTCTGTTTACCTTTGTTTACATTTTCATTTTTTTATCTGGTTAAAGGACTAGAACTAGAGGCAGAGGTAGAGGAGGAGGAAAGGCGTCTGAGAGGTGGGGGTAGGGAACAGACCTGGTGAATAACATGCTCAAGAGCTCTCCTGCACAATGAGATTAGCACGATGTGATCATTTTGGTGCCAAGGTGCTAACACAATAATATAAGCGAGTTTGCCAACTTTTCAAATTGAATGTATTTGATTATTTGCTTTTAATTAGTGTGAGTTTTGGAGTATGTACAGGATTGTTACAGATACATGAAAAGCCTCCTATGGCAGGAAAGCGTATTCTCAGTAAAGATGGTACAGCTTTGTTCTTTTCTAGCTGTGGAGAATGAGATTTAACAGCCATGTTAAATGTTTTAGTCCGTTTCTATTGTGCCTCTGTTTCAACCTATTGGCAAGCCCATTTGAAGTGAGAAAATAAACCTCTTATCTGATCTGAATGCTGAGGGCTTTGTTGTAGGAAGAGTTTTCAGCCCAACTTCAGATCTCGGAAAATATCGTTGGTTTATTTAGAGTGGGCTCTTACATTCTCATTCTTCTTATTCAGATCCTAGGTAAACACACTTTGTTATTGCTTCCCATTTAGTATTCCTCTTGCGTTCATTTATCTTGAACACTTTAATCAAGACGGAAGATTTTTTTTCTTTTGAATGACACAGCCAGATTGTAGATCCAGAGGAAATTTATTGGCTGAAACACTTTATTTTGATCTTTCTTTGCCTTCCTTCTAGAGGAATAAGGTAGGATAGAAATGCCTTGGGGAACTGCAAGCTTTACCACTGGCTTCTTCATGAGAGTAACTTACCTCTCTAAATAAAGGGGATGAACCAAAGAAAGGAGGAAATAACTCTTATTTTGTGACACAGTTTGTAAGTTAACATCTGTTTCTCAGCTTCTGTTTACCTGTCTTAATAGATTTAGGGTACTTAGTTCTTCACTATCCAAAGAGAATGAAAACTAAGACAGACACTTCACACACATTGTGTACAATAACACAGCCTTTTACCTATGCTGTTCTTCAGTCATTTTTATATATATTTAAAATATTCTCTCCCTTAAACAATAGAGAGAAACAAATGGTTGACAATAACAATGGCAGCAGCTCTCCAACAAAAGCATGCAATTATTACAATTATACTATCCTTGATTAGGCTCCCATGCATTGCATTTCAATGTAATTGATGTTGTAGGTTGACACATTGGACACCAAATATTCTCGCCTGTCCCTTCACTCTTTTGTTTCAGAGCCTGATTTGCATTTTCTATGCTTTTAGTAATGAAGACTTAGCACTTTTCCTCCATTAGAAAAAAAAAAGAGAGACACAATAATCTGCAACTCGGCACTTGTTTAAGGATTCTGACCCTCAAAAATACCACTTTGCTTCACACATTAGCTGCTTACAAAGAAGGAAGCTAATGTATCATCTAATTGGGCAAACCACTGCATCTGATTTCTCTCAATCAGACTATTAGCTTCGTAATTACCCATCTGCCTCATGTGGAAAAACGGCAAGGCGAACACCCAGCTAATAACATTCTCAAGAGCTCTCTAGCACAATGAGATGAGCATGATGTTGTGGGATATAGTCCCTAACCATTTAAGTGCCAAGGTGGTCTCACAATGCAGCAGGAGTTTGCCAACCTTCCCAGTCTGAATGTGTTTAATTATTTGTCTTTAATTAGTCTGAGTTTTGGGGTCTGTTCAGGATTGTAGATGAAAAATGAACAACAGAAAAGAAACCCCCTGAAGCATCTCGCCACTTTGTTCTGTGTCTTCCTGTCTGTTAAGATGGCATTGCTTTTTCTAGCTCTATCAAATAAGATGTAAGTTTCCTGAACAGCTCTGTTCATTGTTTTCAACTTTTTTTTTCATTTTAAAAATCAGTCTGGGTGTCTCTGAATTGGGAAGCAGTTTTATCTGAATTCTGAAATAAGGCATCCTGAACAATTCTGGGCGTAGATCTTATTTATGTGAGTGTAACTCCATTGACCTTTATGCACCTCATCCTGATTTGTACAGATGTAAAAATAAGGAGAATGAACCCCAAAAGCTGTTTTTCCAATGAAGATTTGATACTTCCCAGCATGGTATTGTTCTACTTCAGATGTGTCCACAGACTCTCTGAGCCTGTCTTTTACTCAGTGACCTACCATAGCAGCTGTGAATTGTTGATGTCCTTGTTGTCTGTCTCCAAGATTGAAACAATAAGGATAAATGGCAAGGCATTTTGAGAGAAGTGTCTTTGGGCTCTGCTTCATTCCCACTTGTGATCTGTCAGTGTCCACATGTGGTAGTTCATAGGACATTGAGAGTTGCATCTGCCTAATCAGTTTTCTTCTTATTGACTTGGGAGCTTAGTGGAGATTCGTTAAAGAAAATTTCAAAATTGATCTACTGTTACATTGAGTAATCACAAATAATGTTTCCTTCATGTATCTTTACCGTAATTTGTATATGTGCTTTTCCTTATATTTTAGTTGTTTGCCTCTATCTGTAGAAGGCCAGTTATTGGACTTTTAGTCTGAATGCCAAGTGACCCTAAGGCAAGAATTGTAACCCTAAAGAAGGTTAGAAGTTAAAGGGCAAAAAACGTCTGAAACAATAGGCAGTAGGAATGTGATAACACCAGTGTTTTATGGACAAACATATTTGGAATACTGAAATATTGGTGTTTCAAATCCACACTCTCCATTCTGTGAACTTCAGAAGCTACACCAAAAATATAGTGTAGTTAGTATAGAAGTGACAAGCTAGACTGTCGAGCAATAACTTACTTTTTAAAATGTAGGACTAGCTTTTTACTTGGTTAATTTAAATAACCAGCTGCTTTTATTGCTCAGGAAGGAAACAGTATAGACTGGGCCATTGAAAGTCATATTGGATGAGGGGGTAAAAAGCACCCTGTTCAATTTTGCTGACGACATGAAGATGTGGGGGGATGTGGGCACACTAGAAGGGAGGAATAGGCTACAATCAGACCTAGACAGGTTACAGGGGTGGGCGGATGAGAATAGGATGGGCGTCAACAC
>NW_017728943.1:62547356-62548703 GCF_001723895.1 Crocodylus porosus
TGTGGGGATGCAGTCAGGAAGGCCAGGCGTATCTTCAGGATCCCTCTAAGCCATATACACTTCTTATTTATCAGAGCTGGGTATACACACAGAGTGGGAGGGCTTTTTCCTCAGCATTGATCCCAGACCCTGCAGGAAGGCAACGTGAACATGGTCATGTGCCCCTGTCCTCTCCCCCCGCTTTAAAATTGCCCCTTATTTATTATGCCTGATCCCATTTAGGGGTCTGCTGGCATGGATTTCCTAGTAGGAGCCCTGCATTATAAATTATTCCATGCAGGTTTGTCTCTCTCTCTCTCAGTCTTTAAAGTACCTTGGACACCTCTCATTTTGCTTAAGTGAAAACTACCTAGACAATAATATATATTCTGTGAAAGTGATCACCAAAGCCTTATTCAGGCCAGTAGCACTTTGACATACAAGTCATTTTATTTTAAGGTAGTGATTTTCAACCAGGGTACCATGGCACCTTAGGGCGCCTGGAGATCCTTTCAAAAGTATCGTGGGAAGTACACACAATGTTAGCACACAAGGTACAAACTTGATTCATAGGATAAACCCAGGGATTTCAAAAAGAATCCAGAGTGTTAAAACCATCCTGACCTGCTGAGTTCTTTGCAAGAGAAAAATTGCTCCATTATTTTTCTGTAGTAAAAAGATGAATGAAAACTAAGAGCTGGCATTTTCCAAAGAGTATCTAGAGTCTTCTGAGGGGTGCCTTGGGTCCAAAAAGGTTGAGAAACACTGGTTTAAAGGGATGACTCTTAAAGGAAAGGGCTGTTTTCCTGGAAGAGGGTTACATGTAAATGAAAAAATGTATTGTATTCTGAATGACAGTGATACTTTGCAACTGAACATTTTCCATCTTGATTTTCAAAGTACTTTTGCACACATCACTGAATTAAGCCTCAGTGGGCATGTTTACAGATCTCTGTGCTTAGTATTTCCTTTTGGAAATACTAGAGCACAGTGCAGTATGGGTAGTTACTATGCTATGCATGCAGCGCATAGCTACATTGACATAAGTTGTTGTAGCAGCGCACTATAACCGAGGAGTGCACTGCTGTGGCGACATAGCTGGAGATCACATGTAGACCCATGTGATTGCTATGTTGCCATAACACATTGCTACATCTCCATGTAGGACAACTTGTAGACACATCCAACCACACCTTCTTGATTTAAATGGGGAAATTGAAGAACAGAGTGATTAAAACTTGACTCTCAGTTAGCTATACTAGTCACCCCAGTGACTACTTGGGTGTGTTATTACTTAATAATATATGTATGAGTTTCATTTAATAGATTTCATAGACATTTTGACTGGAAGGGACCCTGAAGGATCAT
>NW_017728943.1:62549058-62550488 GCF_001723895.1 Crocodylus porosus
CTGTGCTTTTTCAGGCTAAAGAGCCCCATGGCTCTCAGCCTCTCAACATAAGGTCTGTTTTCCTGACCTCTGATCATGCATGTGGCTCTCCTCTTCCCTCTTTCAAGCTTCTCCACATCCTTTTTGAATTGTGCAGCCCAAAACTGGATGCAGTACTGTAGCTGTGCCCTCACCAAGGCTGAGTACAATGGGAGAATGACATCCTGGGATTCACTTGAGAAGCATCTATGAATGCAAGCCAGCATTTTTTTCACTTTACTAGCCACAGCATCACATTGCAGGCTCATGTTCATCTTGTTTATAAAGGTCTGAAGTAGCCTGACTACCTTTACCCATACATATAGTCCTCACTCACATGCATAGTGCTATTGCCTTCAATTATACCATTTCTATCAATAAGAATAATGGTAATTATTTTTTACTTCCTAGTTTGGGGGCTAGGGTAGTGCAAGCATGGTTGCATGGTAAGGTGCATGGTTAACAGCCCAGAATTTTGAGGCCATAGCAGAAGCACTCAGAGTGTGGCCTGTCAGATTTCAAGAAAATCTGTGAATTCTGCTCAATATGTTATCACAAGGACATCTAAAAGGAAAGGAATCTCCCAGTCTTATATGTTAATAACTTGACCTTCTTATTCTCTATTGACCTAGCAGATGGTTAGATTGTGGAACCCATAGTTGTGTCAGCAAATGATTTACTTGAATTATTCTGTTCACTATAGACTGTCTACATAAGCAAGTGCTTACCAGTGTGAGCAAGGACTAATAAGGCCTAACATGGAATTAAAAATCATACTATTATGGTTAACCTAACTGTATTGTTATCTACAGCTGATGACCCAACAAAAATTCTTTGGAGTCATCTTGCAGGTGTTATTTCTAACTTTTTTTTTGTCTTTTTGGTTGTATGTACCCATTAAATGTCATTAATTCATGGAAAGGAATTCATTAGAGGAATTCAATATCTCAAATGGTGCAAACTGCATCAATGACCATGAGTTACTGCTTTATAACTAAATATATACTCATAACTTTATACTTTATAACTAAATATATACCTATAATAGTTGCATTGGAGAGAAACAGAGTCATAAAGAGTAACATAGTTTGGTAAACAAATAAAAATTGGGTCTTTCAGGAATTTAAAAGCAGGTCCTGTCAGACCAACCTGGTGGCCTTCTATGACCAGGTCACAAAATCCTTAGATGCAGGGGTAGCAGTGGACATAGTCTTTCCGGACTTTAGGAAGGACTTTGACACTGTCTCTCACCCCATTCTCATTAAGAAACTGGGGGACTGTGGCATTGACACCTACACAGTCAAATGGGTCACTAATTGGCTGGAGGACCGCACCCAGAGAGTGGTGGACAGGTCATTTTCGACCTGGAGGGATGTGGGCAGTGGGGTCCCCCAGGGCTTGGTCCTCGGGTC
>NW_017728943.1:62551088-62608210 GCF_001723895.1 Crocodylus porosus
GGGACCTGAACCTGTTCAGCCTCCACAAGAGAAGGCTGAGGGGGATCTAGTGGCCTGTTACAAACTAATCAGAGGGGACCAGCAGGCATTGGGGGAGTCCCTGTTCCCCTGTATACTACCAGGAGTGACAAAAAATAAAGGTCACAAGCTGGCAGAGGGTAGATTTAGGCTAGAACTCAGGATGCGCTACTTCACGGTCAGGGCGGCTAGGGTCTGGAACCAGCTTCCAAGAGAAGTGGTGCTGGCCCCTACCCTGGGGGTCTTTAAGACAAGTCTTGACAATCACCTTGCTGAGGCCGTTTGATCCAAGTACTCTTTCCTGCCAAGGGGGGGGGGGGTCAGATTTGATGATCTGCTCAGGTCCCTTCCGATCCTACAAGCTATGAAACTATGAAAGGTCATGCCATGCCTGTTATGACTGAGGCTTTTAATGTTGTATATTATTGAAAATCTTATTGAATTATATTTATAATAAATAGCCACTATTTATAGTGACTTTTAATTTATAAATGTATTTCTTATCTTTTCTTCAAAAATGTGACTAATTAATGATTACTACGGTTTTAATGATTACTACAAAATGTTAAAGTTGTATTGAATTAGGCTGGGTTAAGCAGATATATAGACTACAATCTGCATGGAGAACCATATGTGGAGCTCCCTGTGCCCATACTGAACACACACTGACTCTCTGCAGATGAAGGGGTGAGACTTCCTGGGTCCAACTACATGGTTGTAGCCTTTGTCTATTAACCAACAGTCAGTTCTCCCTGTGTTATAATTAGCAAGTTATAAAAAATGTGACTAATTTACTTTAAAATGTGTTTTTAACTTAGGGGCCATCTGCACATAAATTTATGCAAGTGTAGTTAAACTCATTTAATGAAGCAAATCCAGTTTTTCTGTGTAGATGCTCTTATTCTTGCTTAACTGTGATTTATTTTAGTTTAGTGTAAACTTCCTCCTAACTGACTTCTGTGAAACTGAATTAAATCTGGTTTTAAACTAGAATAAGTGATCCCATCATTTTCTTTGTTTTTGTAACTTTAGTTAACTTCTGCCACTTGAGGTATAAAACTTCAATAAAAGGGACTCAAATTCAGAAGTAATTCTGTATTAAATGGGTTGTGTAGTAGTACTGAAGGACAGTAATAATGTCTGTTGAGGGAAGGTCTCATAGTATGATAATGGATGGAATGATGGTGAAAAGGAGACAATTCTGGGGATTTCTTAAATTTTTTCAGTAAAAGACTATGCTATAAGTTATACTAAAAGACTATTAGCAAACTGTACGTTTGTCTTATGCGGAGTGATACTATTAAATATTGAGAAAATTTAAGATTTCCTACTAAGAGTTTTTTTTTCCTTAAGGACTTAAATGCTGGATCCAATCCTGATATCTTTACTCAGACTTTACTTCAGCAAAACTTTCACTGCTGTTTGTGTAGTGAAAATGGGACATTTTGTGGGGTAAGGACAGGGATATGTCTTTAGCCTATTTAGGTACTGATATGTGTTTATAGTAGACCTGAGTGTTTCCTATTACTTAAAAATGATAATATTCTTTCTCTCCATCTTCCCTGTTGCCAAGAAAGTTGGGTTTTTTTTTTCTAGGAGTCATTTTTTTTATTTGGAAAATAAAAGAATGGATTTATTTGGATTGTAGAAAGTCCAGGGCAAGGGGTGGGTTTTACACTTGATTCTAAATGAGGCAAAGTTAGTGGATAGTTCCATATTTGTGGTTCAGCTCTTATGAGAAGTCTCTCCTCCCATCAGAAGTATAATTTCAAAGGAAGTCACTGTTGTGGGAGATCATGGGTACAGGAGGCTGCTGTGTTGGGTAGCTGTGAACTGCTCCTGATAGAGCTTGGAAAATCATCAGTCTTCCTGGTTTGGGCACTAGCTTGGGACTTGGTTTAGGTTCACACTCTACCACGCACTTCCTGCATTACTTTGAGCAAGTCACTTGGGCTAAGTACAGACAGTCAAAAAAACTCAAGGCTGAATCAATTCAAGCTTTGCAGGTTAGTCTAAGCTGCATAAATTGAACCAATAAACAAATGAACAGACTTTAACCCTTGATTCTGGAAATGCAGCCACATGCTTGCAGTAGCTTAGGCCACAAGCCAGGGAGCACTAGAGCATGCCTCCCTGCTTGGCTGGACCAGACAGCTCTGGCCAAGGCTAGCCCACCCACCCTGCAAAGGGGAACGGGCATATGAAAAGCATCCTAGGATGCTGGGGGATTGAGAGTTAACTTGAATGTAGAGGGAATCTGGGACAGAAGGTCAATAAATTGATTTAATGTAAATCAGTTAAGTCTGATACAACATCCATCCAGGTTTATTGTAACTTAGTTTTGGCCATTTTGAAAACAATTTATACGCACTGAACTTCTGTTGTATTACAGAGTTGAACTGTTTTCCGATCACTTATACTGGTTTATGTGTAATTGTCCTTACTTTTAGTATATTTCTATATCATCACTGGGTTCATCTGCATGAGGTGCTTTACTGTGCAACAGACTAATTTGCTGTGCAGTAAAATGTCACTATCTACATGCATGTGGCAGTAAGGATGCAGTAGGCTAATTAACTGTGCTGCTAGATAGCTCTCTTAGATACCAGTGTTATCCAGCAATGCATTAAATTACTGTGCTTAAATGCATATGTAGGTGGTGACATTGGGATTAGTTTACTCTGCCTCAAATTGAGTTGGAGTATATTCAGTTGCATTAATTGCATATGCAGATGTGTCCACTTAGTCTCTACATATCAGTAAAACGGGGATAATAGTATCTCCTCAGTTCATCCGGCATATCTTTAAATATATTAAAGACTGTGATGTACTTAAATGTTATAGTAAGAGAGGCCATATAAATATTATGAGACATATAGACCAAGACACTGTACAATATGGAACTAACCAGGGGGGCTGTTCTTGGTTACCTGTATTACTGAGTAGATGGATGGCTGCAATCTAAATGAGATAGAGCTTTTTCAGGTCCTGGAATATGTTTCATAGGTATAAAGAAATTCAATAGTTCTGCTACATGACTGAATAAGAATATCAGGATTTGATCCATAATTTTTTATTTTTTATTTTTAAAAACAAACAATACAGGGTCCTGTGGATGTTCCTGATTATTTTGTCTCATATCGCATAGCAGAAGTAAGGTGTTCAATCAGAAGAAGGTCCTTTTTATGTTAGGTTTGCCAGCTAAAGCAAAGGTTGGCATTGCTGTTCTTCTGCATAAGTATATTTGGGTAGTTGTAGTGCTAATTACCTATTTCTAGTACTTTATTATTTTTTTTCATTAGTAACTTACAGTTTATTAATCTGAAATAAGAAGCAACTGAAAGTGATTTGATTTTTAATAAAAGAGCAACAGGACTGTTGATTTGGACAGAGTAGTAGTTTTCCAGCTGAAGTTCTCAGTAGTTGTTTCCTCATTCTGAATACCTTTCTGGCTTTTGTGAGCAGTAGAAATAAAGATACTGGTAGCCTTAAATAATACAAGACCAGCCTGTTCTAAGGATAATTTCCTTATGTTGTGCATTGGCAACCGTGATTCGTGGTAATGATCATCTCATGGTATAACTGTGAGTAAACAGAAAATGGGCCTGTGAATCTGGAATAATCCCTTGAATTAAGCATGTGCATAAGCATATATCTATGTCATCCTTCTTTGTTTTGGTTTCTGGTTAGGAGACAGACCTTTCTGTAAAAGAAACCGGTAAGTGCCAATTGTTTTTTCTCTTGACAGGTAAGATTGCTACTTCACCTATTTTAAGGAAGACTAGAAGCCCACAAAACACCCTAATCAGGTACCAGGTCCTCCTTCAGATGCTGTTTCAAATTCCTCTGTGTTAAATCTTGTGAGCCATTGAGGAAACGGGCATGGAAGAAGTCAGTGAAAGAGGTGTGTTCTTCCTCTGTTTTTAGGGGTAGGTGAACACTAGCCACAGTTGCTTTAACTCTTGCCCCTAAATTCTAAGATTATTTTATTTCTTTTTTTATTCAGTTGCCCAGACATAACAACCTCTTTTGGAGGGGCATCAGGATTGTGAAAAATAAAGATCATTCTTTGAATATAATAATTAACATGAAGCTGCTATTTTAAAACAAGAAGAGCTACTTGGGCTGAAAGGAAAGCATAGTTCAACTTTCTGGGGTGGTTGTTCAGCAATTTCATGTCCCTGGTATGACAGCTAGTGACTGAAAGTCATCATCACCTGATGACTGTTCAGCAGCCTGGGTGCAGTGATCTGTGGGGGTCCCTGTTCAATTTCAGTGGACAGGTGTCATTCCACATTAAAAAAAAAAATCACCATCACAGCTGCCACTAATTGGCCCCCTTGTTGGCAATCTCAACAGAGAGGCCAAAGACTGAATGGGCACAAAATCCCAATCAAATCCTTAGTGATTCTCTCTTCAGGTCAAGGTTGAGGTGCATTGGCAGGAAAGTGTGAGGGAAGCTGTCCCTGTTGCTGCTCCTGCTGTACTTGAGCTATGGTTAAATATAATCCATCCATCTCCAGTACTTTCAAGCTGGCACCTTGTGTGCATGCTGGAATATAAGAGCTTTGGCTTCTAAGATAGGCTTAGTTTACTGTGTTAAAGTTGGTGCTTTCAAAACTTTAAGTGTTACGGTTTTGCAGAAAGTGTCAGTAAGCAAAGAGAGATCCTACCTTACTCTTCCTTCAGTATATTTATTGCAGATTTACCACCTTGTCATGGTTAAGCTTAAATTTGGAATAAAAAAAACTACTGAGAAACCTTAGGTTAAACTTTGTCCTTAAGACTGGTTCTTTTTCAGCCCCTAAATGTAGGAGAACAAACTTCTTTTATATATGGTGCCAGTATGACTCAGCATTCATTCAAATGCACCTTCATGTGCTTGTAACAGGATGATTTGATGAAGATAACATATAGGAAGTCAGTGTTCACAAAGCTATTCGAGTTCCAAATCTCTAAATAAAGTAGGATTACCATATGTCCAGGTTTTCCTGTACATGCCCTCTTTTTGGGTCTCCAATCCAGGAAGTTTTTTAAAAATATGAACAAATGTCCAGGATCTTGGTCTGCTCAGCATTTAAGTTTTTTCCCAGTACTTCCTGGCTTGTGTTAGCAAGGAGTTACTGGGGGAAATGGGGGCAGGGCAAACGGAGGCAGGAGGCATTAAGTGCATCTGTGCACGCTCTTGCACATGGCTGGCATGCAGCCAGGCAAGACAGTGGGAACAGCCCCGGCAGCTGGAATCAGGTAAGTGTATGGGGAGCAGGAGTTGGAGCACCAGGGTTTGGGGACTGTCTGGTGGGCTGTGGGGCATGTGAGTCTGTGTGTGGGTGCATGGCAGGGGTGTGTGGAGGGGATAGGTGTGTGAGGGGGGTGGATACTACTGGCACTGGGGGAAGCTGTCTGGGTGCTGGGGCTGCATCAGGGCAGGGAGGGCAGGGGGGAGGCATCACCATGGGGTGCTGCAGGAGTCGGCTGATGTGATTGCAGAACTGCTAGCTATTATCTTTGAAAAGTGATAGTGACTGGGAGAGGTTTTGGATAACTGGAAGAGGGTACACATAGTGTCAATCTTTAAGGGAAAAAAGAGGATCCAGGGAACTATAGATTAGCCTCACCTCAGCCCCTGGAAAGCTAATGGAACAGGTCCTCAAATAATCCATTCTTAAGCACTTGGAGAAGAAGATAATTAGGAACAATCAGCATGGATTCAACAAGGGCAACTCATACATAGCCTCCCATGTCTAGAGAGCCAGTCTTCTATGACATGATTACTGGCTCTGTAGACATGGGAGGAGCAGTGGACATAATATACCTTGACTTTAGCAAGACTTTTGATACTGTCTTCCACAGCAAACTTGCAAGCAAGCTAAGAAAGTACGGACTGGATGAATGGACTGTAAGGTGAATAGAAACATGACATTGGGCTCAATGGCTAGTAATCGCCAGCTCAAATTCAAGCTGACAGTCAGTTTCAAGTGAAGTGCTGGCCAGCTTTGTTTAGTATCTTCATCACTGATCTGGAAGATGGGATGGAGTGCAGACTCAGCAAATATGCTGATGACATCAAGCTGGGGGGAGTAGTAGATACACTGGAGGGTGAGGCTGGGATTCAGAGAGACCTCAACAAAATGGAGGATTGGACCAAAATAAATCTCATGAGATTCTATGACAAGTGCAGATTCCTATACTTAAATCCCATACACCAGTATAAACTGGGGACTGATTGGCTAAGCAGCAACGCTTCAGAAAAGGACCTCGTGGTTACATTCAACAATAAGCTAAATATGAGCCAACAGTGTGCCCTTGTTGTGTGCTAACAGCATACTAGGCTGCATGAGTAGGAATGTTGCCAACAGATCAAGGGAAGTGATTATTTCCCTGTATTCAGCACTCATGAGGCAACATCTGGTGTACTGTGTCCAGTTTTGGGCCCCACACTACAAAAAGGATGAGAACAAACTGGAGAATCCAGTGTGGGACAACAAAAATGGTTAGGAGAAGAGGCTGAGGGAAATGGGCTTATTTAGTCTGGAGAAGAGAAGGCTGAAATGGGATTTAATAAAAGCCTTCAACTGCCTGAAGGCTGGTTCCAAAGAGGATGGAGTTAGACTGTTTTTAGTGGTGGTAGATGACAGAACAAGGAGCAATGGTCTCAAATTGCAGCAAGAGAAGTTTAGGGTGGATATCAGGAAGATGTTCTCAGTAGGAGGGTAGTAAAACACTGGAACAGGTTACCCAAAGAAGTTACGGAATCTTCACTTGGAAATTTTTAAAACCTGGTAGACAAAGCCTTGGCTGGGATAATCTAGTTGGGGCTGGTCCTGCTTTGAGCAGGGGGTTGGACTAGATGACCTCCTGAGGTGCTTTCCAACCCTCATTTTTTTATGATTCTAATTTTATTACTTTAAATCTCTTGTGATTGTTAAATTAATCTCATTACTTTTGGGGCCTGATTCATAATTAAATTCTTGGAATTAGCTGTACTAAGACTAGGAGTTTCATGCAAAAAGGACCATGGATTCTTTGACTGTCACAACTGGTTCAGAATGCATCTAGTTTTTATGACTTATTCAAAAGATAGTATCACCTTGTGATGGAGAAGCTTCAGTGCTCGGTCACTTTAAGGGCTGGAGGCCAGAAGATGGTTGACAAGGGTGGCCATTTTAGAGCCCAGCTCTCAGGCCAGAGATAACAGTTTGTGGTTAGCGGCTGTGGAGACAACATCTGGTTGTGCCACTGCTTTAGGAACAAGTTGCAGGTAAGGGAAGGGCTGTGGGGAAGGAGGAGGCCTCTGGTCCTGGATGACCTGAAACTGCACCCTGCTGGGGAAGGGTGGCCTGGTGGAACTCCTTATGGTGAGGGAGTCCCCAGGAAATGACAGGCCAGTTACTTCCCGTGGTGACAGGTGGGGCACCTTAACCCCAGCCTCCACCATCTGGTAGGGTTCATTAAGCAGAGTGGTGGGCCACAGACATTGAGGAGGGGCACCTGAGCAGGCAGGGGTGTTTGACCCCATGCCCTAGTGAGAGGGTGGAGTATAGATTTCAGTGTGGGGTACAGAGTAGAGTTGCAGAAGGCAACCTTAAGGGATGCACAAGGGTGTGCTGGGGAGAGCCCTAGTGAGGGCAGTATATCAGGGCCCAAGTGAGAGGGCAGAGAGAGAGCCCCAATGAGGGGGCATATGAGAGTTAATGGCCAAAGACAGAGATGAGCTTTGAGTGATGGCATGTGGTGCATGGTTAAGGATACCGAAGGCAGAGCTGAGCCTTTGTATGATGGTATGCGGTGCATGACTAAGGATACTGAAGGGAGAGCCAAACCTTTGTGGGAGGCTGTGTAGTCCGTGCCTGAGGATACCAGGGTAAGTAGAGTCAGAGGTTGATTAGGATGCCATCTGCGAGGCTTGGGATATGGGAAGGGGTGGTCAGAGCCATAGATAACTGCCCTTAGATAGCAGGGCACTCGAAGGGCAGTCTCCCACCTATTAACACCAGGATTAATTAACAACAAGGTGTGGCAGGCGAATGAGGCAGGCAGTTTGCCCATGGATGAAGGAGCAGGCTGGCCTTATGACTGGGCCTGGAAGTTTGCTCCTTCTGTCACACCTGTAGCTTGGCCATCCCAGCACTGTGAAGGTTACATACTAGTACTGACTGAGATTGTGGGCAAGCTCACAAGACAATGTCTAGGGACTGAATACAGGGTGCATCTAGATGAGACATGTTAATACTCATTAGCCTAATTTAATGCACATTATGGGTGCATGCCTACATGTGTGTGCCCTGAATGTGCATTAAAAACAGCAAAATTAGGCTAACTGTGCCTAAATTTGATACCTACATGCGTGGAGATCTGACCTGGCACTAACTTTAGTCCTGGATCTACTCAGTCAGTAGGGGCACATGGCAGGGCTGCAGGGACTTGGCACTAATTTTAATGTGTAAACACCTGCCAAAAATCACTAACATATATGATAGGGAGATTGTTTGAGACACTGGCCTCCTTTTGGAAAGTGGATTCAGGTATCTATTAATTCTATTTTTGGATCTTTCTAGCCCAGTATTTCAAAGCACTTTCCAGCTCTATAGGCTTATTGCTCTTATGTGACTCTGGTCTATACAGGAGGATGCTACTACATACATGATTACCAAATATTCATAGCTTACTGCTAATTCTGATTGTGTCAGCCTTTCATATTAGGGTGAAGCAGCATAGCTATGGAGGGGAAACTAGGGCACTGGTCCCTGCTGGTGAATTGAAGGGAGTATGCAAAAATAGTAGCCATTGAGCTGCTGGCCCAGCTGTCACATATGCTGCCCGCAGCTGCACAGCCCCATGCACTGCTACTACTACCCATGGCGCAGAGATGCCCAGGTATGCCTCTGGGGTGACCTTCCAACAATCAATTCTGGCCTTACCTACCAAAGTCTTTTATATTGTACATGCAGTCACCAGACCTAGCGAAGGTGTTGCCTAGATGAATAAATTCATCAGCATATCTAAAGCCTTCCCCTTCTACAGTGATATGTCATCCAAGGTCATATTGACTTTCATTACCTTTGTTTTTTACTTGCTGATTAGGAGATCTATTTGTTTGGCAGTTGGGACTAGATTATTGTTCTGCTGCATGTCATTTATCAGTGCGTTCAGGTGGTAGGTATCAATAGCAAAGTCAAGCATACTCTCTCTCTCGCTCCAGGTTTTGAGTATCCATGATAGAGAGACATTGCAAAACAAAGTCAATGATAACTCAATGCCAGTGCTGGGCTCATAATTCTGCTATTCTTTCATGCTACCTTATAGTAGCATTACATTCTATTTAAGAGGAAAACTCTATTAATGAAGAACTTTAAATACTTGGGAGAGTGGAAACATCTTTGAGGGGAACCCCTCCCCCCCCCCCCATGAAGCACTGTATATAGCCAACTAGCCTGTATAACTAGTACTCTGATATTCTTACCATCTTGTGTAAAGTTATCTACACACAAATCTACAAGGCTTAATTCAGCTAGTATAAGAATCTGTGTTGACATTCTTATTTCATCTCAATGATGCCTTTTTAAAATTAACTTAAACATTCTCCTGGCAGAGGTATGGTAAACTAAATTAAGTCTGGCTTACAGTGTCTAATCAGAGCCCATTATACCTCTAAAATTAAACTGGTTTAACTTGGTGTTTGAGGGTTTGTCTATATGAAGAAAGTTCCTCCAGAAGCTGTACCCATACTCTTTTACCAAAGAACATAGAGGACATCATTGAATGAACATTAAATTAACACCCTCCCCTCATTCTTTCTTTTTTTCACCTGTCTTTTTTGGAAGTGAAAAGGCACCAAAACAGAAACTTGGGTAGGTAATGAACTGATCACAATTTCTCAGGGTGGCCAAAGAGACTATTTAATTCTTGGATGTATAACACAGGGGAATACAGAGAAATCTAAATCCAGTAGAGGCGGGAAGGTAATTTTACCTCCATCCTTGGTATTGAGGTGACTGTTAGTGGAATATCTTGTCTAGTCAAGACACTTCAGAATGGATGTTGAAAAACCAGAGAGGGTTTAGGCAAAAGGAATGAAAATGATTACAGGATTACCTGGTAGTCAGCTTAGTCTTTTTATGTTAACAAAGAGAAGGTTAAAGTGTGTCTTGATCAGACTTCATAATTACCTCTTAGAAGGGAGAGAAATCTGATACAGAGGGCTCTTCTGTATGTCAGACAAGAGTATATGGCAAGGTAGATTCTCACCTTTATAGACTAACAAAATCAGAGATGTATAGCATAAGCTTTCATGAGCAGACGGCTTACTTCATCAGATGCTCTAAATGGATTGCCAGAAGCAGAGCTGCTAAATAGAAAGCAATGATTAGAATACACAAGTGGGTAGTGGAGAAAAAAGGAGGGCCACTGCTGGGAGAGGCAAGGTGGGGTAGGAGAGGGGAAAAACAAAACAGTTAACTCATAGAGTATAAGTAAGGGACCTCAAGAGATTGTCTAGTTTAACTTGCAACCTTGATATTAGCACTACACTGACCAACTGAGCTAAACTCACAGAGTTGTAGGGTTTATGAAAGCTAATTCAGGTAATGGGATAAGAATCCATAGTCTCAGTTTAGACCAGTGATTCTCAACCAGGGTGCCATATAATGTTAGTTCTGTTAGTTGCACAAACATCTTTTACAAGATAAATCCAGGGATGATATAGTTGGGGATGGCCCTGCTTTGACCAGGAGGTTGGACTAAAGGGCCTCTTGAGGTCCTTTCCAACCCTAATTTCCTATGATTTTATGATTTCAAATAGGAATCCAGAGTGTTAAAAACATTCTGACCTGTTGTGGTCTTTCTGGGTTCTTTGCAACAAAAGGATTGCTCAATTATTTTTATGTAGTCAAAAAAGGAGTAAAAACTAAGAGCTGGCATTGTCCGAGGGATGCCTTGATTCTAATGAGGGGTTCTTTGAGTCTCACACGGTTGAAAACTATTGGTTTAGACCATACTTAACACAGTTCAGTCTGTGGATAATTTCTTGTTCTGTAATTTCCTGTTAAAGTTTATTTTCAACTTTGTGTTATCTAAGAACAGCTGCTTTGAGGTCAGTGATAGCATATCTGAGGAGGTTAAAGTGCTCTGTCTCAGGCTCATCTATCTTCTGGTACTGATGTTAGATCGGTGTTCATTCATTGGTGTGTGGTTGTGCCTGCTACTGCTGTGGGAAGCTGTCCAGGCACTGGGGCTGCAGCACGGTGGGGAAGGCACCTGCCCCCACAGTGGGGAAAGGGGGCAGGGGGGCCTTTCAGGAGCAGTAGAGCTGCATGGCTGGACCAGTGGTACCAAGGCACCTGGGAGATGCTGCAGGACTGGGGGGAATAAGGGGCTGTGGGTTGGGAGTGAGGGGCACCAAGGGGGCCAGGGGGACTGTGGATGGAGAGCATGTGGCACAGGTAGTGTTAGGGGGCTGCAGGTTGGGAGTGAGGGACATCAGAAGGGATGGGGAGGCTGAGGGTTGGGAGTGAGGGGCAACAGCATGGTTTGGAGCGGGTGCTGTGGGTTGGGAGTGAGGGACAGCAGCAGGGCTGGGGGGCTGTGGCTTGGGAGTGAGGGCAGGGCCAAGGCGTGGACATATCACTGCCCTTTGCATAATCAGATTACCCCCCACCCCGACAGGTGTCCTCTTTTTTGAAACTGGAAATATGGTAACCCTAGGACTGGATGATCACAATGCGTCCTTCTGTTTTCAAAGGTGATGAATGTTTGAAATTCTGCTAGGTTAACCCTATTGGAGATGCATAAAGTTATGCTGAGAAATGGGGAAACGTTTGATGTGGAATTCATTTTCACTATTGCAAAAGAACATCAACAAATAGTATTGTATAATACCCCAAAGTTTTAGACAACAATCAATATTATGAAACAATTAATTGACATAACTTGAGGTTGTGATGCAAGCTGTTTGAAACTCAGATTTTCATTTAGGGGAAACTGCAGCATTTCAATATTTATCCTCACACTGATTTTGAAGGAAAGCAAGTCATTTTGAAATGCTCCTCAAATGATAATTTTGAAAATAGTTTGGGGAAATGTTCATCCCCAAATTTCAAAATGTTGCTTTAATTTTTAATATGTTTTATATTTCTGAGTTGTATTTAATTCCATGACTGAACAGATTGTATTTCTATTAGCAAGTCAGAATATGACTTCCTGAAATATTCTGATTTTAATTTTTTTAAAGTTATCAAGGACAGTTGCTATTTATGTCAGTGTATCATTAAATAGGTATCAAACTGTTTTATTACAACACAAGGAAAACACATTTTGATTTGCCAAAGAAAAAATATATTTCAATCTACTCTGAGTAGCAGTTGCCCTTACTAATTTTAAGAGTGAAATAATAAAAATGATGGAAAATATCAACTACTATGTAATAGTCTTGATATATCATAAAGCTAAAATAAAAAAATCATGTAAAAAGCTAAAAAAATTCAATGTGATAAATGGGAATTTCTGAAATTTACAGAACATTTTTCAAAATGAAAATTTTACCTTTATATATTGTAGTTTCAAAATACTTTATGCTGGCATTTTCTTCGGAGTTGACACTTTCGAAAATAGAACAATTTTACTGAAAGCAGCATTTAAAAAAATCAATAAATATTCTACACAGTTGTAATAATGACCATTTTTCTATACCTGGTATGTTGAGCTCTACACTCCTACTCTGCTTTAATTAACCTTACTTAAAATGTCCTTGACTTCCCTAGAAATGACTTGTACTATGTACTCAGACTTACTTGGAATTCCTGTATTCTTGCCTAAATCTGCTGCTTTGTTTACTGGTAGACTCAATTAACATTTGTTTTGGAAATGAGAGAAAAAATGAAAAGGTGCAGTGCTGTAAGAAAAGAGTTAGGAAAATGAATGTAACAAAGACTGCAAGGATATAACTGTGTAAGGGCAAGCAAAAGCCAATTAACCAGCATCCAGGAACACAAGGAGACTCTTAACAAGCTTACTACTGGATCACAAGACAGACAACATAACACTCTGTGGGCCAAATTGCCCCTGTGCCATCCTCAATAGAAATATGCCCACCAGAAGAAAATCTCCATTTTCAGTTTCATCTGCTACTCCCTTAACATACAAGGTTTACATGGCTTGCTTTGTGGGTGTGATACATTTCTTTATTTCTGTGATGTTTTTAGCAGCAAAAAAAAGTGTGGTAAATGCAGGTGCTTAAGGCAGTAGAGATCAGCAGCCCTAACAGCCAATAATCTGGAAGGGGTAAGGGGCTAGGAAAAGGGTCAGTATGCAACTGCTATCTGGTGATCCCTAGCTATTAAAACAGAAACCTTGAGGTGGCCTTTGAACTCTTACCAGCCTGCAGACTAACGTATTCCTGGTTTAAGTTGTTTTTAAAGAGTAGCATTGTGCTTGTTGGGCCAAAGATCTTATCCAGTGGGTTCCTGAGGTTTCTGGCTGCAGTCTAAGGCTAAAAACAACCATTTGATTACCTTCCCTCCCCCAAAGGTTTTTATTCTGGGATCCAGATGTACAAACCTATTGTCCCACTTTAAATACTTATGAAGTACTGAGATCACACACACAATCCCCTCCCTACTGCAGACAATTTGGGCTAATTTGAGTCAATTCAAGATGCCTCCCTCACTTGTTTTGCTGCAAATCAAAGCCTGGTGCAATCAGTCCCGGGGTAAACCCAATTTCTGTTTTAAGCTTGACAGATTCTGAGGTATAGCTAGCTACTTCAGTTCCGTGATCGGGGGGAGGGCTTGGGGGAGTAAAGAAGGTATAATGCTGAGTACTGGAGAACAGGGTTTGGGGTGTGTATGGAGCATGCATCTTACCTGCCATGGTATGTCACCTCACTCTACTTGCTGCTACTAGCTGCAGCAACCCTTGCAGTGGAGGCATCTCTGTCTATATTAGCACCCAGGGCTGGTGGTGCCCCATTCACCCACCCCAACCTGGGTAGAGAGATTGCTTACTGTATAATAGACTGAAGACGAATTTTTTGTTCCTCTTCATACAAGTTCAGATAAAGCAAATATTTTGAGGAAAAAAAAAAGGGGGAGAGTTTTATTTGAAAAGATGGATAGGTGTTGCATGGAGTTACATAAGGAAATATAATAAGACTTGCACATTGTGGTCATTTTATGTTATGGTAAATCTGTGCAATGTGATTTTTGATATTTTGTGCTGCTGGGTTTAGCACCATGAATAAACCAGTTCTGTTGTGATACCTACAAGACTATGACAGCTTAAATATGAATGCGCTTTCTCAGGCTTCATATATGTTTGATTTCCCTTCGTTTATTTTGCCATAGCCTGGATTGTAGAATTTGTGAAGCAGGGGGCCATTAGTACAGTGCCTGCCTGTTGCTTAGTAAGCAGCTGCACAGTGCCTAACATGTTGGTGTATAACCTGACTACAAATAATATTATTACATTGAAGTTGAAAGGCCTGCTAATGGTTCTATGCTCAATGATAAGAGTAGGGAAGATTAGGATGCTAATATCCAGCAGAATCTCTGGCATACATATTGCCTGAGCAATGCTGGTTCATGGCGCGAGTGTCAGGGTAACGAAACATAAGCAGGGCTGATCCTGTAGTAAGGGGCCCATGTTCTGTAATTCTGCTTTGTTAGGATGAATCCTAGCTAGAAATTATAGAATAAACCTTGAAGCAGATGCCATGGAGAGCAAACCCCAACTGGGTCCTGTACCATTCTGGACCATCCAGCTTTACCATTGACACACTGGATCAGGTAGGTACTACCCATGATGCACAGTCCAGACCCCAGGGTGTCTAGTGAAGACCGTCTATGTAAGCATCGTCTGGGAGGCAACTCTGAATGGCCAGAAGCAATTGAACTGCTCTGAAATTATTAATTATGTCAATCGGTGGTACAGTTGGTGTTTTGCCTCTATGTTCAATTCAAAGTACTGTGGGTGAGAACTGGGCAGAACCTTGACCTTGTCATAGGCCTCAGTATTGAATAAGAACCTTTTAAAGGTACAAGAGAAACAGATGATAAAAGAAATATATCCTTTGGAAGCATCGTTTACAGCTGAGAGCGGTGGAAGAAAATAATGAAGGTGGAAGAAGCTTCTAGAGAGGGTTCTCTAAACACAGTATGGCTGTCAATGCGATAAACATCATTAAAAGCAAACAGAACAGCTGCAAAATATGATAAAAATCACTTGAAAAGTTCATTGATTTTGCAGTAAAACTGTAAGTACTTCACTTTATAATAATTGTTCCTCTCATGCTCTCAAATCTTGTACTTGAGCTACAAGTGCATTCAGGTCAGGGTTGCATTCAGAAAATAGGCACAAAAAGACAATGAAGCTCGACTGAAGAGATACTTTAATCATGAGCTAATTTACAAACCAAAGCAAAACAAAATCTTTTTTTGTCTAAGAATATTAGAAGATGCTAATTCTCTGCTTAAATTATTTTTTTTTACCTAAAAAAAAAATCAGTCATCTTCATAATTGAATTTCGTGCCTTTGCTTACATAGTTGGGTGGACTGTTTTTTTCGTGTATGAGCACAAGGCACATGTATTATTCAAAACTGAGCTTCTGCTTAGTATCAGCTCATATAAACATTGTCCTGATGGTACTAAACTAATGATAGTGCTCTCTGCAATCATTTTCTCTTGGCTTGTGGCTATATTTAAAGTAAGTGAGCAGCTTTTATGGAGGAGAGACACGTGTGAAAGTGGAACCCTGCTAAGTGTATGCAGCCTTGCAAAATTTGTAAGAGACTTCTTAAAAAATATACAGTACTGACAATTCAAAGCAAAGTTGGGACAAGGACAGTATGTCTCTGATCATGTGATAAGAACACTGAGGTTTAGAGTGGGGCAAATACCTCAAATATATCACAAATATGAATTTGTGAGTATACTGCTCTTTTAATAATAAAAAACAGAGTCTGTTTTTCTTAGCCATTTGTAACCTCTGGGAACATGTTGGAATATTTTTTTAGCTGAACATCAGTGTGACAAATATTTGCCCAAGTATTTTGTATGAATTTGAATATATGCAAGACATTTGTTTCAGACATTTTTGCTCAGACATTTTGGAAGCTCTTTACACCCAGTTTAAGAAGCTAAATAAGCTCAGAGCCAACCTTAAGTAGGTGAGTAGCACCCTTACCTTAATGTAGTTCTTGATTCAGTATCTAAGTGGACTTAGATACCACAATCTGATCCTAGTTCACCTAGCCTGGGTCCCTGAAAAATGTAAAAGCTGGGTGGATCTTCCTTCTTCCTTCTTACTGCTTTTTTGTGATTTTAGCCTTAAGATTAAGACGACAGCATCTTATAAAATAGATGCCTTGATGAATTTTAGGAACATGTACAGTAGGGAAACAGGATTGCACTTACATGCCTAAGTCTACTTTGACATCTAACACACAGCATAGGATCTGGCCTCTGGCTTTCCAAGCAAACAAACTGTAATTGTTAGAAACTTTGGTATTCCAAACAGCTATGCTTACTCCAACAAAGAAGTCTGTAGAGGTACGTGTTTTATGGACATCTCATGGCATCTTTTGTCTGCTAGTTCATCTTGTTTTGTCCTTGCTTTTGTTTAGATTTCATGCAGTCTGTACTTGCATTGAAACTCTCCTTCTCTACATCACCCAAGGCAAAAATGGTCCTAGACCTTATACCAGCTGACTGAAGAGTGCTTTCTGGGGATTCCTCTAGGATTGTCTTCGTTTTGACTGCTTTGTTGCTGGTCAGGCCTGTGGGGTGATGAACTGATGCATCACTTTGAAGAATCTGCTCTTTCACATGCTTCCCTTCTAATTAGTGCCTTTCAGATGTACTTGTTTAAGCAAGGACTCTTAAGATTTTTGACTGCATCCTCTTCCCACATTTCAGCTTGATTCTTCTAAGTCTCAGCTTGGTCACCCTGGTATACTCAGCAGAATATACCTCTCAGTATTGCTGCCAGCAATCAGTAATCAAATCACTGCTTATTTGTCAGGTTTCCCAGAAGCTAGGACAGTCATGGCTGTCCAGTTCTTTTTTTAATGCTCCTATGCACATATTAAACACAGGCAATGATGCAAGTGAGAGTCCCACATATAACATTGCTACCACTATGGGAAATTGAAACGTAAAAGATTCTGCACTGGTCTGCACCCTTCTTTTGACCTTCTTGTACTGTTATAAATATGAGTTATGGTGGTTATGAAGAGATTTCATACTGACGACCCTAATGACTAAGGTACTGTAATTAACTAGCACTTTGATCTTGCTGTCTTTTTTCTAGGTATCGTCTGCAGGTGTTGAAGGAAAATTAAGTTTTTATACCAATTTCTTTACTGAGACAAAATGACTGCCACTGATTTCAAATTAGTTGGTAGCTATTCCAAAATAGATAGTAGTCTACTGGGCCAGGAATTTGCAACCGATTTTACATAGTCCACAAAAAAGCTGTCAGAAGGTAATGACTTCTGTTACTAGTGACCAAGTTCTGCATTCCTTTTGAAGATCTACCCTGTCATAGGCAGCTAAGGTGTTAAAGGAAGGCATTTTTAGAAGGGGAAGTGCTCTAGTCCTGAGAGCTTCTCAGCCTTCTGACACCAGCTTTGGTTATCTGCAGGAAGAGCTGAGAATCATACAGTTCCCAGTCTGCATGGAGCTGTTAACCTCACTGAACCTCTCTTTGTCTTAAACCTGATGGGGCGTTTGTCACAAATTGTGGGAAGACCCTGGGAGGCGCTGGGTTCTATCCTATTAGATGAAGAAGACATACAGTGAAACATGGTGTTTCTTTGGTGCTGTGAGTACAAGACCAATATGTTTGGGTGCCTGTACATGTGTGGGGAGGCTGCACTGACACGCTATAACTACAGCGCACAGGAGCAGACTTGATTAATTAGCACGCTCCAGCCAGCCTCCGCGTCTCATGTATCGGTGTCCTCACACTTCAAAATGACTCATTTTCCAAGCTTTAGTTGAAGAGCTCTTGCTGCCATCTTGAAGCGTGGGGGTGCTGATACATGAGACTCTGCAGATGCTTTAATTAGGGTGGCTTCAAGAGGAGGCTTCATTAAAATGCCCCCAATCCCCGAAGCAGGTGTAAAAATACTGTTCTGGTTCAGAAGACCGTCAAGCTACATCTCTTGCAGCGTTCATCACTCTAGAATGAGCTGCCTCATTCAGCCCTGTCTGACACCCCAAGTCAGGGTGTACATGTTCCTGGCCGCTATTACCTGCAGATGGTTTGTGAATGTCATGCATAGGATGTAAGGGCTTTTAAAATTGTCTCATACAGAGATGTGCCATCAGAGCTACAGAAACACTTGTTAGCTTGCATCCATGGAGCCCTAACCCTTATTACACAATGCCAGCCTTCACTGAGGGTTCAAGTAAATGTTTACCAGGTGTCTCTTGTCCAGGGTAACTGACTTAAATCAAACATCAAGCAGCAAGATTTTACACACACAATTTTACTTGGCAATGATTCTTTGTACTACAGCAAACCTTAAGGACCGTTATGGCCTTTGGGCAGCTGATCGTAGGCACAGTGACTTGAGTTCAGTTTGTCATCCAGAACTGTCTCATATGTTAGAAGATCCACAAATATCCGTGGCACAGACCTGGGGCAAAATGTGCAATCAGCAAATGGATGTCACTGTCACAGCAAATCCAAAATAGAAGGTATAGGATCCTAATGGGCGGATTGCTTGAAGCCTTCATGTGCACTGGAAAATTACCAGTGATAGATGCCCTTAAAAAAGATGCTAGGACTGAATTGACTGAATAGTCTCATTAGATGTCTGGTACTGTCTGCTGGGAATCTTTGTTCTGTTGTGTGACAGTTGATCTGAATTGCCAAAAGTATTTATGTAGCCAGTAAGCTTCCTGCTCTTGTTGGTTGAGGGGTGCAGATCTACTGACAGAGGGAGGGAGGTGCTGGTATCAGGAACATGGAGACTTTATGTGAGTCAGCCATCTTTACTTAGCAGGTTCCTAGGAATCTTCACCACAAGGGAAAGTTTAGCAATATGTATTGTATTAAAAAAACATACCAGAAACAATGGGAAGGACACTCAGTTTAATCCGGTTAGGAGATTTAGTATTTTCAGTCATTTATAGTTACTTTATTTGAATGAACATATCAACTTTGAGTGTGTATGCTTTTTAATTACGTTACTGTCATCTTCTAATAGCCAATATACCCTTTTTATAGTAATTCAGTGAGAACAATTAAGTAATAGTTAAGCAATAGAACATATTTCTTACACTTCCAGATTTCTAGATGGATTATTAAAATGTTCTAAAATTATTTTACAGTATATTTCCAGTCAGTTTTTTTATTTCTTAGGATTCATAACAGATATATTGGTTAAAACAGCTAAGCAAACATACAAAAACCCCACCTATTCCAATTCTTTGACAACCAATTTTTTTTTATTGATATTGCATACTGAACTTACAGATTTTTGAGTTGCAAAAGTGCTTTATGCCTTAAATTTGGCTGGCTTGAATGATTTTTTTAAGTGTATGAAACACCTAACCTTGAATACTGTAGAGCAGTATTTGGCCCGAGGTTGGAACTCACTGATAACTCTGTACCTCTTTATATTTTGAAACATGACTGCAGAATTATTTTTTATGTAAAACCTCTTTAAGTATATTTACTGAAGATTTAAGAATTTGTTGGCTCTAATTTCTATCTCCCCCCAAAATCTAAGTAGTTAGGAACCTGGAGCCAAGGGAGCATTGCTCTACATACACATTTGTGAACGGGGAAGGATAGTACTGAGAGCAACGTATTTATCAGTAATGAAAATGTGACATTGTAGGTGCACTGAGCACAAAATCTGCTAGAAGCCAGGAAAATATAATAGGAATTTTCATGTAAAAATCTGTATCATTAAGGAATTGTCCAAGATTAGAGCTTGTGAACACTAAAAAAATAAAAAGCCACAGCTTTAAGCATTAATGTAGTTAATCCCACAGTGTAGCACTTGTTCATAGCCAGGATTTGGAATTATAGCTCAAATGGTGATACTCAAAGAGAAAGTCAGTTTGAATCAATAGCAACTCATTTTTAGAGTGCATGAGAATCTCAGAGCATTTTTACAAACATTAATGAATTAAGTGACACAAAATGCCTGGGAGGTTAGCAATATTCACCCCATTTTACAGATGGTAAGATTCAATTACAAAGGCTATGTCTAAATTGTGTTCCACCCCTGTTAAGTACTCATGTTCTAGAGCATGCCCTACTCACCTCCTTCCACTTGTGAATACCACACCTGAATATGTGGCAGCACAGCTGTTTGAGAGGTGGGGGCGGGCATCCCACTGAAGCTGTCCTTGAGTGGACACCAGGAATTGATCCAGGAGGTACAGTGGTATGGTCACCCTCACTCCACCTCCTCCTTGAAGCTTGCCATGGGAGCAGCAGCTGGGGACTTTAAGTCTCTGAAATAGGTCTCCCTTTCATTCAATGATACATCTCCCCCACCCCTTCCCACTGCTGCTGTCCTTGCTGTCTCTGGCTGCCCCGAGGTGTGGGGGAGCCCCAGAGTTGCTCATGCCTGGTTCCCTGGGTGTTCCCTACTAGCCTGGGAGCAGGCTTAGGGAGGGGAACCCACTTGGTGCAGCCACTGCTGTTGTCCTAGTTTGAACCCACCTTTCCAGGCAGCACAAATGGAGTGGGGCAGGAGTGACTTTGGCATTCCCCCTCCCCTGGGTCCTTCCAGAGTCAGTAGCAGTGGTGGGCAGGGGAGGATAGAGGAGAAGAGCAGATGCTGAGCATGAAGTGGAGGGGAGGAGGTGCTGAGAGTAGGGGAAAGATTCTTATCTGACTCAGGGACCCAAAAAATATCCCTGGCTGCTGCTCCCGAGGCATGGCCTGGCTGCCATAGTAGAAGGGTGGAGGGTTGGGGAGGAAGCTGGGAGGGCAGTTGCAGCCCCCTCTGCAGTACCAGTTGTTACTCCTGCATCCCCCTTTACAAGATCTTGGATTTGCCTATTGTGGCCAGTGATGAGGATGCAATATAGACAGGTCCAGAGAGTTTGAGCCAGAGGCAGATTTGGTTGTGGGAGCTAGTAGCAATAAAGAGTAAGACCCTGAACAATCCCTCTAGGATAGCACAAATATATGCAAGGGAGCACAAAAAAGTAAGCAAAGAATTAATGATGTCACCAGAAGGAGAAAGGGGTAGAATGAAATTATACTTTCAGTCATTCTTTCAATCAGAGAACGATTTGTCTTATTTGTCTTGGGGTTCAAAATTAGACTTTTGTCAGGGTTGTGTAATAACCATTTTCATTACAAAATCTTAAGACAAATTGTGGGTATGGACAGGCATTCATTTGTACTGCAATAAAGTGTCTTGGCACTTCCGCACTATGGGGGCACATAGGCCTTCCAGCCAGGGAGCAATAGAGGGCTCTTCACTGGCTTCCCCCATTCCCAGAGGAGACCAAACAGGGACAGCTTTCCCTCTCCCCTACCAGGAAAGGGAGAGCTTGTCAGTAATCAGCTGGCAACTGTTGAAGAGCGGCAGCTGCTAAAGAGAGCCGTCTGCTGCAGGGGTGGCAGGAGTGGTTAAAGCAGTTCTTAACTGCCAGGGCAGCGGTGTAACCATGGTGGCCAGGATAGTGCTGCCTCTGCAGGAACTCCCACCAGCATTTTAAGAGCCCTTGTAAGAGCCAGAAGTCTTAAAGGTGTGGTGACAATTCTCCCAAGGGTACAGCCACCAACCAGCTGATCAGCAGAACTGAGCAGGGTGCTGCTGCTGCGGCCAGGAGAAGTGAAGATCTGCTGGCTGCTGTGGCAATGGCTGTGGCAGAGTCACCCCTGCAGGAATTTTTATAAATGTATGTATCCCAGGCCAAATCAGCCAAAACTAATTCCAAATCCAAGAGTCCAGAACTGTAAGTGGCCCTACTACCAGCAAACATCCTCCACCCCCATCTGGGGCTTCAGATGTTCCCAAAACCTTTTTCAGGCATCCTACTTCCAGGCCCAAGCCCGGAGGCTTGGAGTTCAGATACCCCCGAGTTTGGCTTCCCCTTAGGGGCAAGCCAGGGAGAAGTACAGGGTTGCCACTGCTGCTTTAAGAGCCCTGGAAAGACCCTGGCTGTTAAAAGGGTGGTGGCAGGAGGGGCCCAGCAGTGCTCCCTGAAGGTCATTGGGTGGGCTATCAGGGGGCCAGAAGCTCCCTTTGGAAGGATGGAGGATGAACAGAGGCCTGTTGGATGCTGGAGGTCCTAGAGAGTGAGACCCCATAGCACTACCTTTAATTATACAGGCATTACACGTAGTGCTAGAAAACCATGAAATTTCTCTTTGAAAGTGCTGCTGTTTTGTAGCATTTCTTACCATCTTTGTAGTGTGACAAACAGCTTGAACAGCTGTGCACGCAGGTTTTGTAGCACCACATGGGCATATTTAGCACTACAAATATAATGTCTGTCCATGACCTCATGGTATTCTCTGGAATTGAGGCCTCCCATCCTGCAAACTACATCATGCTGCCCTGGTTCTTGAGAGAGCCCTTCTCTTTGCACGATCTTAGTATTTTAGTGCTGTTCTATTCATTGTAGGTCTGATCTTATTGATGTCATTAAAACAAACAACCTTGGCTTAATTTGAGCATGATCTAGGTGTGTGTATAGGAATTGCTTTGTATACAGGGTGAAAAATACAGAGTGAAGAGTGCTGTGCCCTAAGTAGGTGGGGTCTTTTAAATGATGCAGTTAAAGCCATATTTTCAAAGTACGCCCAACCTGATGATTAAGTGTGACCCACCATTTTGCATAGATCATAATTTGAACCTATATTTTTTTGTGATACAGCTTCTGCTCTCGCTGTCATTGTTGTTTACCCAAATTATATCCGAGCATGTAAACTTTTTGGTACAAAATAAGTTGAGACACTCATTTCTGTCCTTTTTCTGTGTGAATGGTATTTGCACAACAATTTTTTGCTATTCAAGGAAGCAACAATTGTGTGTATAGAACAGTGGGAATGTCTACACATGCATTTATGCTGTCATAAATTTACTAAGCAGTAAGCGGGAATAGGCTGACGTCTACACTTGCAGGCATTAAAGTGCATTAGTGTTATGTGGACTGACTTGGGACTAAAGTTAGTCCCAAGTCAGTCCACATACAGTGTTACTGAGTAGTAAGGTGTCTACATGTGCTTTACTGCATAGTAACTAATTGGGCGTAATTTTGATACCTGCATGATGCAGTCATCAAATTTATGCTCAAATCGGTGTGAGTCACCATATTTACTGCTCAGTATGGGCATGCATGTGTAGATGCACATCCGTAGCGCACAGTAATTTTTGTTACTGTGTACGTGCACATGTGTAGATGTGCTCAGTGTGTACAAATTAAGTGGTGCTTTTGCACTTGGCACCAGCACTCCTTTTTTAAAAGCTAATCAAGTTTATTGGCTAGTCTTGGCATTGACATTTATCTATATGAAATGATCTAAGTTTTTTTTTACAGTTTTCTGTCCTTGCATACAGGTGTTCCACCTAAAACCTTGGATGAACTTTTCAAGCAGGTGGGTTGGGGATGAGATGGGGGGCAGGGACAGGACACATTAATTTCTATGCTTTTCTGAAGTATCACTTTTCTTATAAAACATGAATCAGCAATGAAAATCCTGAAAATAGAGTAGCCTTTTGCTTCCTGTAGCTCTGCAATTCTTTTATTGTTGTCTTCACTGCCAACAAAATCTATTCAATGTGAGCATTGGTTGAAATCAATTGCTAATTAAATTTATGTCTAAATTAATAAATCACAACTATTCAGATCATGTTCATACGAATAATTTCTATTATGGTGAACATCATTATTATACTCAGAATTTAATGAACCATATTGTTCGATGAAATTCTTGTGACAATTGGGACTAATAGAATATGTTAACCTTTATTCTCCTCAGCTTGACACCATATTAGACCATGAATTAAAATATAAGTGCCTAGAAGAGTTTCATAATTAAGTAGCCATTGTGACTCATTCGGCCTATTGGAGGAGTTACTTATCCTGTGTCCTTTCTTTAGATGGCTGCATTTGAAGCAAACCAATAAATGTCCATGCAAAAACAGTGTGCTCTTGTCTATGTGGATGCCTGTCCGTGTAACTACTGTATTGGACAGTTTGCAGGCTCAGATTAAGTGTAGTAAGATTCAGTGACATGAGTCAACTCCCATGATGACTGGAGGTGAAACAAATAAAGAAAATTTGCACTCACAGAAAAGAGGTGAGAGCTGTCTCAATGGGAACTACAGATTTTTGGTTTTTTTTAGATATTTAAGCCAAGTCCTATTTCACCTATAGGCAGAGGGGTGATGTGCAAGTGGCAGGAGAAGCACCTGTATAATATGAATGATATAACTGGTTTCCAGAACAGGCTTATATGTAGATGAACCTCTGTTGATCAATCTGTTGATCAAACACATACTTTTTCTTTACCTAATAGTATCAGAAAAGCTTCAAACATTGGATTTATCCTCACAATGCTGCAGTGAGGTGAGGCAATATTAATATTACCTCAGTTTTACACCTGGAGAAATGAGAGACGGAGGGCCAGATTGAAATAAATCTTGTAGGGATTTAGATGGAATTTAGATGCTAAAGCCAGGTACAGACATTACATTTTTACTGATATAAGTGATTGGAAACTGTATCAGAACAGACGTTTGGCACACAAAACTGTATTGGAACAAAAGTTCAGTGCACACAGACTGGTTTAAAAATGGCAGATCACAGTCTAAGATTAGGCCTTCCCCCACCTAAAAGGGCGAGTGTGTGTTCTGTTTGCTACCGACTTAAACTATGCAGCTTACAAAAAACTGTGTAGCTTAGATTGATTCTGCCTTGGGCTATTTGAGTACCTAGCCTAACTTTCATAAAGTAGTCCAGTTTAGCTACTGGAACAGGATCACATAACCAAACCTCGTAGGAGCCTAAAAGCTTTGGGTGCCTCTACTTTTGCCTAGGAAGACTGCTAGTCATCGTGTTTCCAATAAGTGCTTCCCTCAGATGCATGCCTGTGGTTATCATTTCCTTTCGATTGCCTCCCTACTGAGTGCATCTACACGTGTCATTAAGGCAGTTTGCGCCAGAGTCAGCTGCTCTTGAGGGCAGTGTCTGCATGTGTGCCCAGGACTGCAGCAGTTTGAGCTGGGGCAGAGCAGCCCTGGGCTGGCAGAAGGCCTGGGAGGAGGCAGCCTTAAGCTCCAGGTGGTGGTGTTGTGGGGAGGAAGGGCTGGCTGGAGCATGAGGATGGTAAAGCGCAGGATAGGCGGGAGGCAGCCCCTGCACTTTAGCACGCTTGTGCCCCAGTCAACTCTGTCACTGTCTACATGAGCGTTTCACCCCATTTAATTACTTTGCGAGACAGTACTATCCTCCAGCAAAGTTAATTAATTTACTGCACCCTAATACTGGTGCATATGTAGACAGCAACACTTCACTGTGGAGCTAACTAGTCAACTCTGCAGTTAAGTGCATGTGTAGATGCACCCACTAAGTGTAAATGTAATCCAGATCACCCTTTGGAGGTAATTAACTTTTTTCTATTTACTGTATAGCGACTTGAAGTGGCTAAGCCTGCTGATTTGACTCACCCTTGTGGCCCAAAGTACTTTATTTTTTTGGTGCTGCTATGTCTAGGGATTTCTCTACATGGAGGTAGCATTGTGTTGTGGGACCAGTAGGCCTGAGCATGCCCTTTCAGCCAAGTTCTCAGACAGGCTCCAGACCCCGGTTGCCAAACTTTTGGCTTGTCCCTGGGATTGGCTGTCTAGCTCCCACTGGCAGACTTCTGAGTTTGGAATGTACAGTCAACTCTTGTGGGTGTGATGTGAGTGGGGCCTTCCAGTGCTCCAGTTCTGGTGTAAACATGCTCTGTGAGACTGATCTGGATCTGGATCTGGATCTGGCCCTAAGTGTGTTGCTCAAGTTCTAATGAGAGTTTGCAGCAGTGCTGGGGAACTGATCCCAGGTCTCCCAGGTTTGTACAATGTCTTCATTTGCTCCTTGTCCAAATGCTAGGAAGCAAACAAAAGGCAGCCACAGCTTATTGTGCTTCATTTAACAGGCAGGGTCTTGGTTCTTTCTTCATCCCAGGATCTGAGTAATACATCAGTTTTTTGCCTCTTTCTTCTTAAATAGAAATCTAGATGAACCCTCAGTATGCATCATTGACACCAACAAGGGGAACATCAGCTGACCAGAGGTCAGTACCGATATGGTAAAAGGACACTTGGAGGGACAGGACATGTTCAAATCACTGGGACCGGAGGGACTCCACACACAGGTAATGAAGGAATTAGTGAGTGTCATAGCCGAACCACTTGCAAGGCTATATGAGCCCTCATGGTGCTCGGGTCAGGTCCCAGAGGATTGGAAGAGGGTCAGTGTCATCCCAATCTTTAAGAATGGGAGGAAGGAGGATCTGGGGAACTATAGACTGGTCAGCCTTACCTCTTATCCCAGGGAAAATCCTAGAAAAAATTATCAAGGAACATGTCTGTGAGAGCCCGCCGGCTAATGTGATGCAGAGGGGTAACCAGCATGAGTTTATAGCAGGCAGATCCTGCCTGACTAACCTAGTTTCTTTTTATGTCAAGGCCACCAAATATTTAGATGCAGGAGTCAAAGTGTATGTTATCTATCTGGACTTGAAGAAGGTCTTTGACATGGTATCCCATACCATCCTTATTAATAAACTTAGGAGATTTGCTTTGGATGATTATACAGTAGAATGGGTAGCAAACTGGCTCAGAGGTTGCACTCAGAGGGTGGTGGTGGATGGGTCAATGTCAACCTGGAAAGATGTGTGCAGTGGAGTCCCTCAGGGCTCAGTTCTGGGGCTGGTGCTGTTCAACATCTTCATCAGTGATCTGGACAAGGGGTGGGAAGCACCCTGTCCAAATTCGTGGATGACACAAAAATATGGGGTGAAGCTAACACCTTGGATAGGAGGCACCAGACCCAGGCTGACTTTGACAGGCTGTGGAAGTGGGCAGAGAGCAACAGGATGCAATTCAATAAAGTTAAGTGCAAGGTGCTGCATCTAGGGAGAAAAAACTGCCATCATACATATAGGCTGGGGAATGACCTTTTCAGCACCACTGAGGGAGAAAGAGAACTTGGAGTCACTGTTGACTCCAGGATGAACATGAGTCGTCAATATGATGAAGTAGTTGGCAGAGCCAATTGCACCTTGTCATGCATCTGTAGGTGCTTCACAAACAGGTCCAGGGAGGTGATTCTTCCTCTCTGCTCCAGCTGCAGCCTGACCAGTGCCACGTACTGTGTCTCCGCAGTGTGGAGTACTGGATGCCGCAGTTCAAGCGGGATGTGGACAACCCGGAGAAGGTCCAAAGAAGAGCCACTCATTTGACTGGAGGCCTGTAGGGAAGGCCCTGTGGGGAAAGGCCAAAGGACATTAACCTTTCCAGCCTTTCCAAGAGAAGGTTGAGAGGGGACCTTGTGGCAGCGTACAAATTCATAAGGGGAGAGCAACATGAAATGGGCAGTGATCTGTTTACCAGGGCACCCCCTGGAACAACAAGGAGCAATGGCCATAAGCTATTGGAGAGTAGGTTTAGACTGGACATTAGAAAAAACTCCTTCACGGTCAGGGTTGCCAGGATCTGGAATAGGCTTCCAAGGGAGGTGGTGCTCACCCCATCCTTGGGGGTCTTCAAGAGGAGACTGGACAGGCATCTGGCTGGGATCACATGTTCCCAGGTTTTGTGACCCTTTTGTTGTCTGCCAGGGGCAGGGGGTCGGACTAGATGGCCCACTGAGGTCCCTTCCGACCCTTGAATCTATGAATCTTCATGAGTTGCTTGGATTTCATGGCACCAAAGAAAATAATTTGCTAAGGGGAAAGAATAAAAGGACGAATTGTTATGGAAATAATGCTATTTTTAAATACCGCAGAGGGTATTTAAAACAATGAAACAATGAAGAGAAAAGTAAATATTAAAGGTGCATACAAAAGATACTTGACACCGTCTATCCCTAGCAGCGCAAACAGCATTACCACAAAATGCTGTGATGTTACTCGATTGGCAAGAAGACAAAAAGTAGGAGGCCTGAGAGATTCCAGCTATTCATTTGATCAAGAACCTGAAGAACAGAACAATGAGTAGGTAAATTAAATCTTAATAAGAGTCAAGAAATAGCACTGCATTGAAAGTCCATTAAATAGCTGAACTTGGTTAATCAATGTGAACAACCCCATGGCCACCAAGAATACAGTTGCCTTATGCCTAAGTTGTGTAACACTTTTACTAAGTGCGTTGTATTTCTTTCTGGTCACTGGATCATGTGGAAAATAATACTTTGTTACTCATATCAGTTAATGCAGTTACTTTTTCAGTTCTGTGGAACTGCAGATACTAATTCTACCACTTGGCAGTTCATTCAAAACCCTCATAAATCAGTGGCAGAGTGAGAAAAAGCCATTTAAAGTTAACTATTGGGAAAAATCTATGGTATAGGTGATTTCAAACAGTGTTACTAAAGTAAGTGCAACGGACAGCATGTTAATGCACGCAGATAAGGGGCGATGCATAGGGGGTGCATGTGGGTGCATGTGCACCCCCTGAGTGTGGTGGTGCACCCCCTACAAAAAGGCACTGCCACCTGTGGGTGGCTGCCAGCCCCTGGTCAGTGCTCGCCTCCCTGTTGACAGTGCCGGCAACATCTGCGGGAGCTCCCAGTGCAGCCGTGCCTCCCAGTCACCAGGGGCACGCGCCATTCATGATGCAGATCCTCCTGTTGAGTTTCCATTGGGCAAGGTTGTCATGAGCCTTATGTCATGAGCAGAAAGCCGATGAGAAAAGGCAAATGGTAGAAAGAATACTAGCTTTACTTCCTTGCTTCCATTCCCTGACCAGATTAACTCACTGGGTACAGAGTTAAGTACTCGTTGAGAAGGGAGTTAAATAACTTAGGGCTCCCATACACACATGGGGAGCCTGCTTCACTACTGGGAAATCCAACGCAGTGGAGCAGACTCAATTAATCAAGTCTCCTGGAGCATGGAAATTGATATGCTCCGGCAGCCTTCCACGTCATGTGTATCAGCATCCCCATGCATTTCTGCACTGAAAAAATGGTTGTGGAAATAAAACACGTTTGAGCTTTAGCTTTCTCAGTGCAGGGACGCTGATACACATGAAGTATGGGCACTTTTAATTAACGTGATTCACTAATTAAAGCACTCAGTGCCATGTCCCAGAGCATGCGTAAAAATGCCCTTGTTTTCCAAAAGCTAGAGGAGAAGGTGTGGTGTTGTAATCAGGTGAGTACTGATCAGGTCTTGGCATAGAGAAGATACATAATACCTTTTCCTCAGGACATGTGATAAAGTTATTGTTTAACCTTTTATTAGTTATGAACACATATTGCATTCTTCTCAATATCCCATGGTGTTAGTCTGAAAATAGTTTCAACTATTGTTTGGCTTTGGGCAGGTCACTTGCCCCCTCTGCTGTGTCATCCTGTGCATAGTGGACTATTAACTGGGCAGTGTGGGGATAGGTTAAGTAATTAGCTCATGTATGTAAAATGCATTGAAACAGCCCCGTTTCATGTAATATGAATTATTTTTCTTGGCCCAATTCAGCCCATATTCATGAACACTACTAAGATTTTGGATGGGATAGGGACTTTTTTTTTGGTTTTTAGATTCTTTGACATTTTTTGAAGGAGCTACATGTGAAAGTCAGTCAGTCTTGCAGAGCACTCTAAGTGCAGGATACTCTGTCTTCTATGCTCTCCAGAGAGTCTGAAGGGAACAGCCAGGCGATGTTACATGGCTTTGATGAAATCATGGTATTGCTCTGCTTGAACCATAATTTGTCTCCTAACTTGTGGGCCTTTAAACTGCTGGCTCAGCACTCAACAGGGAAATCTGATCTGGCAGCAAGTTTCCTGCCCCTACAGTCCATGACAAGAAAGGGAGAATTCACTAGCCTCTGACTTGTGCTGGACTGCTGAAGCCCCAAAGCTCAAGGCCTCACAAGGTCACATATGTTGCTTCTGTCTACAGCCGACCTTAAGCTCACTTCTGAGTTGCACCACTGGCCCGGCTGCTCTCCGTAGGTTATAATGATTAATTTTCATGCAATGGAGCTTAAAAGAAATTGCTCTGATTCTGAAACATATTGGTCACTGTAAAAAAAAAAAAAAAAAAAAAAAAAAAGTCTTTTCTTAAGGCTTGAAACTAATCAGTAAATGTATAATTTCTCTCTTGCTGCAGGTTCTTGTCTTGTGAGGCTGCCAGATCGTCTGAGTCACGTGACTGGCTGTCTGATTTCCGACTCAAGCTTTTCATTTCCTAAATGATAACGGATAAAAGATAAAATCTGGCACACAGGTAATCTTTGCCATCTTAATATTTGTTAAGCTTTTTGATTTACTGAGAAGTTAAAGTCACTGCAGGTCACAAAACCTGCACATTAGATCTGCTTCATAAAACACTCTGAGTGAATGCTTTAGTCATTTATTTCACCATCTTTAAACCAATGTAGCTGAAGAATTGCACTTCCAATTTATAAATCTTCCAATTTATTTCTGATTCCAGTTTATAGAGTGGGACCATATCCAGCTTGTTCTTGCCATTTGTGCATGGTTATAGAAGAAACCTAACATATTTCTTGCATAATGTAGACTTGATCCAGCTTACATTTGTTAAATCACGCAAAAGGAAATATTCTCGCTAGGAGACTTATGCACAGTTAATATAGCTAACCTGACTGATGTTTAAAATTCTCTGGATTTTCCATGTGTAATTTTACTTTCTCCCATTTTTCCCTCCCCCTTTCTCTTACACATGCACTTTTCGGAAGAAGAAATATGATTATCATAGTTTCTCTGTCTCTCTCTTGCACATATGCTCCCCGCCCCTTTTCTGAAGGAGACATATGAGCAGCAGAGAAATTAGAGATGATCTGACCCATTTTAGACATGGGACATTTGGAGGCCCATGGGTAGCTCAGGTTTCACATCTGCCAGCTTTTCAGAGGATGCGATCAAGGGCAGAGGATGATGGTGATGCCACAGACATTGGCTAAGAGGAAATGGGATCCCTTCTCCCGGAAACATGTGGCCCCCTAGTCTGATCCAAGATCATTTGTATGTGGTAATGAAGCTGCATAAAGGAAAATATATCTTTAAATAGCATTATTAAAAGAGAGCCTTTGCTTTTAAGTGTGGTGTTTGAGTTAGGATTTGATTTTGCATTTGCCTTGGAGCCTGACCTTCAAGGTTTACAACTTAAAAGTGGTGAGATGGGTGAAGGAGTCTGTCAGAAAGGGTTAGACCAATTGGTATAATTCTGACCACAAACCAGTTTGGTTCATTTTGACTTGGGTGATATCTACACTCTCAACAAGTAGCTTGAGTATTAGAAATAGTCTATCTATGCTAGCACGGAACTTCACATGGACTATTTAACCCTGCTTGTCAGCGAGAGAAATTAGCCTGTGTCGAGCTCCATGCTACCACAGCTAGGCCACCATCTATCCAGCACCCAAGCTAGCTCAAGTATCTTACCGTACGCTGCCCTGCATAGACATAACCTCAGCACGGGATTAGCTATGCCTCATTTGCGGTGACATAAAAGCCTTATGCCAGCAATTGGGAAATTTCCAAAAGGATAGAAATTTGGCTTTGAATAAATGCCATCTCTGGCCATCCCATTGCGGATGTTTATCTCAAATCGTCTAAGCCTCACAAAATCTTTTCTCTTGTTTCCGCTTCTTCAGCCTTTTTTGTATTCTAACTTTTTTTCCCCTCCTTATTTGCTCCTAGTAAAAAAAAATTGTTCTTCTAAAAACAAATGGCAGGAACTACTGGACATAGTAAATCCCATTTTTCTGTCTTCCTGCATTAATTCCTGCTCCAGAATCTTACCTTCATTGTACTTGAAAAAAATCAGAATAAATGTGAGGGGCCCAATTCAGAGAACAGAACCTAAGTACACTGAGAAATTGGAGGTTTGTTCATACCATTATTACCAAAATTGAAAGCAAAATCATGATAGCAGCAGATATAAAACTGCTTATGCATTTTGCATGCATAGTTAAATACTTTTTGAGAATGAGGCCCTGACTGACAGAACATCCCTTGATAACTTGTTACTCAAAATATCCCCATGAGACAAGGTTAAATAAATATAGTCAGAATGCAACCTGTAATATAAAATCATACCTATCTTCTTAAAATGTATGCATTTGAAGTAAAATAATATATTCACAAAATAAAGGACATACTTTGGATTTTCTCTTGAAATATATCAAGCCACCTTGCTGCTCTCCCTCATTGCTGTATATTATAAAATAGAGATCTGTTATAAGCATGGCTATTACAGGTTTCTCTATCCTTTATCTGAGAGAGGGCTTATGTTTCTTTTATCAGAGACAGCCACATTTTCAAAGTACCTCTGATTCCTGTGCACACATTTGGGCATGCACACAGAAATACATGTTTGCTTGCTGCAGTATCCTACATGCATTTCTGACTACTGAATTTGTCCTTGCAACTATGTGTTTGCCTGTGCCTCCACTGAGGCACATAAATTGATATTTTGTATATGTAAATTGGGCAGCTAAGTGTGCAAAGTAACCACTATATGTGGAAATGCCCATTTTAATATCCACATTTGAGATGTGCATGAATTTGGAACCCCTGAAAAATTGATTAATTAAATTTTAAGCCCATTATGGCCAAACGACCACCTCCCATTCAGGCTGATTAGATGCACCATGAAAAAGAGCACTCAGGCAAACAAAGAATAACAATTAGATTTTGCATGATGAAAGGTAGCAATGTTTCATTTGAAACCCACCGGCATTCATTTTTTCTCTTAGTGGTCACTCCATTGGGAGTGGTTGTTAACCTAGCACAGATTAGCCCTTTTAATGAAATCTTTGAAAAGCTGGGATTTCTGGGATATGGGAAATATTTTGAGATGTTGTAAACTGAAGTGATTGGAGGACAATGACAGGCCTCTATGTAATTTGCCTTAGTTTTTGTACGGATACACTGAGATCAGGAATGGATGGAGGGGAGGAGCTTTCATGCCATACCTGCACAGAGTGGGTAGTTATTAGTCTGCCTTGCCATAAAACTGGTAGGGCAACTGGCCTGTTTCATTTTAGTAAAGGACTATCCTCGGATGAAAGTGGAGCAGTGGCACCTAATCCAACATAACTTACAATGGAGTAGCTTTAGCTCTGATTCTTTAACGGGTAATTTTTAACTGGTTTAGGAATTTACGTAATCTGTTCTCTCATTTTTTTTACGCTAGAGTAATGTGTCATCTGTATGTTCCCTGAGGGGACAATGAGTTGTAAGTATTATGTGTAGGGATCTACTCAAATTGCGATTTCATGCAAATCATGGAATTGGGTGATCTCTGGGAAATCTGAGGGGGGTGGGGACTTACTAAAAATAAAGTGTTGGTTCCCCAGTGGGAGCCAGCAGTCCTCCTGGCTGCACAGTGAATGGGGCCGCTGGCAAGAAAATGAGTAGGCAAAATGGCTTCTGACCCTGCCCTTTGCTGCTGATTGGCTGGGAGGGCTGCCTTTCATTTGTCCCTGCCCCTCTCCACCAATGAGCAGCTAGGGGCAGAGCCACATGATGGACAGCCTTCTGCCAGTCAGCCACGAGGGGTGGTCCTGGATGGAGGACTGCCCTTTCCACTAATCAATGATGGGAGGCAGGACCACCAGGCCCCCATTGGCCAATCAGAGCCATGGGGGGGCCATTACAGTAAGCCTGTGAAAACAGCTGTGGGACCCACAAGCTGCCTGCAAATTTGGCCAGCCCCCACCTTGAATTGAGTAGACCTCTAGTTATGTGCCAAGTTCACAACCAAAGGAAGAGAATCCACCTTCTCACTTAGCTGTATTCTTTTTTTGTCTCTTCGACCTTCATATTTTTCTCCCCTTTGATGCTCTGAGGTTGGGTATATGTCCAGTTTCAAAACTCAGAGTTGAGAAGCCGTTAGATAGGATGAGTTTTATACAGGGGTACTGGTGGCTTCTGAGTCTGGGGGGCACACTGCAGACTGAAAGTGGCAGGCCCAGCAAACTGCAGACTACTGGCCAGAACACAGGTAAAGCTACCTCTATCCCCTGGGCAGGGGGGGCAAACCTCAACTGCAGCTGCTCTGGGCCCTGCAGGAGGCACTGCAGCCTCTCTGCCCACCTCTGTGGGGCTGCGGTTTGCTGTCCTGAGCGGTGCTAAGTCAGAGGCAATCTCAGGAAGGGGGCACAAGCTCCCCTGTGCCCCTCCTACCAGTTGGCTGTGGCTTTATATATGTCTTTGAACTTTAGAAGTGGCTCTTTTCTCTAAATCGGTCCTGTGTAAAACCCCAAATCAGATACCCAAATAACCAAGTCCAAACCCTGGGAAGCTATCTGAATCCAGATGCATATTTAGCATCTCAGGTAAATTTCTCTGGAAGTGACCTGAATGTTGCTGACACAATAGCTCATTTAATGTGAGTCAAATGCTTTCCAATACTTTTGAACAAAGAATCCAGCCCAAAGATTTTCATATGCTTGACTTGCACAGTTTCCCAGTTTCCTCTAGATACTGTGCAAGTAGTAGAAGGCTTCAGGTTTTAAGTTTAAGCAAGATAAGCACTGCTTGAGCCATGCAAGACACAACTCATATCTCAGTCCCATTTCTCTGGACACGGCAAATCACAAGGATGTCACTGATAGAAATATAGCATAACAGTGTTATGTAAAGTGTGTGGCCATATGGATCTCTGGCAGTGGTGTTGCACTCTGCAGCCAAAGCAATGAAGCTGAAGGAAGTAGGAAGAAAAGGGAAAGGTTAGAAGATGCAAATATCTCATGAAGCCTTTTAATAGGATAAAGAAAGAGTGTGTATCTGTGTGGGGAGGCATGGATAAGAAAATATACGAGACACATTGGGCACGTTCAGATGAGCATGCATGTGCAGTATGTGGTGCCACAAATAGCACGTGCTATACATACAGGCATTTACTGCATTGTTAATTTGCAGCACAGCGGGGTTTTTTTTACACTGGGAGATCCCGGTGTCAAAAAACCCCGTGCCTGAAAAAAGCATGGCAGTGCATGTGATGGCAGCATGTGCCACTCAAAATCTGAGTCTGGTTGGCTGGAGCCATGCTTTGGTCACTGGCCAGGTTCTGTGTGCTGGGTCATTGCCTCTAGAGCCCCAGAAGGCCTCCAGGACCCCAGCTCAGGCTGCTGGGGCCAGCCCGGGTGCTTGACCCAGCCTCTCCTATCCTACCCAACTTACTGCACTCCAGGGTGTGCATGGAGGGGCACTCCCTTGGGATAAGTAGCAGCAGCACAACTATGTGCCACTGCTGTTTGTCTCTGGAGAAACATACGTGCACACTTGTCTGAACATGTCCATTAGGTGTGCAAGGTACTTTGACTAATTAAATTTGCTAGCTGTGCCACAGCAACTACTTTCTGCTTTCATTAATTCCACCAAAATTCAGCAAATAGAAGTTATTTGAACCTATCCGTTTGCCAGCAAAGGAAGTAAAGTTGAGAGATGTTACTACAAGCTTATGCAAGCAGGGAGATCAGAAATAAAGGTAGCTGTTTCTGCAGAGTAGGACCAGAATGATTTTTGTGTGGATAAGTCCTCCTATTCTTTGCGTTTTTCATAGACATCTTTTTGTCCAAAAAAGCTATTACTTTTAGTAGCTTAGTATTAAATAGTTATGTATGCTGGAGTTAGGAGTAGTATGACTATGAAGTGGTCAAGTATTAGAACAGGCTACCTGGAGAAGATGTGGACACTCCATCTCTGGAAATTTTCAAGATCAGACTAGCTGGACACTTGGCTAGGATGCTTCAGTCAGAGACTGGACTAGAAGATCTTGTGAGATCCCTTCCACCTTTCCTTTAATATGATCTTATGAGACACTGCACTATTTATTCATAAGAAGTGTAAAGTATCTTCCTTATATTCAAATGGCATGAGTTTTGCTGTAAATTTGGGAATACTTTGATTTTTAGTGAACTCAGGCCAAATTTGAATAAATCTAGACTATATCTTATAAAGTTCCTCTACCTCTGAGGTACTGAGAAAAGACTGACATTTTTAGGGGGGGTCACATGAAGCTAAATAGTTTTTCATGTTTTTAACCTCAAAGCATACAACACTGCTTTCTGCTTTGTTTACATCCCAAATTGCAAGTTTCTGTCTGGCATATGTAGAAAAGTTGAATTGAGCCAAAAAATCCACTTTCACTCAAAACTAGCCTACATTCAATTGAAAGATTTGTAGATTTTGGCCAACTTCTCAGTTTATAATGACCACCCCCCCAGCAACACCCACTTTTCAGGTATTGTTACAATTTGTTTTCCCCAAATCTAATTAAAAAATATTTTTACTGACAATGGAACCTTTAGCTAAAATAGCTAAATTATTCCCCTATCTTTTTTTCCATAAATGGCATAGAATCCTGATATCTCCTTTGGCTCTGGACACTGGAACCCTAAATGAGTTGGTTGTTTCTTTTAAATAAGATGGGTATCATAAATTACTTAATTTCTCAGGTCAGTATTATCCTGCTGGGTTGACTTTTGGAGGGTTAATTTCCCAAGGAGGGAACTTTTGACAAGTTACCAGATGAGACTTGTTTGTAGCTTCTCCTCTAAAAGAAAGGACCCTCATGAAAAAGAAGGCACTAAAATGTTCTGCTACTTGGGGGATCTGAATGATAATTTTTTTGGTGTTAGATTACACTCTAAAACTTTTCCTGTAGGATTAGTCTTTTACGAGTCATAAAGTGTTCTACCATTGAATGTTTTTTCTATACTATCACCTTTGGGCTTTCTCTCCACTAAAATCTTTTTGGAGACTCAAGCGATCGGTGAGTAACATACCTACCTTACCCTTGTAAAATTTAAAGTATGAATATGTTTCTCCTCCACATAAAGCAGACTGTTCACACAAAGACCTTTCCAGGAAGCTTTCAAGTCCTCTATCTCTGTGTTTGGTCTTGAGTTGTCAATGTTACTGTTCATTTGCCTTTCAGATCTCTGAATAAGACAGTGTCCTCAGGGTTCTGAATTGCTATTGGATGGTGGAACTAAAAACCAGGGCTGTACCTTCATATTCTATTGTATTTGATGAGGGATTCTTAGCAGCATTTTGTCTCTTCCTGTTTAGAAGATATCTCCTTTGCTGACAGAGTTTAATACATGATAGTGATCAAGGTATATCATAATATTAACCCTGTTACTGCCATTCAAACTAATACTATTCTGTGCCAATCTCTGTGTATAGGTGGTGTCCCAAAGCACCTCAGGAGTATTTAAGAAGCAGAGGCCTCTAAAGATATGAGTTATCAGTGACAGATACAAATAAACTACTCAAAATTTCAAATATTAATGCTGTGTATAGTCCTTGTATCTAGAAACATGCACTGTACTCTATAGAAATCACCGTATCTGGTAGGTAAAAGGCTTCTATTTTTCCTCATATTATATGGGCTTTATTCAAAATTTTATCTTCATACTGAAACAAAAAGATTTAAGACAGAATTCAAGACAAGATCTTATTAAGCAAAAATCTGTGGCACCATCAAGTAATGTGAAGTAACACAGTTTAGGTGATACAAAGACCCTCTTCCCAGTGAAATTAGAAATCACAATACCACTTGCTAGGAAACTGTCGTAACCCAGGTGTACTGAAGTTTGTACCCCCCTCTCCAATAGAAGGGGATGGTCAGCAGGGTGTAAGTGCTGGAGATGGAAACTGCAGCTTGCTTGCAGCTTCCCCTTCTCTGGTGTCTCTATAGAGGAAGACCAGGACACAATATCTTACCTATATACGTGGTTTATTTGGATGCAGAATAAAAGGGAACGGGAGAGAATAAACTGGATGGGTGATAAAGAAAAATATTTACGTATAATATATTAAAGTCAGCAAATAACAGAACAGGTAAGTATAGCAGTCCCCAAGACCCACGAGAGAAACCTCATCCATGGATCCTCAGACGGTAAGTATGTCCCAGATATCAATGGGCAAGCACCCCAAAATGTAAAGCACAATAAACAGTTAATTAACACTCCAGAATAGAAAACCCAAAAAGAAATTAATAAAAACTCTAAAATATAAGATGGAGCAAGCAATTAATAAAAACTAGGGGTGTGTGAAACAGGCCATATTCAATTTGGATTCGGATTCAGCCTGAATCAGGGAAAGTGATTTGATTTGGATCACTGTCCCTGATTTGAATCTGAAGAGTCGAAGCTGATTCAGAGAATCAGCAATTTGGCCATAGACACAGCTTAAAATTTTTTTTTACATACCTCAAGATACCAGGCATGGCTTATGAATGCTGAGATGCTGGGGCAGATGGAGTGTCCCGAATCCCCCCATGTGCTCGGCGGTGAACCCAGAAGTGAGCTGGAAGTACTTTCCCTCTGCACCCCCTTGGCTTGGCGAATGGTTGGGGGGGACCCTGGTGCCACCCCAGACCCAGGAGGAACCAGTCGCCAAGCTGGGGTGGAGGGGGGGGTGGAGGAGGGGCCCAGGGCACTCCCTGGTGGACCCGAAAGTAGACCGGAAGTACTTCTGGTCTACTTCCGGGTCTGCTGCCAAGCGTGCTGGGGAACCCCCTGTGCTCCTGTGGGATGCTCCATCTGCCCCAGCATCTCAGCATTCACGACCTGCCTGGTACCTTGAGGTATATAGAAAATTTAAAGCTGTGTCTATGTCCGAATCTCTGAATCTCTTTGAATTGATTCAGAGGGTTCTTATTCAATTCAGAGAGGTTAAAGGGTCTCCTGATTCAATTAGGATTCGGAGACTGGGCCACTGAATCGGGCTGAATCTCCACCAAAACTCATCGGGGCCAAAGCTTCACACAACCCTAAAAAAGACTCCAAAATATAAGACACAGCAAGCAATTAATAAACACTCCAAAATGTAGGGCGTGGTAATCCCAAATACCCGCCTCCTCTAGAGGAGTCTCTCTCTCACCTAAGCCCCCTCTGATAGGGCTATCCACTGTGTCCCTCCCCAGTGGGAGACCCCTTGCCTGAGAACTCTCACTTCCTGGCAAGTAGGGGTCCAGCAAGGGCTCCCAGTGTTTTATCCCCAGCTTGGCAAGTGGCTCTTACAGTGGGTGCTCTGTCTCAGTCCCCATGTGGGTTGTATGGCTCATTCACATGCCTGGATGACTTGGTCTTCTCAGCAGGTTGTGGTCCTGGGCCGCCTTGTGTGCCCAGGGCCGGGGCTCCAGTACAGGCCCACCATGCTGCAAAACCTGCACTGCCCATGGGTCCTCATGCCCGGCAGCGGGGAATGGGGCCCGAACCACCCCCTGCCACTTCCAAGGGTCCTTGGCCTGACAATGACTCTCAGACCCTCTGTGCAGCAATGCCTGCACTGACTTACCGTGGTCTCTTGCAGCGAGGGGTTGGGGATGCAGCTGCCTGCCACTTCGTTCCAATGGCACAGTCTTTGGGCTGTTCAGGGCAACTGGAAGTGCCCCCTGGGTAGCTCTTCCCCAAATTGTCCTCAGCCTCAGCTTCTTCTTTCTTCTCCATTCCTCATTGTGTCTCCCCCCGTGCTGTGCACACAACTCCTTATACACCTTTTTGGGGCTCCACCTCAAAATTGAAGACTGGCCAATCAGAAGGAGGTGGAGTGCAGTCTTCAATTAAGTCTGGTCCTCACCTTGCCCCAATGTAGGGGTGGGGAGGATTTCTTCTGGTCTCTAATTGGTGGGTTTGCTCCACCAATTTCTTTGGCAGTTCTCTGAGCCTGAGGAACTGGGCGAAGATAGGTAAGCCTGCCACACACTGTGTTTAAACACAAATTGTGCTAGAACAGGCTGTTGCAGTTTTGAATTTCAGTGTAGATCAGGACTAACCTGGCTTCTACACCAGAGTTCATGAAATTGCCTAAGGATCTACTTAGAGACAACTGAAACCAACATGTACTATGGGACTGCGGCTCTGAAACAACTTGATATAAGTCTTGATTTTCTGAGACAAAGGCTCTATCTACACCAAGATTTGAAACTCTGGTTTAGTGGCTTTCAAATCGTGAAGTAGAGAGGGCCAGATAGTTAACAATATGTTTTCTCCATATTCTTCCAAATGCGATTTCTCTGTTGACTCTGCTTTGCATTCCTCAGAATACACCTTAGTCTTAGTATCTCAAGGTTCACATGGAGTTTTTTCACATATTTAGCTTGGCCATAAAAAAGAAAAATTGTAAAAAAAAATAAATTATTTGAAGCAAAAAAAAAAAAAAGAGAGAAAAAAAAGAGGGAAAGTAGTAGTACCCATTTCTCCATTGTTCTATATCAGAGGTGTCAAAGTCATCCTTGTTCTGTATCTAGACTGTGGAGCTCCTTATGAGCTGGATACAGCCCAGGGCATGACTCCAGCCTGGGGCATGCAGTGGCAACAATGGCTCTAGTTCTGACTTGGGCCATGTGGTAGGAGTGGCAGCTCTGAGTCCAGCACAGAGTGACATTGGGATGCAGTGTCAGAGGAGGTAAAGAAAGCATGGTAGCTGCAGTAGTGCTGGTGGTAGTGATGAGTCAAGCGGCTGTAGGGCATCTGAGGCTGTCTCAGCCCTTGGTTGCCCTGTTGCTACCAATTACCATGTCCTTCAGGGCCGGAGGACCCTAGATTCTATCAAAAATCACTCCCCAAACCGTGCTCCCCAACTTCCAGATAGAGCAGCTGTATAGGCCAGATCCAGACCACAGGCCGTATATTAGATGCTCTTGTTCTCTGTAACTACAGCTAATTTGTAGGTTTGCCCAATTTATAAATTCCAGTTTAAATTAAAACTACAAGAAAAGTAGAAAAGTGAAAACTATAATTTATCCTTTTTCTGCTTGTAGAACACAATTACCTCAGACTTAGTGATGATAATTTTTTAATAAAAGTGTGCTTCCGGCTTTGTTCTTTGTGCCTCTTAGGACAGCTTTTATAGTAGAAAGGAGATAAAACAGACTGAGGATTGGTTTGTATTTTAACAATCAAACTTTGAACATTGTAAGAGATCAAGTGGCTTCCCATAAGCTTATATGAATGGATTGCTAAAGAAATATTTTAGAATGAAAGAGATTTACTAAGAAAAGGAAGTTGTAGCCTTACACTGAGTAGGTAGGAAGTTATTGGAAGTATAAACTATTTACAGCTGGCAGCCATATCCCAACATTTGTCATGCAGGTGTAGTTTTAATTTCTACCTTTCTAAAACAAGGCACAACCTTTCCACCTGTTCTGTTTCTACCATATGCGCTGACTTTTATTTTTGCTGGGGAGGGGGAGAGGGGCTAAGATTATGGACATGTGGAAAATGTTATGCATTTCAGGTGACAGCCCTCTTCCCAAGGGGACATGGGGCTTTGGGCCCGCATGTACGTGGTGTCTCTGATTTCTACAGTAGCTGTGTCCCTTCCCATACTATAGTGAATAGATTATATATTGCTGATATAAAATGTGAGCAAAGGTTCTTCCTATGATTCATTAGAATGACTTAAGGCCAAAACCACAAAGAAGAAATATTTGGCTTAAAAGGAACATATGATCTGGTTAATTGAAAAAAAAATCTGTTTTTAATTAGTAGCCAAAGTTTAGAGAAGTACTAGTATTTTTACCTGAAACATGAAGGGATCTTTCAGTGAAGGCATCTTTTCTAACAGTTAGTGGAGAGGGAATCAGCAGACTCAACACATTTGCTTGTTTTTCTACTACAATCTGAAGGCTATTTCAAATTGCATCTTTTTAAAAATGAATGATTTAGAACTACTGAGCCTATATAGTAGTTTTGATTTCAGAGATTAAGTTGAAGATCTCTTTCTCTTTGCATTCTATATCCATGAGTATTTTTCATCTGGAGGAATTTTTAAGCAATTTATAATCCATTAAAATCAGGAAAAATCTTCAAAGATCCTTTTCTCAAAATACTAGTTACAATCTTTTCAGGGGCTATTTACAGATATTCATATCCCCTTTCACCTTGTAACCTTTTAGTCCTTGTTCTCTTGTTCTGCTTATTAGATTATCATTCTGATTAGATTACTTCCCCTTATTGTAGCAAAGTCTCAATGCATACCCATTTTAAAGAATCCTACCTGTAGTGATTACTGGACTCAGTAAACTCAGACATACATGGATGAGAACTACCAAAACCTTTATTTGTGAAGCAGTAGGCAAGACCCCTGCAGACCCTTTGTCTGGCTCTAACTAACGAGCTTAACTGAGGGACCCTCCCACAATTCCCAACTTCTGTAGTCTCTCTTCTGTTATAAATTCTCTCACCACCCAACTCTGGCTTAAATTTCTGCTAAAATTCTTGTCCAGTCTCTCCTCACTTTCATTTTTATACTCATGGACTATGCTTTGTACAGTTGTTATCCGGGGTTTCTTTTTTCCTGGTCTGTCCTCTTGGATCTGGCTTCCACCAATGACCCAATGCTCCACTAACTGCTCTTGATAAAGTCTCTGATAACTTATTCCTGGGCTTTATCTGTATCTTTGACCTCACCCTGGCTTTAAGCACCAACACCCTACTTTTTGCAATTTTATCCTCATCTGTTCTCTGATGGTTCCTTCCTTTCTCTCTGGTTAGTTTTTCAGTATCTCATTTGGTAGGTTATCTTGCACCATTCCTTCTCTTGGGTTCTCCTTTTTCTCTCCATATAGCCTAACTTCAGGTGCTTTTACCAACTACCACCTTTATGGTGATGGCAGATACTGCCTTTTTACTGAGGAATTATTTTTCTTAATCTATTGCTTTTGTTACAGAACCAGGCCCCAGGCCCCTGGGGGCCACGTGACTCCTGTTTTATTCTGGCTCCTCGGGGTACCATCTGTTTTTTTTCCTGCCATGCCTTGATAGAATTACTTTATTGTAAAAGAGAGGCTGCCCTGGGGTCCCTCCTGTACCCAGCTGACCCTAGTCCTGCCTTTTAACCATTAAGTGGGGACCCTTCTGGCCACGTCAGTGCCGAAGGGCACCAGTTACCTTAAGGGCTATTGTTGGCCTCCTCCTCAACATGTAGCCATGCCCATGTCTCACAGATGTTACTTTAAGTTGTTCACTGGACCCTCTGGGCTCTCTCTCACACTCCTGTTGGCCCTGGCAAGGCTTTCCCCTTTCCCTGGGCTCCTTCCCTAGTTTAGCTTATATCCAAAGCACTCTCTGTCCCTATATCCAAAACACTTGTTTGAAAGCACAGCCTTTCACACCTTTCCTGCACCTTCCTTCATTGATTAGTCCATACTAACATGGTAAATGGGACATAGCGATGTAAGCAGGATTGTCTGAATTGAGCAAAACTGGGACTCAGACCTAGCTCTCCTACATTGCTGCTGACTGCTCTATTAAGTTATTGGCTATTCCAGTAAAGGGTATGGATGTTCTTGTTTCTGTCTGTCTCCTTCATTTCAGCCAGAAATTCAATCCTGGATGTAACAAACCCTTCCAAATGAAAGTTTACTTACAACCATTTTTTTTAAATGAAAAGTTTTGATGTATTGACTTTTCCAAGGCAAAAATACTTTGTCGAACATTTTGTTTACTTCAAGGTTCATGGGAAAGGGAAATCATGGAATGGCCCACCACAAGGTTATGCATGCCTTGTGCTTCACTACAAATTAATTTTGTCAGGTATGTTGTCCTTGAGAATTAGGTGTATATGTAAACACAGACAGATTTAAGGACATGTTCCTAGCAGCACTTTCTATTACAAATTCATATATCTGATAGTTGCCATAATCACCCAGATCATCACCATGTTGATTCTAGGATGCTACAGTTCTATTAAGATATAGTAATATTTTTGGTAAATATAGGCCAAAATGTGTTTCATTAGCAATGTGTTAGAAGTTAAATAGTTGTCTTGTGAACAGTATGAGCTACATGTATTTTTTCTGAATATCAGTGAAGTTGCTTAAACCCTTTATGTGGCTTATAGCTATTTTTATGATCTTTGTGAAAAAAATAAAAAGAGATAGCACCTTTATGCTAAACATATTAAATATTTTCATTATTAATTTATTGTTTGTAATAAGTTTAGCTCTAATCTGGTGTTTATTAAAACTGGACAGGATTTATTAAATTGGTTCAAGATTATCAAACATGTTCAGATCTTTACATATATTATATTAATTCTCTTTCTAAATATTTGCAAATTTTATTAAATCTTTGCAAGAATTAAAAAAAAAACACTACACAAGGCTAAAATAGACTCTGTTCCTAATACTGATAGAATGTACCAGTTACAAGAGATACCAGGAAACAGCGTCAGAAGAAGTGAACCACATAGTGAAAGAAAGGTGATCCTAAAAGTATTTTTAACATGAATTTCTAAGGAATTTATTGTCCCCAAGAAGCCTGTTTAGAGGTTTTCAATGTGTTTCTCATGGCCAGTTGTGCTCTCCGTGCAGGACCCAAGAGTCTGCAGGGACAAAACTGTTCTTTATGTCATTTTTACATTCCCAAATCTGGGGATTTCAGGGGCACTGGTTTAGCCACTGTAGAGCTGAGGGCACCCAGTGGGTCATTACAGTTGCTGAGATCTGCAAAAGTGTGAGCCAGGCACCCTAAGCTGAGGACTGCAACCAAGGACATTTTGGAAGTAGAATATTATGGTTAATATAGTGGACTGGGATTTAAATGATCTGAATTCCCAGTTTGTCCAACAGTTATTATTTGGATATGGGCAAGTTATTTTGATTAATAATTTTTTAAGAAGTGACAATTAAATTTAAATATCTCAGATTTATGTGCCCAAAATGAGAAATGTGGTTTTCAAGGGGTCCATAAGAGCTTAGCATTTTCTTTCAATCAAGTGTTCTTTAAGATGTCTCAAGATGAGTACCCCAAACCGCTGGTCACTTTTTAAAAATCTTGGCCTTGATCTTTTTCTGTCTCAGCAACTTATCTGTAACAGCAGGATGATTATGCCATGCTCTTTTCACAGAAATGTTGTGAAGATCAAAGATGAAATGCATGGGTTTGAAGAAGTAACAAAAATGACAATGAGAAGAAAACAGAAATTCTGGACATTGTTTATTTTATTGCATTCAGTGACAAAAGAGGGTGTGTGAGGAAACATGAAATTTCAAATTGCAAATGCTTAAAATTAAAGATATATATATATATAATGGCTCATGCAAGTTTTTAACAAATGAAAAATGTACTTGTATGTTCATACAAAATGGAGAATAGAATAGACACTTCTACATTTTTGTGAACTTGTCTCCCTTGTGAATCTGAACTAACACATGCATTGATTGAACCAGCTGCCTGCTATCTGGGGTTTCTCCCAACCAAAACATCCACTGGGTTTCTTTAAAATCAGCTTTACGGATGCTTTGCACAGTCAGACCACACCAAAGAAGCCTTTCTAGAAGAGAGAAGATAGCAACCCCCCCCCCCAAAGACCCTCTTCCCTGAAAATCTTCTGTTTTAATTTAATTTGAACTTATTTTTCACTGTTTTTTTCAGTTTGGCAAATAAAAATATTATTTTCCCACCTTTATCATGAACAAAATATAGAAATATTAAAATGAATCACTACATGAACCAATTAAATTTACAAATCAAACCTGTGCAAAGAAGCTTTCTTTATCTTACCAATACAAGATTTTCATAGCTCCTTTGAACCTGTTTAAAGGTTCCAGTAGGCATTCTGAGACAAGATAGGTTACTCATTCTAATTCCGTGGTCTCCAACCTTTTTAAGGTGAAGATTGCTTTTTGAAGTAAAAGGCAATCTAGGATGTACCGCGCCTTCCTCCCCCCACCCTCCCCCAGGCTTCTGCAGTGGTGGGAGCCTCCATGCATGCCTAGAAAAGCTACCCAGGCTCTGATCCTTCCCTGGCCTGGCCCAGCCAGGACCTCACTCAGCTGGTGGCAGGGGGCATGGAGGGGGATTGTCTCATTCATCCAACCCAGCCCTGGTCCAGCCTAGCCCAGCCACATGCATCCTGCCACTCCTACGTCCCACTGCTCCCAGACTGCATCCTGACCACTCCCCACATGCATCCTGCCACTTCCAATTGTGGAGCCTCTGACAGTTGATCTCAGAAGGGCTGCCAGGGGCTCCCCAATCAACCAGTTGGTGACCACTGTTGTAATTAGTCCTTCCCAAGAAATAACATTCTATATTGAGAGCCACACGACCTCTAACAGGTGCAAAATTATTTCCTGGATGTGCCAACTTCACAGTTATTTAAAAAAAAAATCACTTTTAGTCTGATTTTTACAATCCAAATCTGCAGTGATCAGTATGATCAGGAGGTGAACACATCAGCGCTCCTGGAAAGTAAGGTATGAGTTGCACAGATAACAGGTTTTCTATGAGAGGTGAACAGCACAATCAGATTCCACTTTCATTTTTTCAATAAATCATCAGATAAATTTCCCCATTTGTGGCTTCATTGCAAAGCCAGTTCCATTTTTAACAATCATTCATCCAAGAGTTCTCCATCTAGAAACAAGAACAAAAAAATACCCACAATTCATTTGTATTTCCCATATAGGAATGTACTGTGTTACAGGCCAGATCATCATCTGATATAAAATAATATAGTTCTTTTGGCTTTAGTGGAGTGAGGCCAATTAGCACTAGCTATAATCTACCCCCTAATGTTAATCATTCTATTTTCAGAATATTTTCATTTATCTATAACCTTTGAGGGTTCTGGTTATATGTATATTGTACATATCTTTCCCCCAGCCATTCATTCAAATAGTCTTCACTGCATTTCTATGTATCTTCAGTTATGGGTAAAGAAAATGCCCTTCTAAATGCATTGCTAAACATCATTTAAGCCATCTTTAGTTATGAAATAAGTTACTAAGGTTCCAATTCAGCAAAGCATTTAAACATGCATATAACTTAAGCAGACAAGGTTCTTTGGGTAAATGTAATATCTTTTATTAGACCAACTAAAGACCGTAGCTGGAAAAATTGTGCTTGGCAAGCTTTTGGTACAAACACCCTTCTTTGGACACAGGGAGAGTAGCTTTAAATTTAAACTCTTGTCCTCGAAAGCTTGCAAAGAACATTTTTTCCAACTATTTAGTTGGTCTAATAAAAGATATCACATTTACCCAAAGAACCTTGTCTGCCTATGTCCTTAGACCAACATGGCTACAACCAACAAACCTATCACTTAAGCACACCCATAGTCTGACTGACTTCTTATGCATGTAAATTGAGGCATGCTGTTTGTGACTCGCTTAAAAATTCTGGTGGTTTCTGTCAGCTAATTCAAATAATATGGCATGAGGAATCTCCTCTAGGAATATAGATGACCTAAATGGTGGAAAAGCATCAACTTTTCTCTGGGAATGTTTTGTTTAGGATGTTCCTGATCCATAAGGTTCTAAGAGTTAAAATGAACAAATGAAAGGCCAAAAGCAGGAAATATCCATTAATAAGGCTTTTGGCCCCTGCCCATATAATGTGATTCATGTGTCCTGTCCTTCCACCTATAGGGAGTCCCATTTGGAGTCTGCCTTCACAGATTAGATTAACAGACGTTAAGGTAAAGGGAGCATTAGATCATTTGGTGTATCCTTCTGTGTAACACAAGCCAGACTGTTTCTTCTAGCATTGAGACCAACAAATTTTGTTGTTTGAACCATATCTTCCAGAAATCCTCTGGTTTTGACCTGAAGACTTCAAGAGATGAAAATTCCTTGTGGCAGAAAAAAATATAGCAGAGTGGTTTAATGTGTAGTCAACCCAATCTATAAAAAGTTATGCCTTATTTCTGATTTGAATTTGCCTCATTTTCCTTTCTGAAGGTAGGGGCCAGGCCTTTGTGTGTCGCCACATACATTTTGATGGAGTTGCCTAGGAATATTTTGGAAACAATTCTTGAAACCTGCACAGTCCTTTGTGTGGCTTCACTGGAGCTTCAGGTAGCTTTAAATTTAGAATTTGTTTACAGAGCATACAGCTAGACTGAATATCCCATGAGCCATAGGTATCAGTTTAAACAGCTCCTGATGGAATGGGAAGTTATTGTTTATGAATTTTTCTTCTGCATTTGTTAACATTTGATCACTCTATAGCACATTATGAAAATGCATTTTGGGTGGTGGTAGCCTGACCCAGTAGTTCTTGTGTATGTACACTGATTTGGATAGATTAATTTGGCATATGAAAAGCAGCTTCATTTACTGTCCTTGACATAACTAACCATACATTAACAGGAAAGCTTCTTGGTATCTATGCTTACTATTTGTTCAGAATCTTAATAGATGGGCTTTGTACTCATAAATTTGTAGTGCTGCTTACCCTATATTTTAAGTCAAAGTGGATCTTTGTGTTGAGGATTCTCCACCTCCTTTTTTTTTCCTTTTACAAAAGAGATAAGTGTTTTCGCTCACCTTTTGTGACTTACAAGCAATTGAATAGCACTTGTTGTGTTTGAATGTCACATTATATGTATTGTAACTGATAAAGAAATGTCATTTTCCCTCTGTTGCTAATATCTCTTGAGACACTCTTAGAAACAAGATGTTTTGACTCAAAGCATTTGCCTGGTAAAATATATTTAAACTAACAACAGGAATTTTGTTAGAGAAAATAGACCTGAATTTCTCTTTTTCTAGTCGTGTACAATACAATGACTTGTACAATACAATGGACCATCACTGCAAACATCTGGGGGAACTAACTTGAGAAATACAGTTGTCTTGGTATAGTGACTCTTCTGTGTTGACAAAGATTAGATGCAGGCATATGTACCCACCAAATTATCCCAAGTGAAAGGGCCTGGGAATTAAACACTATTAGTAAGCATATTAATTGCTTGCTCAAAGTACAAGAGCATAATCCAAAGGAAACCAGACATGTTACATGGGTGAGAAGTTGGCATCCTGTGGTCAACATTACTACAGAACACTTACTTTTTCTCTGGTCTCTTTCTCTGCTTTGGTACCATTGATCAAATTAAAGTGAAGTGCCTTACTATTATTTTTTGTATAAGACCATGGAGACATACTATCTTTTCAATGAAAGTTTAAATTAATTGGCTTAGCATCCTATAGCAACAATGGGTTTGATTTCTGAAGTCAGTTAACCAGTATGAAAAAAATGTAAAGGATAGAAGAATTAGACTACATACCATTATATAGCTGTATGTTTTGCCTTTGACCTTCGGTCAAAAGGCAACATACAGACTATATCTCTCTCCTTAAGCATTTTGACTATAGGCATAATAACCCTTAAAATTAGGTCCTAGGCCCCTGGAAAGTTATTCAACAAGCATATCTACATTAACATGCCTGAATTTTCTGCGCAGAAAATGCAGGTGCATTAAACTGTGGCCCTGCATGCATCTGAATGTGCACCCATCGGTAGCAAATTTGCTCCTGATGGGAGCAATTTAGTTCAGGGCTGTCCTGCCTGCCAGGTAGCTGCCTCTCAACCGCGTAGAGATCAGAACCCGGCCCTATCTCCAAAAGGCTGGGAGAGCTGTCCTGGCTGCTGGGCAGCTGCCCCCAACCAGGTGGCTGGGAGGCAGCTGCTTAGCAGCCAGGACAGCTCTTCCAGCCACATGAAGATCAGGATGTCCCAATCTCCATGTGGCTGGAAGGAGCTTCCCTGGAGCTAGCAGCTCTTGCAGCCACATGGGGCACTTTTACACATGCTCCAGGGGTGGGGAGGGGAGCAGCGCTTTAATTAATGCAGCTCTGAGAGCCACTCTAATTAAAGCATCACCATGTCTCCTGTACCAGCATCCCTACACTTAAAAATGGTGGTGAGGGTGCTTGAATTAAAGTTCCTTTGATGAGCTTTAGTTCAAGTTCCCCTGCTGCCACTTCGAAGTGCAGAGATGCTGTTACAGGAAATGTAGATATAGGAGACTCAAGAGGATGCTGGAGTGTGGCAGTTGCCATGCTCCAGCAGACTCAGTTAATCAAGTCTGCTGTGATGCCCTGGAATTCCAGCTCATTGAAGCAGCCTCCATGCTCCTGTATAAGCACCCATGGAGATCGGGGCATTCCAGTCTCCATGTGGCTGGAAGGCAGTGTCCCACTGAGCTGGGACAGCTCTCTCTGCCCTCTGTGGCCCCCTGCTGCCTAGGCTGATTGGAAGCAATTTGCTTCTGGTCAGCATCTACATGTGTGCTTCAGCACAGTAGTTTAATCCACTGATTTCTAGTACCTGTATCTACAGGTACAAGAAAACAGCACATTAGACTAATTAACTGTTCAGTAATTGCTGTGCACGTGTAGACAGTGATGTTTTACTGCACAGTAGATTAGTCTAATGCGCACTAAGGCGTCTTGTGCAGATGCATCCAAAGACACAGGTTTGGGAACTACAGTCACTGGAATCATGTCTCTGAATGGCAATTCAGGGAGCCCAGATACTGAGCAGGGAGCCACCTAGAGCTAGCCAATAGGAATCTCCTGTCCCTCTCTGAAACCCATTTGCCTGAGTTGGAGGTGTAGATTAGGCACATCTGTCCACTCAGGATCGAGAACCCAAAATCCTTTTTTCATAGTAGGTGCCTATGTGAACAGGACTCACTCTTGTCAGGACACATGGGTATCTGTGCATAGAGATCATGACTTTTCATGCGGTAGCAGTCACCCAGAAAGTGGAAGACTTAGGTTGTAGGCTCTTCTTTGCCTGAGGGGATTCAAACACACATTTCCTATTTGTCAGAAGAGCACTGTCACCTCCAGATTATAGAATACTTGAAGGGTGATACCTCTACCTCTCCTGATGAAGCTGAACTATGGACCAGCTGAGACTTCAGGATTCATGAGGCTAGAAGAATGAGCAAACGGGATCCTGATTATACAGACTAGTGGCTTGGGTGCCCAACTGAGGAACCTGAGTTCCACGCCCTGCTTTCAGGATTATTTTTGCTTTTTTATTTAATAACTGTTGAATGTCAAATGTATAAATGCATAATAGTCCTAAGATCAGAGCCTAGGGCCTCCCACATCCCACAGAGTGCTGTAACCACTAGGCTATGTAGTCATGCTTGCTCTTGCTTGTTCCCCATTTGGTTCCCTGAATACAGGTGACTTTGTGTTACTGGCTTCACAGTGGCTCACCTTCACCATGAGGGAGGGAAGATGCTTTTTCCCAATCTGCCCTATAGCTAGGGAGTTAGGGTACTCTTCTGGAAACATGGTTTTGAATCCTTGGGCAGACCAAGACCTAGAATCTGGATCCCTGACTATGAGACTGTTATATAAAAGCATGTTACCACCAGCAGCAGTGTTTCCAAATGAATGTGATTATGGTTGCTGAGCTTTGTACTGAACTCAATGCTTTGTACTGTGCTCAGAGTGTGCTTAATGGATCAGGTCCTTCCAGGGACTTAAGCAGGGTTTAGTGTTTCCTGAATTCTATTCTGGATCACCTAAGTGAAGCTTAGGTGGGTACAACATGCATAGCTGCTTGAGTGTAATGCTTCTGTGCATGCATGGAAGTCTTAAATTTAGGCAGTCTAACATGTAAGCATTGGAGCAGGGATATTCTGGAATGCTTTTTGCAATATGGATGCCTAAATCTTGTTTAGTTGCTTAGTTTTACCAACCTGGATTTTATCCAAATCCCTAGAAATTCCTAAATTAAGTTGGCTATAACGTTCCCATAGGGAATATTCTACTGGCATGCATTTCACTTCTGCCATGTCTCCTCCTTTGTCTGACCCATTCAAGAACCCTCGTTTTCCTGGAGGATTGGGTAGCACAAAGCTACAATGCTGGCTTTCTGCCACCTGGCAATTTTCCTGTTTCAAGGAAAAAAAATACTGCCTGCCTTACTAGGGCAGTTTTCTATCCCAGCATAAAAAGACTGGAGCAAGAGACTTGAATTAGGCCCATACATCTCTACATACACAGCTTACTAAAACTGTATAGCATACTCTCTAATAGCTACAACTTACCATTGTCTGCTCATCGTATCTTGTGGAAGCTCATGGTGATTTTTTCCATGCATCTTATCCAGCTGTATATTCTTATCGTGTGCAGCTTCTGTTTGTTAGGTCCTTAGATAAAGACCTCTCTAAGTCTGATCCACACTCTCCTATTGTGCGTCTTCCTACATTGGTGTATGTGGCACATTTTTTCTTTTATGTCTCATCCAAGACTATCTTGGGCCATCCATCCGTCATCTGGTAATGTGACTGGCCCATTGTGATTTCTGTTACATAAATACAAATATATGGCCTGCATAGTGTTTAGCTGTGCTGCAAGAGGCACAGCTTCATATCCTTAAGAGATTAGTTTCTCTTGATTAATGCAGTTATGTTTCCAATTGCAGTCCTTGGTTATGCTTATTTTGTGTTGCTGATTCTTTTCCTCTCTCTCTCAGCAGAATTCAGCCTTGGATTAAGTGGGAATATTCTCAGTATATTTGAATGAAAGTTTTGAATATTGCTCTGGTCTAGGACTTCAGAGGCCTGAATTCTATTTCTGGTTTTTGCTTACACCTGCTGGGTGGTGTTGGGCAAGTCATTTTCTTGCTCTGTGCCTCAGTTTCTTCACTTGTACAGGGGGATAGTGATCTCTTCTATAAAGTCCTTCTAAGACATATTGCTCAAAAGAATCATAAAACATCTAGGTGTTGTTATCATTATTATTCTTAGTACATGGTGACTGAGCTTCCAGTTTTTCCCCTTTGTCTTTCACACATATATACCTCACACATTCAAATTTGGCTCTGGAAGAAGCGGTGCAACTCCCATTAACTTTTAGATAGATCATAGCTACCTACTGCAGATGATTCTCTCAGATTCTCCTGTTCCACAGTGTTTTTCTGGGTTCTCCTCATGTGCTGTCTTGTCCTAAGCCTATGGCATAACCAGAAAAATGTTTCTATTCAATGGAAAGTGAGTTTCAGAATACCCCTTGTACTTCAAAATGACCCTTCATCTTTTGTTTGATTGGTCTGGGCAAGGTACATGTATGTGCACAGCAGTGTCACTAATGGATTATTTCCAGTGACTCAGTTTGATATTTTCATTGAGAAACATTATTTACTGTTGTAGTTTTGAATGTTAGTATTTTTCATTTTTTAAGTGAAACCAAATATCACTTTGGACATACTTGATTGACTTCCATAGGGTTTCCCTGCATAAGAGGAAGGGGTGTATAAGCTGCAGCCTTATTGCCTAATATCTGAACCTATAACAAGGCATGTTCTAACCTTCTACTTCAGTCATAAGCCTAATGTGCTCAGAGCTCTGCATTCTTTAAGATCTTGATCCTTTTAATCTGACTTCTTGTAACAACATTGCTATCTCCTATGACATAACCTCCTATGAATTTGGCATATGTACAACTAATAGCCCCAATCTTACAAGAATTCATGGCTTCTCTACATGATGTTCTATTTCCCATGGCCACCCAGTGATTCTGGGGAGCGGAGAAGATGAGGAATGAAGTGCACTGCAGTTATGTCCCCTGTTACCTCTGGTCTTCTTTCTCTTTCCTTTCTCTCATGTGTAGCTCAATATCATACAGTAGACCTGTGGCTAGTGCAGAGGCTTTAAGGAAATGGAGGGGAATTTTCAGTGGACTATCAAAAGAGTGATAGTGCTGCAGACTATCAGGTCTTCTGTCCAGAAATTCCTTTGAGTTCTTATCAAGATGAGTGAAAACAAATGGCTTACACAGTTGGCTTCTGTATTTGATCGATGTGGTTCTTTATAGGAACAAACGTTCAGTTACAAACATGTCAGTATCATGACAGCAGTTTAGAGGGTTCTAACTATTTTAAATGTAGATTCATGTTACAAAATATTGTATTGTTCTCCAGGCCTTGGTTCCAAATTCTCTCATATTTGTAACTCAGTAAATCTGATACCTAAGAGAGTGAAGTCTTGTTTGGCTAACTAAGAATAGTCTCCATATCTAGACCTTTCTTAGAGTTTGGCAGGTATCAAGCTATTATATCTAGGAATGAAGCCACATGCCCTGAGCAAACTCTGACTGGTAAGAAATGAAGCAGCCTTTGCTTAGCAACATAAAGCACAGCCACAGCGCTATTGAGAGAACCAGTTCAGGTCCCAGAAGCAGTATGGCTGTGTGAGAGTAGTGCTTAGCTGAATTGCAGCAATACTGCTTCCAGTACCTCATTTTCCTTGGTTAGAGATAGCTTTGGTATACGAGCATGTAAACATACCCAAAAGCCATCATGGACACATCATCTGATGCTATACTTTCTATCCTAAGACTATAACAGGATTGTCTGTCTCTTTAATGGCTGGAGAGAAATGGAGGTCGGGGTGGGGGGACAGATGGCCCTGTTTTAAGAAAGGCTTGCTAATAGGTGAGAGGAATTCACTCCTGGAGTGGTGAAGAAAGAAAACAGAGTTGTGAGGGAACAGTTGTGTGGAAGGAGGCACACCAGTGTAGGGTGTCTGACTGCCCTTGCCCTGTGGTTGGAAAGGGCAGGAGATTTTGGCCTTTGGTTTGTTGCTAGAGTTTGTTACTACAGGTTACAGCAATTCTTTTATAGTAAGTAGGAGAGCCAGTGGGGCTGACTATCATTGCCCAGACAGGTGAATTAGAGCCTAATTTTCTAAGTCCTCAGTGAATAAGCATCTATACAGGCCCTTCTAGATGTTCAGGTAAAGGCACGGGAGGATCTGATGCATATTCATGCATAACAGGAGGCATGATTGTGGGATCCAACATCGGATCCAATCATGCCTCATTGTGGGTGCAGGGGGAGCCTAGGACTGCCATCCTGGGCTCCCCCTGCACCAGCAAGTAAAAAGCTTCTATGGATGTGAGTCCTGTAGCTGATGGGACTCCAAGCCATGGCAGTGCCCCATGCATTGCTGGGGCTGCAAGTCCCATCAGCTGATGGGACTCTAAGCCATGGCAGCATCCCACAGAAGTCATGGCTGAGAGTCCTACAGCTGATGGGACTCTCAGTGCTTGCAGCATCCCATGGATGCTGACGGCTGGGAGTCCCATCACCTGTGGGGCTCACCATGGGGTACTGTGTGGGCTGAGAGTTGCATCAGCTGGGTCAGCTGTTGGGGATTCCAGCTTCAGGGGGAAACCCTGCTACACATCAAGTTAAAGCTGGATAGAAATCAGCTCTAAACTTATTACATATTTTTCAGCTCTAATTTTATAGTTGGATGGACCATTTTATGGTGTGACAGTTAATTTGCATCTGTAGCCCCTCTAAATTAATTGCACTATTAACTGGTTAGTGGTGTAATACATGTAACTTGTGTGTGTGTGGGAGGGAGGGGGGCTATGAGTCAAGCAATAGATAGTAAAGAAATAAACAGTTTAACTTCAACATGCAACTACAGGCAACCCCCACTTAATGCTGTTTCGCTTAGCGCTATTTCACTATAACACTCATTTTAAATCAATACTTGATTTCACTTATCACTTAGCAAGTTTTGTTATAACACTTGTGGTCACCATCTTGAGTCATTAAAAACAATTGTAGTCACCATCTTGGGTTGTCAAATATTTTCGGTTTTGCTTACCGCTCATTTCACTTAACGCTCGTTTTTTCAGGAACCAGTTAAGAGTGCTAAGTGTGGGTTGCCTGTACTAAAAGTGAGTGTATTGATGATACTTGCTGGGCATGTCTACGCGTAGGCTTTACTATGGAGTTGACTAAATTTCTCCACAGGAAAACATCACTACCTACACGTGCCACTATTAGACTGGAGTAGAATAATTTACTCCACTATACGATAGTCCTATCAGACACAGTTACTACCTGGTAGTGGAGTAAATTAGTGTGATTAAATGCACACCTAGATGGTGACGCAGGTGGTCAGCCAAACCAGCAGGAGGCCAGACTCTTGCATGTTGTTGAGCCACATGGCAGCTAGCTGCAGGAGCCTTGTGATGTGAGCAACTTCTTTGCTGTTCAACAGAGCAACCTGAAGCTTGTGCCCACTCAGCCAGAACAGTTCTCCTAGCCACGTGGAGATCAGGACAGGTCCAAATCTCCCCCTGCCAGCCCAGGGCTGGCACCTGGACAGCTGCAGCCAGGGCCTGGAGCTGGGTGGGTTAGGAGCAGCCCTAGCCTAAACTGCTGCTTCCCACTTCAATTTGCTTCTGACCCAGGCATGCATGTAGATGCTGCGCCCAGGATTAATGTAAAGATTAAACTTGCTCTGCAGTTTATTCATGTGCATTAATTGCACATATAGATGTTCCCACATGCACACAATCCTATATTAAAAACCTTATTATGACTGCCAAGTCAAGTTTTCAAAGGATGGAAAATTCCAGAATTCAGGTTGATATCATTCTTATTTGCCCCTCCCTTAGCTACAGAAACAGTGAAACAAGCCTTAATTTATGTGATCATGAACTATTTTTCTTGTCTCATATTTTTAAAGAGAAATTAAGTTCCATTGTATGGTATCATATTTGCATACATGTGGTTCATCTGTGAGGTTAGAGATTTGCTTGCTGGTAGGTTTCATAGATATTGTTTGGTGATGAGCTCTGGTGTAACTGGCAGTGGGTGAGGGGTACCAGGTGCTGACTTAGAGGGGTAACCAATATTGATGGCCCCCTGGAAGTTCAGGCCATGATGATTGCTGAAGCTGCTGTGTTTGGACCTTGTGCTGCAGCAGCCCAAGCCCTGCCTTTTTCATTTAAAAAAAAAGCCCTACTCACCAGATGCTGCTGGGTTGGGGGGGGGGAGATCCCCACCCCCACACTGCCCCGTGCTGCAATGGGGGGCGCTGCACAAATCCCCCCCAACACTCCCTCATCCCCTAGCCCCCACATGGGTGCCCTGCCTGGGATAGCTCTGGCCCTCTAAGAAAAAAAAAAAGAGTAAAGCCCCAGGACTCACTGCTCCTGCAGTAGCCTCAGGGCTTCAGGGGGCTCATGCAGAGCCTCCCATGCAGCATGGTGCAGTGGGGGGCAGTGGCGATCGCCCCCCCACTGGCAGGAATAGTGAGTCTGGGGTTTTTCTTGTTTTTTTTCTTTCTTAAAGGGCTGGAGCTGCGGTGAGTGGAGCAGCCATGTGGGGGGGGGGGATTGTCCCCCTGCCCAGCAGCACCTGGT
>NW_017728943.1:62608310-62617226 GCF_001723895.1 Crocodylus porosus
GTGTGTGTGTGTGTGTGTGTGTGTGTGTGTGTGTGTATGTGTGTAATATTCTTAATTACAAATGTTGTCCATGTAGGATCACTCAGGCCACTGACAGACATAAATTTAAAGGTGTGATGGGATCTGGGATAACATGCATGGCAGAACACATGATTTCACAATCTGGGATCAGACTCCAATTGAGTCCTACTTGCCAGTGCAGAGAGAGCCCGGGATCATGATCCCAGGCTCCCTCTGCACCGACAAGTTGAATACTGGCTGCCTGACAATCAGCTGATTGTTGGCTGGATTGAGGCTGCATCAAGGCTCCAACTGGTCCTGGTATGCTCCCCAGAGCCGGCTGATGATCAGCTGATTGTTGGCTGGTGGGGACTGCACCGGACTCATTGGAGACCTTAATGCAGTCCTAACCCTGCCATCTGTTTCACTTGAGGCATGAGAGAAACAATCTACAAAAATAATGCATTTTTTGTAATATTTTTGTGGCTAATTTTCCTTTTTGTAATGCCATTAGTTCCCTGAACGTGTGGTCGAGTTACTATTTAAGATACGATTAACAGACTAATCATGTCTGAAGGGTAACATCTGCCAGGGGCCTCAGTCTCTATAACATCTGAAAAATTTTACATAAATAGGACCAAAGGATTGGGGAGGAAAGGAGGATGGTAAGTGAGTCTGTAGAAATTGTATGTGCCCAACACTTTTAAGTGTAATGAAGACCAAAACATGTGCATGCAATTCGGTTACATTTTGTTATATGGAATATTTGCATGCACAGATTTGCTGAGACAGCTATAGGCACAAATATGTCTTGGTTTAAATTTTCCTTTTGAAGAATTGTTCCATGATCTGATTGTCTTGATAATGTGGTGTCAGACAAGTTAGTCTTTAAAGTCACCATCCCAGTGAACAGTGGATGAAATTCTAATGGAGTATAATATAGTTGATGCAGATGATAAGCCCAAACTTCTTAGCATATTTATCAGCAGTTTTATTACATACTTGATGGAAGTCATGATTGGAGTAGGCCTGCATTTTTTATCACTGTCCAATTTCCTTCAGTTCACTTAGCAATCTTGTTACTCAGTCCTTCAGCTTTTGCCATCTGGGTTTCATGAACTTGCAGTTCATTCTTGTTAAGGTGAATGTGCAAACTACAGGCCAGGGCAGGATACAGAATACAACTGAGCAGCACAACTAGAATATTGTAAGAATAGAGTACAGACCTGTTTGGGGTTGTAGTACTTTGTGTGCATTAATCCAAAATGAGACATATTCAGTGTTTTGATACTCTGTGTATGATATTACTGACCTTGACTACAAGCAGCCATATTTTGGTTAGTCTATCTGCGTAGGCACATAAATGCATGATAGATTAATCGAGTTAAATATATCCCAAACTTGTTTGAAACAATGCCTATTTAATTTTTTCAAGAGACTGAACAGAAGTATAGCATTGTACCACAAATAAAAGTGTTGCCACAATGCCTGTAAATCAGAGCTTTAAACTATGTTTCAATTATCCTTCTATTATCCAGCTGGTGTTTAAACATGTTTATTATTCAAATCAGTAGAGAATGTGCTGCTGTTGTGTAAACAACTGTCAATTGCTGAAACAATGATTACAAGGCACCATCTCTTTCAGGTGTACTTAGAGGTACTTATACCTCAACCACTTGTATTTAAATAACATGCAAACACAATGCTTGAGTGACTATTTTCACTCCTGTTTCCTATACCTAGTGCCAATTCTATTACATTAAGAGGGAAATCTATTACATTTTTCATTTATACACATCCGTACGCTGTTTTTAACCATTGTATCATTAAGGCTTGAGTTAATATAATAGATATGCTGAGAGATGCAGTACATATTGAGAAAACCCGTTCAAAATAAAAGCCAATTTCTCTGCATTATTTTGAGTATTGAAAGCTTTCATGAAAACAATGTTAAAAATTATTTTATGAAGAGGAAGCCTGAGAAATGACAGATTTGGCCATAAAACTGTGCCCTCAAACCTTTTTTTCTGACATAAACTGAGCAGCACGAGTATATATATTTCTAAACAGACATTAACAAACCAGAATCTGTTTGGTATCAAGCTTCTTTCCTTTATGTCTAACGAACTGTTACATATCTTTTGTCACACCTGTTGCTGGGCATAAATAGTTTAAAAAGTGGATTTAGCCAAATGGGCTGTCAAAGCTACTCTTTCCTTGTTTGTTACAAGTTGGGAGGGAAGAAAGTGTTAAACAGTCAGGTGTGTGGAAAAGGTCAGGAAACTGAAATCTTGACATGTCACTCAAAAGGATGGCCTGAATAGAATAAAAGTTTAATGCTAACATCAAGGTTTTCATGGAGTGAAAATACTACCACAATCCTTGCCTCAGTTCTATATTGTTGGAGGAAGGAATCTCAAAGATTGACGGCTATATATATATGCATACATTACATATTAAAGTTGTAAAAAATACGAGCTTCCGGATAGCCATTGGACCACTGTTTATTTTTTTAACATAACAAACCCTAAAATATAGAGCTAATTGGAAGAAAGAAACCTTACATCAAGAAGCTGTGTAGTGTGTTGATAAAATATGGCACTCTTTTTCAGAACTTAATAGAGATGCTTTGACTGTTTTTCTGCAGTCAACAAGGCTGGTCTAATTGGTGGCCATGGCAACAAAATCAGGTCATACAAAGGTTCATTCCGAGATCAAGCATATGTAGATCTTCTTGTTCAAATATACATAAAGATAAGAACCTTTAGTGAGAGTCCACAGTGTAAGGCTGAAGATGGAGGCTCCCACGCACGTCTAATGTTACTTAGATATATTTACTTGTTTGTAACAAAATGATGTTTTGCAGAACAGGGATAGAAAAATCTCTCAAACCTATTGGAAAACAATCTTTTTTTTTTAAATGTCAAAGTACGGTATATGCATACACATTGCTTCATGGCTGTGTGTAATTTACTCCCTGGGGTTTTTAGTGTGTCTGACTTATATTTTAGATGTAATTAAATAATCAGTGGTGTACATTGTAAAATGAATGTTTAGGCTGCTTAAGGTTGAATTTTCACAGCCATAGCAGCTGCACAGTTATGGCTTGGCCCTGCCCCCATCTCTTAGTACAATCATTCATTTACAATTATTACTGGAGTTATTTACATAGTTATGATATTTCATAGAAATGAAATAGCAGCTACCTGGTAACGGTTGGAGACAGCTACACAGTAGTGTATTATTGCTTCTTTCTTATCTCCTACTAAATACGCAAGTAAGGTGTACAAGGCTTGTATGGTTGACTCTTAAGCAATGCATTTCTGAGCCAGGAAAACCCAAAACCACTGGCACAATTTCCGTAGAATATGGATTGGTGAATTTACCCGCACCCACTCAGACTGCATTAGTACAGTGTTGGTAGATTAGGTAGGTATTTTATGGGCTATGAAGTCTTCTCTTTCTGGGTTCAAAGCAGGGACCAAAAACTATTATTTTATAACACTAGTGATATTATTAGTAATCTAGAAGAATGAGACAGATGTCCTCATCATGCGTGCACAAAGAAGTTCTGGTTGAAAATCCTCAACTTGCTTTTGGTCAGTTCAGCTCACAGAGAGGTTTTCAACAGAAATAATTTTGTCCATCTTGGATGGACATGCCTGCTGCTAAAACAACTGGCAACCATTCAACCACACTCCCTGCTGGATTAATTCTCTCTTTCTTGTTCTCTTTCTCTCTCTCTCTGTCTTGCACATCCACATGTGCGCACACACGCAGAGGGTTCTGTGTTCAGGACTCTTTAAAGTGAGATTTTTGCTTAGGTGAATTAGGCAAAGAATTAGGAGGAAGGAAAAAAGGGCATTTTAAATTACTGTATTTTCTTGTATACCACATGCACCTTTAACCTAAAATTCAGCTCCCCCAAATTGGAGTGCACGTATTAAGTGGGAAAGCTGTTTTCATTGCTGGAAACGAAGCATACCTGGGCTCACTGTGCATGTCATGGAGCTGTCAAGATGGCTGTTTCTTGTTTCTGGTTCAGAAAGCTGGAGGGGCAGTGCCTTGTAGAGGTGCTTTTCTGCCCTGCCTTCTAACCTTTGCACTGCCATAGCCTGAGCACTGGAGTTTGTGCTTGAAGCAGAAAGCGAGCTGTTGGCAGTATCTTGTTATGAAGCTTGAGATATGGAAACAACACTTAATTTACAGGAACTTATATAAAGAACTGCTTACAGGAAAGTAACAGTTTTGCTACTGCCCTTGCAAGGGTCTGGGGCCTCACTTTATGTGAAACAGAGCGAGTCCTGGAAACAGAGTATCCAGGAAATGTGGCATCCTAGTAAATGATCTGTGGGAGGCAGCAGGAATTCCTGGTGTGGCAAGGAGTTCTTGCTGCCTGCTGATTCACCCAGACTATGGGGGGTTACAGTAGACCATAAGCTGAGTATGAGCTGAACTGAACTACAGTTAATGCTTACTCCTATTGTGTAAATACCAAAGTCTACAAACTCAGAATCTTTCTTTTTCCTTTTGCTCAAGTCTTTCATTTCTGGCACATACATGTCAACAGGTGTGAATAAATGTATGGAGACATGAAGTGCCAATGTTTCATTGCTGGCACAGAGTGTATCTTTCATGCACAAGAGATGACAATTGCAGTGTTGTGCAGTCTGCCCATCAAAACGCATTGTTGTCTGGCACCTATATATCATCCAACTTGTGAGCAGGCACTATGCCATCCTAACAGATGGTAACGAGTGTAAGCAGCCAAACGACTATGTACAGTAGGTGCATTAAAATATAGGTGTGTGTGCGAGGGGGATTGCTAGCCAAGAATGTCAAAATATCTCTCTCCATCTTGAATTTACGTGCCCAGAGTTAAGGGGATGGGCAGCCATTTAACTGCTCTCCCAGCTGGATGCATTTTCATATACACAAAAAACCTTCTACTTTAGCTCTCTTCAAGTGATATTTTTTGGCCTAGTTGAATTAAGAGGAGTATTGGAAGGGAAACAGAGGGAGGCATTTTAAAATGATCTCCACCTTTTCTGGCGCTTCCCTAGAGGCCCCCTGCAGAACAGGTAAAAGCGAGCTTTCATGGCCAGCTGTTCTGTAGCTTTCTGCTGCAGGCTTCCTTCTAAAAAAAGGAAGCAGTGAATATAAACAATGAGATATTTCAATAAAATAGGCAATGATTAGGAATGAATTGCAATGGAATGTCCTGTAATGTGGTAGTGTGGTTCTACTGTTTCCTATTAGTAGGATTCATGCGTATCCAGTGTGAAGCCAGCATACACAGATGCATTTGCATAAAAGGTAATAAATAAAGTCTTATAATACATATCATTAACATGTATACTCAACCCCCCCAAATTTGTAAATACTACAACATTAGTGGCACTCTAGGTTGGCAATTCTTCAAATGCCATGAAAATTAACTCCTAAAATATCATGGTAAGGTTTTATACTTGTCTCTGTACCTTTCAGAGCAAATTTACTTAGTTAGTAGTAAAAAGATATTTTTGCCATCCCTAGAGCCATAATAAATTCAAACACTGAGAAACACTTTTTTTAATAACAAAAGATTCCTTGTTATCAGTGAGCTGTCGGTTCTTGTTGGTACTTAGACCATTTGAAAATCAGGCCCATATGCTGACTTTGGATGCAATGTCCTCAGACTCTGAGTGCACTTGGATTTAGGGTTTGGCCCATCTACTAGAAGAAAGGGCGGAGGGGTTGAAATTAACCCTGCTAGAGAATAGGCAGGTGAATAGATGCAAATAAGTAGATATGTACTGCTGGATATTAAGACTTATTAATAGCTAAGTACAGGCATTCAAGAAGCCCAAGGCAGAAGCACTCTAACTTCCAAGCTTTATTTTAAGGTTAGGTCAGGAACAAATAGAACCAATGTTAGCTCTTCTGTGAGGTCAGGAAACAAAGGCACATGCAAGTCATGATGGCAAGGGGTTGAGAGTATGGTGGTCCATGCACAGCAGCCAATAATGGGTGGCTCAGTCATTCAGCTCTGTTCAGGAGTTTCAGCAGCTCAGGGAGACCCAAGAGTTGCAGCAGGTGAAAAAAAAGCCTTGCAGCACGCCAGGTGCTCATGGACAGGGTAGCAGCCAGCAGTGCTCAAGCCATGGGGGTTGTGGAGTTGCCTCCACTTAGGTCCACAGCCTGATCTTTTGGCCTCTGCCCTCCCCCCCAAGCTACTGAGGCAAGTTGCCTGCCCCAGGTCTTGTTGGGGTGGGGGCATGCTGGGGTCTGACTGGCAGGGTGGCTGGCCCTGTGGGTTGCCTGGCAGGGTGTGCTGGTGACAGGGCCTGGCTCCCATGGAGCTGTGCCCATGCATGGTAGGCTCTCCTGGTAGCAGCATAAGATCTTTGGGGTGCCTCATGTTAGAGTTGGTGGGGAGGCCTAGGGACCCAGCTTTTCCAGTGCCAGGGCTGATGCTGGAACACAAATCCCTTTCTCTCTTCTCCTTAACACTTGCCCCCGCCCCCCGATTGGCTGTGGCTCATAGCTGGCCAGAGGGAACAAGGTATAGGAGGGGTTGGAAAGAGGGACTTTGCTACCTTGGATCAATGACAGCATGGGTGTAGGGCCAGCTCAGTGCTCAGGCAGAGGAGATAAGCTCTGGCATAGGCTAGACTGCTGCCTTGTGAGGTGGGCTGAGTGGGCTGCCGCTCTGCTCCATGGATGTCAGCAGAATACAACTTAATGTGAGTTGTGATGGGATCTGGTACAGATGTTGTTTATTACTGTGCTCTAACCTACAATGCTGAAGTCTGATACCATATCCATTCAGGGTTACCTTACAGTGTGATCCATCATTTTTATAGCACTCTATGTACCATGACTCTCTTTCTGGTTACAGCTTCCCACTGGTATAGGACCCCTTCTTTTGAGGCAGGAAGAACTTTAGTTAAATTACCAATAAGGTATGGATGTTTGTATTGTTAAAAGATTCATTTATTATTAATCTTCTGATTTTTCAGATCCAGAAATGATTTTGGAAGCCAAAACTATATGCTGTGCCTTTCTCCATCCTCTGTGACCTGTTTCACAGTGCTACAACTGAACCAACAATGAAAGATAGGTAGAATGTGAACCTCAGATCAGTGATGCATCACACTGAGTATTAGGGCTATACAAAATTTTGGTAGCCATTTTGTTTCAGAGGTTTTTAAGGCCTGTTTTGGCACCTGAAACACCAAATCCAAAATGAGAGGGAAGGGTCTGAAACATCTCCGAAATGAAACAAAACCATCTGAAATGTTTCAGAAATGTTTTGGATGTTTTGGAATGTTTTGGAAGCGGACCCCAGGAATAGTCTGGCACAGCCCCACAGCCCTCCTTTTAAAGTGCCGGGAGGCTGGGGCTGGGCAGGTGATAGGGCCAGGCAGGGCAGACATGGGGGCTTCTCCCACGGCAGAGGCAGGCACATCCAGAGGAGCCTTGAGAGAAGCCACCATGGCTGCCCTGCCCATCCCTAGCCTCCCAGCACTTAAAAAAAAAAAAAAAGAGCCCCACACTCACTGGATACAGCAGTGGCAATCAGGGCCTCTGAGGGCTCATGGTAGAGCCCCTCCACACCACACGAGGCAGTGGGGGCAGTGGGGATCACCCCCCCCCCACCTTGCATCTGTGCAGCAGTTGCCCCATGGTGCAGATGCAGTGCAGTGCAACTCAGCAGGGCGCCACATGCTGTCTGGGAGATGGGGCCACTGGGACTCACAGCTGGAGCCACCCCAGCTCACAGACAGAGAGTGCTGCACTGCACCCGCTCAATGTGACAGCTGCTGCGTGGGTACCAAGTGGAGGGGACAATCCCCGCTGCCCCCCACTGCATGGGGGGGGTGGTTTGCCATGAGCCCTCAGAGGCCCTGGTCACTGCTGCTGCAGCCAGTGAGTGCAGGGATTTTTTTTGTTTGTCTTTTCTTTTTAAAGTGCCAGGAGGCTGGGGCCAGGCAGGGGATAGGGCCAGGCAGGGCAGCCCTGGGGGCTTTTCCCATGCCTCCCCCTGCCTGGGGAGAGGTAGGCACAGCTGGAGAAGTTACAACAGAACCTGCAGATGCCTGGCTGTGCCTGCCTCTCTCCGGCCAATCCGAATCAGCACTGTAACTCTGAAGCAGATTCAGCTGATTCGTAATGGAACAGTGATCTGAAACACCAAAACGAATCGTTGTCCTCTGAAATGGCTGAATCTGCAACCAAAATGAAACATAGCCATTTCGCACAACCCTACTGAGGATACAACTGATGTTCAATGGGCTTTGCCTTCCTGTATTCTGGAAAAGTGTCCACTGCTTAAAGGGGCCTTCTGAGATTCGGCATATGTGGAGCAGAAGTGGGTGGCTGGGGCTTGCTCCTGATGGTGCCTCCATGCAAGGCTCTGAGGCAGTAGAGAGAAATGCCCTAGGGCTCTGAATGGGGACTAAGAAGTTCTGGTTTCAGTTCCTGACTCTGCCACAGATGCTTTCATGACCTTAGATCTATTTCTCAAGCTGTGATGCTTGTGTATTGTGAGTAGTCCCTCAGAATTGGTGAGCAAATAGATTTGGTCCCAGTGATTGGTGAGGAGAAAGTTGTAAATCTCAGCAACTTGGTGCAACATGCATGGAGAGTATTTTTCCTGTCTCTTAATTCCGTATCCATATAATAGGCATAACAGCACTCCCTTTCTTCTTTCCCTTCTTAGTCTTGTTGAATTATGGTCTCTCAAAGGTCAAGATTTTTTTTTATCATGAGCTTGCATAGCCTTTAGGGTTATGGGCCCAAATTGAGTGGAGGCCTTTAGGTCTTTTGTTTATTCATATTGAACACCATAGACCATATGCCTTGGCCTTGGCTATCCTATCCATGCATCTAGTAGGTACATTTGAAGCAGTCAGGGGCAAGATCACAAGACAG
>NW_017728943.1:62617326-62644139 GCF_001723895.1 Crocodylus porosus
AGTGCATCATTGGTGAGTCAATGAAAGCTGAAAAAATCCATATACCAGATAACTTTTGTTGAGGTTTTAACTTTCAAATGCAAATAAGAAGGAGGAGAAGTAGGAGAGAGGGGGAAAAAGGCAATTCTTCAGTAAACTTGAGTAATGGTTACAGGATAAATAATATTATTAGCTTTCATTTTATTACTGTGGCTGCAGTGGTAGCACAGAGCACTTTTTTAGAGGCATAAGAATAATGATGGCTCAGAGAAAACCACACAGTCCATCAAAGGCCTGCCTCAGCTCAGGAAATACAAATCACCATAGATGGCAGTACACCATCTTAAGTCCAATTATCTCTCTTATGGCTGTACCTCTATATTTGCTCCATCTCTCCAAACATGTCCAGCTTCCTCTTGAACTGATGTTCACAGTTTACATCTATTACTGTCTTTCACACATTTCACTTATTCCATGGCTGACAGTCCTTTGTATGAGGATATACTGCTTGAATTCCACGTACAGCGTTCTACAGTTGTTTTCTCATCAATGTCAGTCTGCGTGCCCTCTTCTTTTGAATGTTAGATTTTCAGAAAGCTTATTTGGCAACAATCCATTTCTCTCCTTACAGGGCTCTATATATTTCTGAAATGCTTCTTTTTAGTATCCTCTTTTCTTAACTACTATATATTGACAGTCTTTCTGTACAACTTCTCCACAAAAAGTAGTAAAGAGAAAGCCTGAAAAAATGGGGAGGAAAATAGATTTTGGACATTAATCACATTTAATGAATGAACACTATTTATCTAGGTAGAGTAATATAAAAGATACTCTAATCACTGTTTCCAGTTATGGGAAAGAAGAAGTTATGGCAGCATATTTTAAAGCTTCCTAAATACAATAAAGAATAATTAATCAAATAGGATGTTGTTACTCTGACATTCTGATGCATAATAGGAGTAAGAAATCTGAACCCCATTCTAGTGGAATGACTAGTGTTGTTACTATTATGGTCTACTGGGTGTTATGTTACACCTGCACATCTATGCATCTAAAATCAGAATACTGCCACTGGAGATTTTTTGCTAGCCCAAGAAGAAAAACAGAAATTGAGTTTTTTATGTGACCATGAAGATCTGGATGGTCAAAGTGGATGGTAGTGCTTGAATGACAATTTGTTATGATTAATGGGCCAAATTACTTGCTTATGTAAATGGTCCAGATTCCACAGAAATCAGTTTAGCTGCATCCATTTATAATAGCAGTATATTGTCCGTGTTTTTTAATGGTAAATCATTTGCAAGCAGATTCTGGGTTTCCTCCAATGCTGTCAGCTATAGCAGAGTGAGGTGGCATTATTATTAGTATTCAGGAAACAGAGATGTAAACTTTTTAGACAATGGTTAGTTCATAAACTCTCCTTTGTATTTATTTTTCATTAGCTGTGTGTGGTCTGTCACTCATGTCATGTGGCATTGTCTCTGCTCCCTCAGCAGATGTCTGCAGAGAGAATGACACAATTTCCTTATGAAATTTCAAATGAAAAAACCTGATGATAAAAATCTGTGAAACTTTTGGTTTTTTGCTTGTCTTTGCAAATATGCGGCTGTAGTCCAAATCCTTGTGAATAAAGAATATTGTGACTCCACAGTTAATAGTCAGACATAATCTAAGTACTTGCCACTCAGTTTTTTTAACAATTACCAGTCAGATCAGGCCATGGTAATGAACAGTTTATCTTCTGGGGTTCTAATATTTTGTTCCTCTGTTTTGATCCTCTCTGCAGATCCCCTACACTTTCTATTCATACATCCTCAGAGGGAAATAAAATGTTTTAGTTACATATGAATCCTTGTTTTACAAGTACATCTAAATTATGTTCTAGTTTGTTTTCTTAGACTACACAAAATGGTTGGAAGTCCCATAAACTAGATCCAAATTTCTCATATACTTCAGTCAAAAAAATTGAATACCATATTTTCTTATATATAACATGCTCCCATATAAAAGATACATGTTCATTTTGGAAGTCAGAATGTAGAAAAAGAAAATTTTTCTAGAGTTATGGCTGAGAAAGTCCTCCTGGAAATGCAGTGTCCAGGAAGTGTGGCATCACAGTAGAGAAAATGAGGATGGAAGGGACCTCAGGAGGTCATCTAATCCATCCCAGCCAACTGTTTGTTTACCTGGGTCTTAAAAATCTCCAAGGTTGGAGATGCCACAACCTCTCTGCGTAACCTGTTCCAGTGTTTTACTACCCTCCTAGTGAGAGAGTTTTTCTTAACATCTAACTTACACTTCTCTTGCTGAAACTTGAGCTCATTGCTCCTTGTTTTGTCATCTGCCACCACTAAGAACAGTCCAGCTCTATCCTCTGTGCAACCCCCCCTTCAGGTAGTTGAAGGCTGCTATTAAATCCCTTCTCAGTTTCTTCTTCTCCCAAGTAAATAAGACAAGTTCCCTCAGCCTCTCCTCATAAGTCATGTTCCCCAGGTCTCTGACCATTTTTGACACCGTCCTCTGGACTCTCTCCAGTTTGTCCACATCTTTTCTGTAGTGGGGGCCCCAAAATGGACACACACTCCAGATGTGGCCTCACCAGTTCTAAATAGAAAGCAATAATTACTTCCCTTGATGTGCTGGCAACACTCCTACCAATGTAGCCCAGTATGTCATTAGTTTTCTTGGCAACAAGGGCACACTGTTGGCTCATATTCAGTTTATTGTCCACTGTAACCCCCAGGTTCTCTTCTACAGAGCTGCTGAATCATGTAACAGATTGTTTTCTGTGATACCACTCTTCTTGGCCTTACTCTGTCTGTCACACAAGATTTGCTAACCTCATGAGAAAGGCTTTAAATTAGGTTCACGGGGGGACTGAGACAAAAAGCCCAGAGTTGGGTAAAGAGCTTGGGTCCCTGTAAAAAAACTTAGTAAAGGATAGCAATGATGGAAGTCTTAGCAGTATTCCCAGGAAAAGAACAGGACAGTCAGTTAGATACCTAAAATATTAATATACTAGTGTGAGAAGTATGGGGAACAAACAGGAAGAATTGGAGGTCATGGTAAAAGCACAGAATTATGATGTAATTGGGATTACAGAGGTGTGGTGATATGACTGGAGTATGGTCATATGACTGGAGTATGGTTGTGTATGGCTATACCTTGTTCAGGAAGGACAGAGAGAAGAAAAAAGGAGGTGGTATTATGCTATATATAAAGGTGATGTATACATGTTCTGAGGTGCAGTATGAACTGGAAGGTAGCTCTGTTTAAAGCCTCTGGGAAAAGGTCAGGAGGGATGCCATGGTGAGTGTCTGTTACAGGCCACCAAAAGAGAAGGAGGACTGTTTGCAAATCTCAGGATTTGGATCTCACTGGGGACTTTAATTATCAGGAAATACTGGGAGGGAAACACATCAGTACATAAGCAGTCCAGTAAATGTCTACTGCATGGGCGCATCCACACATGCCCCTACAGCACTGTTGTTACTGCACCATCACTTAGTACTTTTGTACTGAATGATGGCACAGTAACAGCCTGTAATGCACTGTGTTGGCTGTGCATGCTTATTTTTAGCTGCTATATCATTGTAGCAACATGGTATACTGTGGGAGCACATTGCTACAGCAGTATAGCAGCATCATCCTGGTTTTTGCCTGTGGATGCTATGTCACTTTAGTTCATTGCTTTGAGGATGTAGTATCATGTGTAGATGTGCCCTGTGCTGTGGATAATTTTTTGACACAGATGGTAGAGCGGCCAACTAGGGGTGAAATTTTTCTTGACTTACTGCTCACACACAGGGAGGAATTGGTTGAGAAAGTGAAGGTGAAAGGTAACTTGGATGAGAATGATCATGAAATGATACAGTTCAAGATCCTAAAAGGAGGAAGGAAAGACAGCAGCAAAATAAGGACAGTGGACTTCAGAAAAGTATTTTAACAAACTCAGGGAACTAGTTGGCAGGAGTCCATGGGAGGAAAGTCTGAGGGGAGATCTGGCTGAACTTTAAGAACACTCTCTTAAGGGCCAAATGACTAGAAAGGTCAAATAAGGTGCCCATCTTTAAGACAGGGAAAAAGAGGATTTGAGGCAATACAGACCCCTCAGTCTCAAGGAATCAGTTGCGAACCACCTAAAGAAGACCAAGGTGATCGGGAAGAGACAGCAGGAATTCACCAAGAGCAAGTCTTGACTGACTAACCAGATTTCTTTCTGTGATAAGGTGACAGGCTCTGTCATAGCCATCAATGGCTGCATGTCTGTCTAGTTCAGGCTTGTCCAACATGCAGTCCGCTGGCCACTGTGCGACCCTCCAAGCTAGTTTCTGAGGCCCGAGGTGCTGCGATGGGAAATGAAATTAAACACTGTACTTTCGTTTCGGGGGGGAGGGGTGATGTGATACCACTTCCTGTGAGGTCTTTGAATATGGCGCGCTGGCCCACTGGTGATAAAAAATTCATGATCTGGCCCCACATTTAAAAAGATTGGACATGTCTGGTCTATTGGGAAGGAGGTATCATGTGGAATTGACAAGGGATCTGTCCTGGGTCCTGTACTGTTAGTATCTTCTTTAATGATATGGATGATTGGATTGGGTACACGCTTAGCAAATATATGGGCAACAGCGAGTTGGGTGGAGCTCCAGAGGGTAGGGCTAAGATCTAGAATGACATGGATAGACTGGAGATATGGTCCACCATCTATCAGGTGTCCTGTACTTGGGTTGGAATATTGACTTGCACAAATACAGTGGGTAGGCTGCAGTGCTGCAGAGAAAGAGCTGGGGGTTACAGTAGACCATAAACGGACTATGAGCCAACAGTGTGCTTTTGTTGCAAAAACCAACAGCATACTGGATTTTGTTAACAGAAGTGTCTCTTGCAAATCAAGAGAAATGATTCTTCTGCTCTATTCAGCACTGGTGAGGCTTTACTTGGAATATTGTGTCCCATTTTGAGCTCCACACTTCAAAAAGGATGTGAACAGTTTGGAAAGAGTTCAGCACAGAGCAAAAAAAGTGATTAGGACACTGGGAGGCCTTTCAGTTTGCTGAGAAGACACAAGCAGCAGCCATCTTGCTAGCTGTACCGTATGCACAGTGTCCCTTTTCCAGAAGAAAACAGCTTTCCTACTTTAAATGTGAACTCCAATTTAGGTAGAAGGAATTATTTTTTGGGGAAAGGTGCATGCTGTATATGAGAAAATATGGTAGACTATTTTAATTGTGTTTTATGAATAATGATATATTTTGCAAATATTTCAAGAGATGCATTTTCCTGCAGAAAAAAACGTAATAGATAATTCAATGAATTATCTTTTCTTCACTAATAATGGCAGATAAAAATGGAGTGTGGTTCTGCATAGAGAACGAATATCTGTAATTATAAAAATACACTTTTTTGTGCTTCTTTTCTACTACTTTTTAAACTTAACTGTTCTCTATCAGATGGACTGTTTGTGTGTTTCTTCATGTTGCCCTCTAGTGGTTGATGTCTACTGAGGCTATAAGCACTTAAACTACTGCAGAAGACTAACAGTTTTGTGGGCTACTACTGGGAATGGATGAGATTAAAGGCAGTGCATAGTTGTATTCAAAGATAAGTTGCTACAACTCACTGCTTAATATATATTTCATGTGTGCCAAGATTAAACTACATCATATTTTTTATTTAGGGGGAAAAACTTAGGTTCTATGAATGGACTAATATAATAGAAGTATTAGTTACTATGTATTATAGGCATGATCTTGCAAAGTTCTGATAATGCACATATTTTCTTCACTTTGAAATAGATGAATCTTAAGTAGTTGTACTAAACTAATGCATTGAAAAAAAACACTTTACTTCTTCCAACTGTTTCAGTTAAATCTAAGAAAATAATATGTTGTTTGTAGTAATGTTATACTCAGCACCTTCAGGCAGGATCAGGCCCTACAGGACTAGATGTTAGGTATATACATAAGAAGAAAGTGCCTACTGCAAAAAGCTTCTGACGTAATTGAAGACCAAGAGCAGCAAAATCATTTAGGAAGTAAGAGTGTGGAGAGAGGCAGAAGGAAGACAGTTGTGCTATGAACATGTAGTTACATAGATAAGCTGTGTGCATGGCTAGACAGAATTAGCCATTTATTTTATAAAAAAAGAAAACATGATATAAATAGACAAATAGACTAAATGTCTGCACCCCCAGTGGCCTGTTGCCCACAGGCACCAAAGAAATGGGTCTTGAGGAGGAATTTCTGGAAGGACGGGGTAGCATATCTGTGGTACACATATGGAGCAACTTTGAGAAAATCACAAAGGCATTTGTAGAAAGGTGGACAAATGGATGACTGAGGCTGTCATTTCTATTATTGGAGTGGATGGCTAAGATACAAGAGTGGGTCTGTGGGGAGGAAAAGATTGTTCTTTACCCCAGAAATATTCCCACTAGCTTTAGTCCTGTAAAGGAATTATTATGCGAGTGAGAATATCACAGTCTAACCTGTAGTTCCTAAAATAACTTCCTCTCTGTTCCTGTGAGCACTCGAGTGGTGACAACCCTAAAGCAGTGACTAAATTCCAGTGTTCTGTTCAACTGCAGAGTTGATTGCCTTTCAGCGACAGTGACATGACCCTTCAATCTGTTACCTGTCTCCCTGGGGCACTGTAAAGTATAACTAATTTTTGTAATGTACTTTGAGTTCTTGGATAAGACGCTGTATAGAAGTGCAAAGTATTCTTCAGTTCAGGTACTGTGGGCTATGTGAGGTTTTTGTTCTTCAAAGTAGTCCAGTGTACAGGACGTGAAATATAAAGAATGATAAAGGAATATTGTGATGCAGAGCCCAAGGGAAGAAATGTATCTTTTATTACTTACGAAATCAACACTGAAATGATTATCTTTACAAATGCAGATAAACACATTACATCCCTAATAGCCTGTGTTTCCTGGAAAAATATATTGCACTTTTGAGAGGGTCTTTTTTTGAAGTCATCTGATAAGGGATTTTAATTGAGATCATTTCAATATGCAAATATGGTCTGGCTATTACACATCTTTAATGCGTCAGCTCAGAGTACATATTCCAGTCTAGAGTCTGCCTTTCTGCATGCTTCAAGCCTACACACAGAGTGCTTTATCATAAGCAATTATCTTACCCAAATAAAAAATGAAAATGGAAAAGTTAAATAAATAAAAGAACATTTTGATGGAATCACAATAATGTGCTTCTTGGTTAACATTACCCCTGACTTTTGGACAGCTAGATTTGTTAATGCACTTGTCCTTTGCTTATGGATCAATCTCAGTAAATCTTCATATATTCTGAAATGATGTATGTCTAGTCATACCCTTTCTGTATAACAAATACACCATTCAGATAACTAAAATAGGATCGATGTGGAATTCTGTAATCTGGACAAAGTTTAATTCTTTTTTAGTCTAGACCAGAACTAAAGGCATGGAATATGAAATCAATAAAGTAAGCTCATCTAAAACTGACTTATTTTTGGTACTGTATGTTTAGCTTTTCCCCAGAAGTTAAACTATGGCATCAAAATAATCATATACACAGACTATAGGGAGTCACAATCACACAAATCCTGCTTGGTGTCTAAGTCTCATAGAAAGCAAATGGGAATTAGATGCCTACCTGCCATTTGTGCCTCTCAAGATATCCCCCATCATTGTCAATCTCTTCTATTCGGTATGGGGAATATAACTCATGACCTTCTGGATCCTTTTACAGGCAGCAATAGGAGAAGCCAACTCTCAGAAATTAAACCCATTAACAAAACAAAGCCAAACAGCATGGCTTATTCTGTGTTAGAAATACACAACTTCCTGAGTTCTGTAACAGCAAGACATTCATTCTGTATCAAAGCTTAACGTAGGTTTTGCAGCATTCATCTCCGAACTCTTCTTGTACTTACAGCCTATGGTGAATAATTTTAGTGTCAATACATTTATTCAAAGCACAGTCTAAATAAAGGTTTAGTGTCAATCACATTTACAAACACCACAGTTTGAAATAATTAAAACAAACAGATGAAAAATACCTGCTAGTTAATTCCACTTACACACTTACATGATGTTATGCAAATTAGAAAAGACCCTTTTATAATAGTACCTCATCGTCACCAGGCAGCACAAACAGTAGCTATATTTGAAGCATTTTGACCCATTTTGATCACACACAGAAAACTTGTGTTATATCTTTGCCTTTGCCAACTGCTGCGGGCCAGAACATTTCTTAGTGCCTCAGTTTACTTGATCCGAAAAAATTGAATAATGCTAATTATTACACCTTCTTCGAGTTGAATTTAGTGCTGTTGATGCAAATCAGATTTGCACCTGTCTGTTTCAAAATATTTAACATTCTGTAATATATTTTGAGACAGACATGAAAAGCACTAGAAAAGCTTTGTGTATCGTTAGTTATAATGGTCTTGTTTTTTGAGTCCAAGAATTATGGATAAGTTTACTAAGGATATTTTACTTCTAGATTTGGCTGGAGTGGTTCAGAAAAATGAGCTGGCCCTAACCTCAGGCCTATCCCCAGATTAGGCCCATCACTTCTGAAAGAAAGGTTTTAGATAAGGACATTCACTGAAGTGCTCATTTTCGGTCTAGCTCCTCCAATCCTCCTTCCTAGTACAACCTATTGTTCTGTTTTTATTTTTTTGTTTTTGTCTTGAATCCATTGACTTCAAACAGGTTTAGTTCTTTCCAGGTATCTTTTCCTCCTCTTCCTCAACAAGCTCATTCCTATTTCAGTATTCTATTGCATCCTTGTCCAATCCAGAAAACCTGAATTTGATAGCCTTCAAAGTTCACTGCAATACTCATCTCCCCCCACTGTGCCCACAGATATTTTAAAAAATGAGCTGGAGGGGATGGGAAGGAGGAAATTCTAATCCTAAGGAATTATTTGGAGGCGGTGTAACACTGAGATTTTAAGTAACTTTGTTTACTGCTGGTGAATGTGTTAAATTGCTTTGCTGCACATAATAAAGGTATTTGTGCTATTATTTGTGCTATGCTGATAATATGGGGGATTTTTTTTTTTGTTTCATTGTCTTCCCACACAAAAAACCGTGACCGAACCCAACCTGACACTGCAGAACCAAACAAGGAACCTGCCATTTTGTTTGTTGAACAAGTATTTTATTCAAATTCAAATGAAAAGTTTCTTTGAAGGGGTTTTATTTAATTATTAAATTTTAAAGTTAAAGTTAAGTGAATATGGTCTCAAAACACCAGACAGAAAATTGAAATAGCTCAATTAGAAAATGTTGGAATAAAATTATTTGACCTTTCCAAATTTTAAGTTCATTTATTTTTACTGAAAATATTTACCAGTTTTGACTTGAGTGTGCTATATTTTTAGGCTAGTGTTAGAGTGATGGTGTAGCCATGTTGGTCCAGGCAAGGATTTTTGGGGGGTGATATCTTTCATTGGACCAGCTGTATGGTTGGAAAAAAAGTAGACAAGTTAGGAACTCCTCAGACCTGATGAAGAATGTCTTGCTTGCGAAAGCTTGTTTAGCTTTATTCCAGCATGCAGTTGGTCCAATAAAAGATAGCAGCCCCCCAAAAATCCTTGTACCTGCAATATTTTTAGTGGATCAAAAACTAGGGAATAGATTTTTGGAGAATAGATTATTGGACCAAATATGTCATCCAGTGAAGTGCTATATTTCTAAGTCAGATATGTCAAGCATGTAGGTGGAGTCAACGATATTTCAAATATGTAGGTAGGTACCCTTTGTAACCTTTCTATATTTGTAAGTACCTACACTTTACTTCAAATATCTGAGCAGAAACTCTGTCCCCTTTGTTTGCCCAGTTCTGTCTTGATGTGCATCCAGCTTTGGAAGTCTATTCTATATTCCAAATGCATTCTAGACAGAGGTTCTTCTGACATTGGTCCAATCCTTGCCTGCCTACAACTCCTTCAGCAAGGCATCACAGTCAAGACAGGGCATGTCTATACAAGGTGCTAACTGTACAGTAGCCTAATAACACTATGAAGTAGCATGCCAGGCAAAAACTGTGCTAAACGTAATGTGCAGTAACTATGGAGCATTAGTGAACATGTAGACACACCCACTGTGTCTGGTATTATAACTGAGATCAAGAAACAGCGTATGGTTAACTGCCATACCATCTCTGCTGACCGAAGGCTTTTGGCCAAGTCTTCCAACAATATGTCTAGAGTGAGTAATAATGAATTTGATGGAACTATTTTCCATTACTCTGTGTAAATAAAAACACTACGTAAAATACTTTGTTGACTTCATCATTTTCTGAACATTTTGCAAAAATGTTCTGATAACAACACATTCTATGTTGACGTTAGGGGAAGGAAACATTTCAAATTTTATTTTGAAATCACTTTAAATTTATTTTTAAAAATTGTTTTCTATTTTCTAATACAGAATGAACTCAAAACTGAAATGAAACTTTCAAAATGTTCATGTTTTGTCCTGATTCAGAACAAAGATGAATTCTGAAATTTTAAATCCATCATGAAATGGAATTTCTGTTCTCTACATAGTTTTGCCCAGATCAAAACAGTACCAAAATCTGGGGAAATGCAGGTTCTGAGTTTCACAACCATCCCCAGAAGTAGCAGTGGGGGACAGGTCACCGCCCCAGGTGCCTACTTAGAGGGAGTATGTCAAGGGCAGCTGTAGGCTTAGCTATCACAGCCAGCTCAACCTTGGCTGTCAGTCCTGCTGAGGGCACAGACCCTGGCTGTTATGCCACTGGTCCCCAGTCCTTAAAGTGGGTTGAATCAAAGATCCAAACAACAAAAACTTTGAGAAACTTCTGATTTAGAGAGGTACTAAAGAACTTATGTTTTTTGTTTCTAACAAATACTGGTTATCATTTGACCAAACAGCAAGGGACCCCAACAGCCCACTTCATCCAATTCATCGCCTGCTTCATCCAGTTCATCTCCTGCTCCTGTGGAAGACCAGGAATCTGCTCATGAACACATGAATCTCTCAGTTGGGGACTGTGTCAAAATGGAACTGAATGAGATGCAGGGATACTACAGAAAGATGGTTGAAGATGAGCAGGAAGAGACGATGGAGATCATATGGAAGAGAAAGGATTGGCACAGACTGTTCAGAGGTGATATCACCATGGGAGAGCAATGACAATGACAACGATGATGATGACAGCTACAACGATGAGGGAAGGGGAGCTCTGAGGCGGTCCTTTATGTGATTGTAACCGTTAAAGGTGATACTGATGGCCACGTGGATGCGTAAGCATGCAGAAGCACAGGTGCATGGTGCATTTTTTGTAACAGGAATGAGAATAGGGTAACTGTAAAGGTATGATTTGGACTGTCGAGTGAACTGTATTGGTCATGAGACAGATTGGAAGAGGTATAGTTTTATAGATTTATATATTTATATATAAATTCATAAATAAATCATTTTGCAAAAACAAATGCTGATTATCAGTACTAGGTCTTGGAGAATATGGTAGCTTGCTGAGGAGTCAAGAACTCCTGAAGAAAAATGGGCATGTACTTATTAGTGTTCAAATTTGAGATATGTGGGAACTGAAATACCCTATATTCAGCCCAGAGGCTTGTAGAAATATGAGTCAGGTCAAAGGGGAAAGGAAAGAGAGAGTAAGTTGAATGTGGGGAAAAAGGGGTCAGAGAATGGAACAGAGCAAGGAGACGGGGAGAAGGACAGAAGATGGACTTCAGTGGGAAATGGGAGCAGAGAAGAGGACAAAGAGAAAGAAGCACGGGTATAACAGAAAAAGTACAGAGGGCAGAGAATAGAAAAAAAGAATTTAGAGACAGAAGGAAAAGCTGCGGGGAAGAAGATTTTTAATAGAAAAAAAAATGCCGGCTTGCTGAAATGTGGTTGGTGTAGAGGATTTTTATTTTATGCCCTGCTGCCTAGGTTCTGACAATTCTGAGGCTGAAGGTGTATGACATTGGTGGATAACATACGGGCTGCTTCTGAGCTCTTCTGAAGAGCTTTTTGTGTCCCTGACAACTTGTTCTAATTGCTCAAGTTCAAACACTTCAGATGTTTTGTGTGGCCATGAGCACTTTGGTTGATGTAGCAAAGCCTTTACTCTGTAGTATCCACGGACTTGCTGTTCTCCACAAATGCTAAGGGATATCTTTGTGTTGCCTGTTGACAGCTTACTTTATATTGTCCAAGAAAGGAATAGATCCCGTAACTGTCTCCAATTCAGAAATAGTAGCATGAGTGGTATAATAGAATTGGAAAAAATAACATTTGCTTCAAAATTCAGTATTATGTACATTTTAAATTAGACTTAACATGTATTTTTTAAGCTAAGGAATTGTTAGCTGGATGTGTCCTGTCCATTTGCCAGCCTTAGCAGAACTCATTTCTCCTGGGGGGAGATGCTGTCTTCAGTTCCACTGAGTAACAGGAAATGCTTTGAATCTCCAGGATGCCACAGAGCATGTAAGACTTAAGTGAAATGTTCTGGAAATGAGCAGCACCATGAGTGCTGTATTGTTTGGATGAATTAGTGGGAACTGGTGATTTGGGACCTGAGGGTGAAAGGGCTGTTTGGAGTTAAAAAAAAAAAAAAAAAATTGTGATATTGGAAAGCCTTTTGGCAATGAAAGATGGAGCTCGTTAATTTTATGTTTGTTTCGAGAGTCAAGGGAAGGAATTTGGAGAAACAAAGGAATAGCTTAAGTCAAGAGACCTGAGGAAGTTTGGAGCTCAAAGTAGAAGAGGTGGGGGAGTAGGGAAGGGGTATGATAAAATCCCAGGAGGAAGGAGACATTTCTGGTTGGACTGAGAAAAAAAGGACCTTTGGGAAATTGAGGAAAGGGAATATTTTCTTGAGCTTCTTTCTGCCTGCAGCCTTGAAGGCACAGATGATGCTCTTGGTTTTATTTTGCCTAATCTAAAATAAAAGTAAAGTTTCATGGGACGGACCTGCTTCGTGGTATGCGTAGTGTAGTATGGTGAGAGAACCATAGAAGGACTCCTAAACAAGCAGTCTGAAGAATAGTTCTGCTTGTTCTTATTCTTTTTTCTTTCGACAGTCTTAAAAAGAAACCCAAATACCTTACAAAGCAATGGACATACCATAGGTCTGGCAGCATTTGTTTCATGATCTACCTGTTTCTCAGGTAGGGTGATAACAAAAGCACTTTTGCGAATCCAGAAGAAAACAATTTGCCTTAATAGCATCTATTGTGGGTTGTGAGGTTCAAGAAGTATCAGCTGTGGGTCACTCCCTCCCCCACTCAGATCTAACCAATGAACGTGCATGTACAACATGCACTGAACAAAACCTTAAAACACATAGTGGTTTTCTTCTTGGTGCCTGGTGGTGTTCCCCAAGATATAGTGTAATTACCTATACAGCATACAGTTTGTCTTTATCCTACGTGAATAACTGGCTTTCTTTATTTACACATAGAAGTCAAGATAGAGGCCCATGTTCTGAACTTATGGAGTCTGCTTTGTTTTCTGAACCTCAATAATAATAATAATAATTGATATTGTGGTAGCATCTAAGGCCCCAAGTGACTTTGGAGATCCCTTTTGCTAGAAATTGTATATACAAAGTAAGTGGCAGTTCCTGCCCCAGTGAGCTTCTAGTCTAATCAGAGAAGACAGTCAAAAGGTAGCAGGTGAAAAGAGGCATGGGAATGAAATTAACAAACTCAATTTTCCTTTAAGTGTTTTTGGACAATTCTGCTGCCAGAATGATCCTTCTACTACCTACCAACACAGCAAAGATTACTCTACAAACAGTGTTGGGGGGAATATGTCAGTAAAAGTTAATCTGTAGTTTAAACAGCCTTGTCTATTCATAAAAAAAAAAAGATTATAAGAGCAAAAATGTTCTTCCACCTGTTTGCATATGTTCTGAAAAGCCCTACAAAGGAAATATCAGTATTTCCAACTCCTGACAGACTACAGGAGTTGGCAGATGTTTTTTAATTAAAAGAATTCAGGTAATGAAATTACACCAATGGTAGACAAGTGATATAGAAATCATGCACAAGCACTTGTGAGTACTCCCCTCAACACAGAGTTAGCCAGGCAGCACCTGCTCACCAGTTGCACTCAAGCCATTGTGAAAGAAAATAAACATCTGCCTATGTTTTGTTGGTTACCTACAGAGTCTGTGCCAAACAGGAAGCATGGTTGAGGTGGTTGTTTTATAAAAAAAATGACCTAGCTCAAAGGATATTCGGAGAATTAATTCAATATTTCAATATGTCTAAAATGCTTAGAGATCCTCAGATGGGAGACTATATAGCAGCAAAGTTTTACGGTTTTACAGTGTAGCAGGTTGACTCAGTATTTCCAAGTGTGCTGCCTTCCTGGATACAAACATATAGACTATTCTGTTTTATTAAGTTACCATTTAGAAGTTACCATTACTTCAAACATTTCTAGAAAAGTGTGCTAAGAGATTTGAGGATAGTGGGTAAAAGGGACATATTTATATTGTTGTTCTTATTAATGGTGTATGGTTTTATAGGTTTTGTCTAGTGTTTTCCAGCTAAATAGGAAACAGCATTCCTGCTCTTGAGGGCATTAAAATTTAAGCTCCCTACCCTTGTAGTGATCTCTCTGTAGGCTCATGCTCTGTCATGGATGTGGAGTATGATCAATACTGCAGATCCCCGCATTGACTTCCTTATGATTAGGTGCAAAAGTTCATTTGCTTAAGTCAGATTACAGGGCAGATACACAAATAACTTAATTTAGTTAGTAGAGGAAAATCTTAAAACTCTAGTGACTCTTTTTTAGATTAAAAACAAATATAATAAAACACAAGCTGGTTTTGAGCTTGAGGGATGGGAGTGAGGGGCAGCAGATCTGGCTTCTGTTATAGATTTCTGTGTTAAGCTGGGTCACCATGTAGTCTGTTGGGTCGTCTAGTTACACATCTAAAATCTGCCAGTTCACTAGAAAGCTTAGAGTTTGAATTTGGTATGTGTAATAAGGTGTTTTAAGATGCTTGGTTAGCATTTGTTATAGAAGTAGAAGGAGTTACCCTTTTATCTTGAACTTTTGCATCTGCAAAAAAGATTTGGAACCTGTTCATGAGATTTCTGGTTCCTCTGGTCTAGCTATGTCAGGCATGCTGCAGAATCAGCTTTGTTTATGGTTTGTTGTCACTTCTACTTTGATTCCTAGCAATGATTCAGAAGGCAAAGGCATATAAAATGAGGGAGTCCGTTCTTAACCTTATGGTACAGTTCTAATTGTAGCTCTTTTCTGCTGATCTTTAGTATAGTATTAATAACAGTGTAAAGCCGGTTCCAGTTCCAAACTTAGCCCCAAATAATTTTTATTTCATTTCAGTTATGTGTTTTTTTGAAGCAGAAGCATTTTAAGAAATGCAAGCATTTATGGAAACTCAACCCGTGAATTTTGGAGTGTTTATTTGGTGCAACAGGCTCTTTTTCATGTGAAAATGTATCTGTATCTCTGATGAAAGAAACTGTCATTAAGAAAAACAAAACAAAACAGGTCAATTGTTTCTCTGTTTTCAAATCCATTATTCTTCCCATTGCCTTTCATTGCAAAAACTTTATGCACACACCTCTGTCCAGCACCTACTTTCTCCTTTAGAATATTTGCATACGTACACCTAAAGTTAATATTAATGATGCAATTCAGAGTGGCTGGTGGGAGTGCAAGAAAAGAGAAGTTTGAGAAATCTCAGATCCCATCCTGAGATGGAGCATACTATCGCCGTGCAAATCTTTCAGGAGCTTCCACCACTTCAAGAACAGAGAGAACATAACTCCATTTTTCTGTTGCAGATTGCCTCCTAGGTATAGCCGGAGAATGCACAGCTGAATTGCTGAGGTGGCTTTGAAATAGTTCTGTTTATTTAGAAAGAGAGAGCTGTATTTGCTTCAGTCTGGTATTTTAAAGCTATGGCAGAGGAGGGGACATTTAAGGTTCTTCTTGATTACTCGAGTGTTGTTAACAGTTCTTGAAGTGCATCTGCAGGCCTCCTCATCTGGTTTACTCTGCGCATTGTCTTTTTATTTAAAAAAATTCCCATCCTTCATATGTAGGATTTAGCATCTTGCCTGTCATCCGCAAGAGTTAATCTCCCAGCAGAATAGGGTGTAAGGTCATATGTTTGAATGAACACAAATACTCCTCTACTGAATTACAAGAATCACATTGCTGAAACAAGAAATAACTGGTTGATTCTTAATGGAGTTTTTTGTTACTTTTTAGATTTTAAACTATAATAATTTCTCCATTTTTGTGTATACTTGTCAGTGAGTTTGCATAACTAGAGTTGTCTTATTCAAAGGCAGGAAAGGCATTTAAATAGCATGAAAAGGAACAGATATCCATCTGGACTTTAAAACTGTACAATCCTTCTCTGATGAGAGTAGCACTGGGTGCTAACTGGGTAACTGCATATGAAAATGTATCTCATCTGCCTAATAGTCTCCTATTACCTCACTGTCTTTAATGTATTTGTTCTCAGAATACCTGTGTGGAAAAAGAAGATTATTATCCTCCATTCAGAGATAGGGAAACAGAGTAACTTGCTCAAGGTGACACAAGAAGTCTGTGCTGGAGCAGGGAACTGCTTTCAGATTCCTAAAGCCCCAGGCTAATACTTTAACCAGTTGGAGTATTTTTCTTCTCTGAAAACTGCTGAAAATGAAGAAATACACTGATTTTCAAATAGATTTTAGGAGTCTTTCTCAAACTACAAATCTGTCTTAAACTAAAAATGGACATAATCATGCTCCTCTCATTGACTTTAATGGTCAAACTTCCAATGATGCCATCGGGGTGAGATTAAGTTAAAATTAAATGAAGCTGAAAAATAATCTTCCTTAAAATCCTCTCTTGTCCATCTTGTCTAATTAGACCTACTGTGCAGTCCCAGGCACAAGATGGAAACAAGTTTAAAGTGAATTTCCAGCAAACTGTTAATTGCAATGTGTCTTTTTCCTTTCCTGGCAAACCATAATTCTGATAGGGTTATTACACGTCATAATTATGTCTTTCTCTGACATATCCATGAAACTTTCAAAAATACACTTTTTAAAATGCTCCTATTGAATAAACCTCAAAGGTTCTCCGGCAAAATATTTCAAGTAAAAAGTATTAATGTTGTAAAGCAAGCTGAACTCCAACCCCAAAAAGAAATGAAGAGGCAGACTCAAAATGTGTTCTTGCATATTGTAAGTAACAGCCTAGTGTTAGTCCTCAGTGGTAGACATCTGTGGTCCTGAGTGACTTAAATGTTAATTCTTCTCCATTCAGGTTCTTATACTCATATACTCTTATACCCATTGCTGTGGTATCAGACCATTGGTCACTAATATCTTTCAGCTTCTTTCTAGCCTATGCCTTGGGTTCTTCCATTGGGGTGTTTGCACGGGGACTTATAAGCCTGTTTTGGTGTCTAACCAAAGATGCATTTCCTTGAGATCTCCAGAATAGCATGGTATTACTTCATAGATGTCTACATAGAATCCAGTATTTGTTTCTTCAGTCTCTTTAACAAAGTTCCATTTCCACCTTTACCCAATGCTCTTGTGGAGATGACAGGCAAGATGCTAAATCCTACATATGAAGGATGGGAATTTTTTAAAATAAAAAGACAATGTGCAGAGTAAACCAGATGAGGAGGCCTGCAGATGCACTTCAAGAACTGTTAACAACACTTGAGTAATCAACTGGCATAAACAATGCATGTGGATGCTATTTAAATGTGCATTCCTCTCTATATACTGTAACAGTATGTCCAGAGCAGTACAGTCCCCTGCCATTTTATAAAGTGGATGTTTGAAACAATAGATCTTCTGAGCTGTTGCAGTCTATGTACAGTGCATCAGTAAATGAACACTTTTTAATAAGTGTTGACATGATACAATACAGAAAGCTCCCATTAAGGTCTACCAAGATCTCTCTGAGTGCATCTACATGTGCCATTAATGTGCAGCATTAATGTGGAGCTTATTGCTCCAGAGTTTATTGATCCTAGGCAGCTCCTGCTATTTACATGCGCATCTGGCCTATATCACAATGAAGCTGAACTAGGTCGCAGCAGTCCTGGCTGGTAGAGGGCCGGGGGGGAAGGGGTGGCAGGGGGGGAGGGAGGGGATCAGCTTCCCTGTCTGGGGCTGCTCCAACCAGGCTCAGTGTGGTGTGAAGGGACTGGCTGGGGCATGGGGGTGCTTCAGTGCAGGACTAGCCGACAGGCAGCCCCTGCACTGAAGCACCCTCCTGCCTCAGCCAGCAGGGTAGGGCACTGCCATGCATGAAAAAACTCTGCAGCAGGGTAGGATTTGTATTTACAAGTCCTAGCCTGCTAATTAGCTCCACAGTAAATGTCTCATGAAGATGCACCCACTGTTTCATAGGTTGCTATCAAAATAGACCGCAAAGTCAGCTATCATGCTAAACGACATCCACGTGCTAAAACTTCTTGTGGAATTTTGGTGGAAATAAAATGCTCTAGAGGGGCAGGAACTGACTCTTTTATTTCTGTTTCTTGAATATTATTCTCAACTCTGTTTTTTAATGTTTTCATCAAAATACTAAAGGGATTGTGCTAAACCACACTATGAGGCTGGTAAGTGTTCTCCTCTGATAAACAGAAAAACTAAAACAACAGGGTTAAACATACAGGGTTCCTTGTTCACAGGCCTATGCCCAGGCCCACCGGATCACTTCTTGGTTTTCTAAATGAATAGTGAGTTTTAAGTGAGATTTTTTAAAAGCTTCTGGGCTTCTGGATCAAGTGAATTTTAATGGGAATGAACATCTGAGTTGTTTCTAGGGCTTTGCTGGCTTCCATAAGAGAGTTAATTTTTGATGTCCTCACAACTTAAAACAAGAGAAGAGAACTACTAAATTTGTTTCTGTTTGCATGTTTTTTCCTACCCTTCCCTTTACCCATTTTTAAGCTGAAAAATTCTTTTTGCTAAGTTTTTAACCCATTTAGAAACAGGAATTAATAAAAGGAACAAACTGCTGATACAACATACATAGCAGTTGTAGTATAAACACTGCTCAGAAGAACAGATTTTCCATAATATCTATCAGTTTGTGAGTAGGAAAAAAAAACTTCACAGAATGGTTTAAATAAGTAACAGTGTGATGTGTAGCTAATATTTTCTCATTTTCATAGGAGCTACCATCTTTGCAATATTGTGTTGCTTAGGAACACTAACAAAAACATGGGTTTTTTTGTTTTGTTTTTAATGATTCCTTTGTGCCCTGAAATTTTTCCAAGTTGGCAGCTATAAGGAAAAACAATGTGATTTGGTTAGATTCAGCTCTTCTCTCTGTCAAGTCTGGAACAGAACAGATAAGAACTTGTATGTCAGAATACAAAGTTTACTCAGCACGAGCTGAATGCTTTTGATGTCTGCTGTCCAATCTGGCCCAACATCTTTGAAGTTCAGTTGCGCATGCTATAGTTCCATAAGTAAGAAATAGGCATTTCCCCCTCCCATTAGTTAAAACATCTGCGTGATAGAAACTCCCATAGTAAAGCTATCAGACCAGCAAGGAATGATTTAAAGACTGACAGAAGCATTTTTTTTTCTGTTGAGAGCAAGAGGAAAAATGCTCAAGACACACAAAATCATCAGAAAGTTCTACTGCACAAGTTCTGTAATTACAAACCCTATTCCTGGCATGTATTTCTGTGTGTTGTTTATCAATTAAATGATACCTTCATTTCGAAAGTTTCTATCCCTTCTTATCCCATATGATGCTGGCTAGGGTATATCTTCACTTTGTGTATATAGTCGATGTTATCTGTTATTATCATCAAATGATAGCAAATTGTGCCTTTCACCCCAAATCCCAAAGAACTTTCTTTGCAACCATTAATGCACTAAGTCTCACAGCTCAAGAGAGGCATTATTATGCCCCTTTTCTCTGACCGAAGGGCCAAATACTCAACTGGCATAAATTAGTCTAGCTCCACTGAAATTTGTGGAGCTCTGCCAATTTACTCCAGCTGAGGATGTGGAATAGTGGGACTAAGGTTAAGCAAATTGCCAATGGTAACCCACTGTGGAGCTAGAAGTGGAACTCAGCTCTGCCATTATAGACCCCTGCACCCTGTAATGTACTTTAACTACAAAGGCATCATTAAAGCAGGAAAACAGTATGGTTTGTAGTGTAATTCTTATCAGCATCTTTTGAACTATGCAATGAATCATTTAATTGGCATGAAGAAATTCCTTTCAGTGAAACAAAACCCAGCCATAATGTTAAATGCTGTGGATATCAAATATTAAAATGAGTTTTCTCTGCTACTGCTGCTGTGTTCTTTGAAGGAACAGGCCTTTGTTCTAGGAAATAAAGCCATACAATCAATATACAACTAGTGAAGTCTCACATGCTCTACCTTTCAGTGAGTAAATCTTGGACAACAAAGCAGAAACCCTTCATCTTTCATCCTTCGTGGATTCTCAGGGAGACCAGTTTTTGTGATTTTATAAAGATTATTCTAAAGAGTCACTGAGATTACACTCTGTAGCAAAGCAAAAACTATTCAGACAGAAGGAACGCAATCTTTAGAAATTAAGTCTCAACAAATCTTAACAAACCCACCTTTTTTATATAAATATGCCACTGAGTTAGTAGTTGAGTGAAGATGAAAGGTTGATATAAAAGATACAATTTAGTTACACAGAAAATTGCTATACAATGAAGAGATATTTTTCAAGATTTCCTGTTCCAAGGCTGTGGTCAAGCAACTGAATAAGGGGCTTGAATTAAAGTCTTGGCATGTAGAATGTTGTGCTAGATTTGTTTCCTTTGTCTTTTTACTCTTTTCTTCATCTTTTGTTATGCTTTCAGCTTAGTGTTATGCTTTATTTCTCTGTTAACTCTTTTCACCAGTAGCATGCTGTAGCAGGGCACTAAGGTGCCTGCTACTTGGAAATCCGGAGTAGTGGCTCAGGTGCTGGGTGCTAGGGGCAACTAGAGGGAGTTAAGGACACACACCTGTTTAGTCAGCTGAACGGAAGGGGCAGGGCCTGGCTCAGGTATAAATTGCAGGCCAAAGCCCAGGGAGGAAAAAGCCTGCAGCCAAGGAGGAAGGAGCTCGGCCCTGAATGCCTGAAAGAGAAAAGGCCTAGATGTGCAACCAGCTAGAGACACAGGTGAGCAATGGAACACCTGTGGTGTGATTTGGAGGATGTTTTAGCCATGAGGCATAGGGTTGGGTTATAGCCGATTGGCTTGTGTTTTGTTGTGGTTACACTGGAGGACTGGGTGAGGCTACTGGGGGATGGAGGCGGCCTCATAGGGGCTCCATGGTAGCCAGGGGACCCCGGTGCCAGGGAGAGCACAGCAATTGGGGCTGCACCAACCCCAGCCCTGAGAAGTGGAGTGGAGAATCAGAGGCCAGGTAAGGCTGAGGCCGCCTGAGCCCTAAAGTGGGATTTGGGACCTCAGGGAGGAGACTTGGGACTAGGCATGGCTACAGCCACCTGAGCCCCAAGGCAGTGGTAACCCCAGAGAAAAGGGGGACAGCGAGAAGCCCCAGAGCAGGCAGTGTGAGAAGCCCCAGAGAGGGGGCAGCAATTGACGAGTGCCAGGGAGCATGGTTGCAAGGCAAGCCAGACACGCTGGTGGGGCACAGGTTGCAAGGCAAACCAGAAGCGCCGGCGGGGCGCAGGAGAGTGAAACAGACAAACAACATCCAGTACATCTGTGAGGCTTGGGGCATGGTGTAAGGATGGTCGGAGCCACGCATAGCCCATAAGTCTGGGGTGCCTGGAACCCCATTATAGAACTGAGACTTGGGGTAGCAGCAGAACTGTAGCCAAGGGAACGAAAGGCAGCCTCCCTACAATAATTACATAACATCAAAGACATGGCAGGCGAGATTCTGAGGGTGCTTAGTGAACGTTTGGCACGGTAGGGAGGGCCCTAGGGGATAGCATGGTGACCCTAGGGTTCCATCCTGCTACACATGCGAAATCTGGACAATGGGTACCAATCCTGGAAAGGCATGACCATCTCAAGGTAGCCATAGAGGGACAAACCTATCCTGGCTTACAGACAGCCCTCCAACCTCAAACAGCATCTCTCAAGCAACAGGCTACCTAATTCCCATTCTCACCAAGGCATCAGGCCTTGCAACAGACCTAGATACAAGCTAGGTCCCCTCATCAATACAGAAAATATCATTATTGGACCAAATAACATGGATTATAACATCCAAGGTTCATGCACCTGCATCTCTACTGATGTCATGACAACACCAGCTTACAATGCCCCTCTGCTGTCTGCGTTGGACAGATGGGGCGATCCCTGCACATAAGAATGAATGAATGCTGATCTGACATCCATCTCAGAGAGGCACACAAGCTTGTAGCAGGACACTTAAACCTCTTTGGACATCCCATTGCTAAACTTGGAGTAGTTGTTCTTATACAACAAAAGTTAAAAAATTAACTTGAACACGAAATTATGGAAGATGAAGTCATCCACAGACTGATTGTGTTAACTATGGTTTCAACAGGGATTATGGTTTGATATCCCATTACCTGGATTAGCTTTTGTAACCCCTTTGTCCCTATGGGTTTATTACTTGTTTGCCTCTCCCAGCACTGCTACCTTCCCTCCCATCCTTCCCTGTTTTTTTTGTAGTCGGATCACTCTATCTATATGATATGTTGCTCGGTGCACATTCTTTCATCTGAGGAAGTGAGCTCAGGCTTATGAAAGCTTATGCTATCCACCTCTGATTTAGTTACTCTATAAGGTGAAACATCTACCCTGTCTTCTACCAATTCCTGGCCATGATAGAAGGTGTATGTGAGACTGACATGCATTCTGTCTGTTGGGCTATTGAATGGACTTATCTGGAAAGGGATAGAGACCCTATAAATAACATTTGTGCCATTAATTCACAGAGTAAAATGCTATTCATTCATTACAAAAAATCAAGGGCATGGTACAAATGTAAGCTGATTAGCTAGCATGGAGTAATGGATATCTTTCTGGAAACCTTTTCAGCTGAGATCCAAGACTCAGGTTAGCTCTGCAGAGAGACCCATGTGGCTATCCTCCTGTGAAGGAGCCTTGCATGAAAGATTTAATTCTATATATAGGTGAGGTATTCTTTGTAGAAGAGTCCTTTAAAAAAAAAAAGCAGGAACTAAATAGTGTTCTGTGACTGCCATGAATATACATATACATCTATAGTATTAAACAAGCATGAACAGCACAAAAAAGGTTCTTCAGCAAAGCACATGCTCAGTAGCATATCTAGGGCAGGGTGAGTGGAGCATCAATCCCAGGCAGAAGGGGTATAAGCAGCATCCCACAGTGCTCTGTCTCCCTGCTTTGCAGTGTTCAGGAACATCTCTGCCCAGGGCACCAGAAGTGTTGGTTCTGCCTCTGCTTATGCTAACAATTGTTCTATCTTTACACCCACACTGCCTGCCCTAATTAGCATTGGGGCATACAATACTTCCTCAGTTATCCAATCCCCTTCACCTTTGAGAGAATCTGTTAGAAAGCTATTGGAATAACTGAATTCTTTCTGGTATGTGAAAATTCAGCATGTTGTAAAGAATTAGACTTTGTAACACATGATGCATAATGTAAAACCATACTGAACTGAACAGTATTGATATATTAAATACAGTACAACTCAAAGTACTTTGTTATACAATGCTAGCAAGTCAGCAAAATCTATTTGCTGTTCAGATAATTGAGGGTTTGGCTAACTGAGGATGTACGGTATATCTGACTTTATGTAGAATAACAAATGGGTTCAGAACTGTGGGCCATGTTATAAGCAGGGACCAGGGTTTTCCATTTGCTGTGGAAAAATGAAGATTTTCTCTTTTAAAGGAGAAAAATGTGGGAAACCGTGGGTTTCTCTTTGCAGGCTGGACCTCTGACTGGTTGGGGGTGGGGAATGGAGGAGACGCATGATCAGGTAGGAGATGCCACATGCATATGCATGTGCACACATGCAAGTAGCATCCAGGCAGCATAGATAGCAGCTCCCCCCAGGTAAGTCTAGGGGAGGCTGGAGGAGGGGGGTGCATAGGTGATGTGTCAGGGGATGGGGAGGCACATGCCCCCCCCCCCCAAACTTGTGTGCCCACAGTGGGCACAGGGCTGCATCCTGGCCAGACAGGCATGGGCAGGAGTAACTTCCATGGCTTAGCAGGCAGGACCTGGTGTGGGAGGGTGGAGTGGCGTGGTGAGAGTCACTTTTGCTGCCACCACTGCCACTGCCAGGATCCCCATGTCAGCCGTGCTGCCAGCAGCACAAGGAGTAATGAATGGTAGGGTTCACACTGCCCTTACCTCCTCCAGACCATGACTTTACCTTGCCACCATGGCCTGGCTGCTGCCACTGCTGCCACTCCCCTCAGGCTGTGGCTTTACCACAGTGGGGAGGTGGGATGAGGGGGCAGTGTGGGGGGCCTGTGTCGGGCATTGGTGGTTGCTGGGTATGGCAGTGGGGTAGATCTGTGCCCTGGAGTGCAGGCAGCTGGCAGCAGGAGGAAGTGACGACAGCAGAGCCCTCCTAACCCTCCTGTCCACTACTCCTTGCAGGAGTGTGTCCTGGTGAGCAAAGGAGGCAGAGGGAACTCTGATTTTCCATGATAAAAAAACCAAAATCAAATGCTGAAATATATAGGTATTTAGAATTTATTTTATTATAATGATTAAGGTACTAGTAGGCTTCCAAATTGATTTACAGTTGTAACATTGCATCCAACGGATATTTATATACATGATAGCATTTCATTTTAATCATGGAAAAGCATGGATTTTGGGGGTTTTGATCAAAGAATTTTGGATTTTTAAACAGAGAAAACCAGGATCTCTGGATAAGGTAGGCAGAATGGCGATTTAGGTACATACTGGCAAAGTCCCTGTCCAGTATAAATCAGCACAGCACAATTCCATTGACTTTGAGTCTGCACAATGATTTATAGCCATCAAGGATCTGACCTACTCTGTTAAGTATCAAAGTGGGTGGTTTATACTTTGAAACCACTGTATGGCCTAGCCAGTCTATATACATTACAGGTCCTCATTCACGGGTCCTCATTCTGTTACTGTGAGATACCAATCTACTGCTCCAATAGTGCAAAAGAGCCTTAAAAGTTCTTTGGTGTAAATGAGAATGAAGCCTTAGGATTCTAATTACTAGTCACATGCAATGTTTGTACCAAGAATAACATCTCCTCTGCTCCCAATAACCCATCTTGCTGCAGCATTGTTTCAGGCAGTGATCACATCAGGTGGCACAAATCCACCTCCACCTGCTGATTAACAGTTAATGGACTCAGTGTTTGGATTGTATACAGGAAACCATGTAATAAACCCACAAGTATCTCAGTATTTGATACTGTACAGGAAGTATCTGCTGCCATGAAAACCTGCAATCACGCCCCTCTTTTTGAGGGCATACAGCGATCACAGCCAGAAAGCCACATCATTTCTGGTCTACACTTCTCAGGGCATTTTTTATTTGAAGGTATTATGCTGTATATCGTTCTTTTATTTCCCTGATTCTTCTTCCAACGAGAGGAAACTCGTAGGCTGATGTTTTGACAGTAAAGCAAATGTCGATTGCTCTTTTATAAATTCTGACAAGCTACTATATGTAACATTTATTTAGTGCTATGTGTGTGTTGCCAGCAACACTAGCTAAATTTCTTCGGCAAAAATAAAAGGGTTCAATCAATCATATGATCTGGGCAACCTGTATTTATATCTCTAGTGTGTCATAACCTAGTGTTGCTTGTCATTTCTTATCTGATCTACAAATATTACAAAAGCAATTTTCTGTCAGGCTAAGGTTTGATCACAGTTGACCTTAAACACCTGAGTATATTCAAGAACCTATAAAGCTTGCTGTTATGATTGTGATCACATGGCTGTCTCTCTCTCTCTCTCTCTCTCTCTCTCTCTCTCTCTCTCTCTCTCTCTCTCTCTCTCCCCTGTTATTCAGAGGTAAACTATTAGCAGGTAAGACAGCTATTAAAAAGGGATTTTAAAAACAGAAATAGGGTTGCCAGGAAGTTCTGTTGATAATTAAAGGTATTTTGTGAATTATTTTCCCCTGTACCCCTCCAGTATTAAAGCTAACCTACCTGACTGTGCTGCACTCAGCTTCTTGAGGAATTGCCTCCATCTATCCTAATATTACTTGCCTTTATTCCACAGTTTTTTAATGCTTCAAATGCTTGTTAATGCTTTTTAATGCCCTCCCACCCTTCTGGCTCAGCCTTGCCCATGCCTGGTGGGCCTATTTCTGACACCAGGGCAAACGCCTGCGATATATAAAGTTGCTGCAGTAGCCCTGATTCATAATTTAGCTTTGTAGCCAGGCATGCTGAGCTAAGTGCTTCATTGCTCCCTAGGTCTGCACACCATCAAGCTGACCCACCTCCTTGATTCAGCTTGGTTTGCCTGGCTCTCAGCAAAAGAGTGCTAGGCTATACTTTGCTTTGTATCTTTGACTGAAGTAAATGCTGCCCTCTTCACAGGTGTGCTTGCTGCCTTGGAGGGCCACCTCTGCACATGATGAGCCCTCCTATGATGCTCGTTAGATAGACTTCACTGTCACTGCCTATTTCTCCAGCTGTGGACAGTGATGAGAATGGCAGGCCTAGTACCCTGCTGTTCCTCTCTCTGCCCACCAAAAACAGCGGTGGTATCTGCTTTGAGATCCTGTCTGGGAAGGCACTGTACATGTGGACAGCCAAAGTACATCATGCCCTTGTCCTTGCCACTTGCCCTGACATGACCAAAATTTGGGGTGAGGTGAGCACGCTAGTAGGGAGGGAAAGACTGCA
>NW_017728943.1:62644239-62657833 GCF_001723895.1 Crocodylus porosus
CGAGGTCACGGTTGGCAGGGCTAACCGGACCTTGTCGTGCATCTCAAGTAGGGCCAAGGAGGTGATCCTCCCCCTCTGTGCAACACTGGTCAGGCCACAGCTGGAGTACTGTGTCCAGTTCTGTGCGCCCCACTTCAGGAGGGATGTGGACAACGTTGAGAGGGTCCAGAGGAGTGCCACCCACATGATCTAGGGACAACAGGGCAGACCCTTCAATGAGAGATTGTGGGACCTGAACCTGTTCACCCTTCACAAGAGAAGGCTGAGGGGGGACCTGGTGACAGTCTATAAACTCACTAGGGGGGACCAGAAGGATTTGGGAGAGACCTTGTTTCCCCTAGCGCCCCCTGGCATAACAAGGAATAACGGCCACAAGTTGTTGGAGAGTAGGTTTAGATTAGCCATCTGCAAGAACTACTTCACAGTTAGGCCGGCTAGGATCTGGAACCAACTTCCAAAGGAAGTGGTGCTGGCTCCTACCCTGGGGGTCTTTAAGAGGAGGCTTGAAGCCTACCTGGCTGGAGTCATTTGAGCCCAGTTTTTCTCCTGCCCAGGCAGGGGATTGGACTTGAAGAGCTACAAGGTCCCTTCCAGCCCTACTTCTATGATTCTATGACCTGGAGGCAGCATGTAGTGGTAGGAACACTAGAGCAAGCCTATCTGCCTTGCCACACCCTGTACAAGCTACCCATTGCCAAGAGAACTGGCAACCTCCAGTGGCAGCTGTTGCAAGAGATCCTGGCCATGGGCACCTTTATCTGTCACGTAGACCAGGTGTGTTGGCAGCCTATTGTTTCTGGAAGGAGGCGGTGGAAGAGACATTTTCCATGCCTTCTTGAACTACTCCTGGCTGCAGCCACTCTGCTCCCTCAGTGTCCTCTTTGGTGTGCTGGGCTTGGACTTCTCTGAGATTGTGTACATTTGTTCTATCTCATACAGAGCAGCTGAAGGGAGTGTGATCCATTTGGACAATCTTTTGCTGGGCCAAGCCAAGATGATGATCCTGGAAAGCTGCAGAAATCAGCTTGGAGGGGCCAACACTTCCATTTCTTGGTCTGGGCATGTATCACATTTGAGTTTGGACAATTCACATTGCAAGAGAAGGTGGACCAGTTTGTCATGCAGGGCCACTGGGGGAGCTCTCTGCAAAGTGGAAGATGGATGGCTAGTACTAAATGTATAACCTCACAAAGGGCATGGAGAGTAGGGAAGGCGTTTCAGTCTTTGGTGATCTGGTGGTTTTGTTGCTGACAAGAGTTTATGCTTAACCACTGGGAGGGCTACACATTTTTACACTTTAATCTTTTTGTTTTTAATCTTCTTGTAATAAAGGTTGAAAAAAGCTAAAAAGACCAAAGAAAGTATCTCTTTCTCGATCGCTCTCACTCTTGCTCTCACTCTTTCTCGCGTTCTCTCTCCTGCTGAGGTGTATATGGCCCCAGAGAACACACACTTCCTTCTCTCTCCCTCTTCCACTAGTTTGGTCTTTGTTATTACAAAATGTACCTTTTTTTTGTTTGGAAAGTGTACAATGAAAACAGAGTGCCAGCTGCATCTTTGCTGAAAGGGCAGCCTTAGTTAGCATAGTAGCTTCGAAGCACACTGGGAAACAGTTGATGCTGCAACCCATATGACTGAGAATATCACCCTGTGTGTTGTTTTTTATCAGGAACTCATAGCTGTTGGCTGGGTGTCTGTGGATTTTTCTGGATTCAAATTTATCCCCCCCCCCTCACTCCCCAATACCAGATTTATCTTTGAAATGTACTCACAGATGGTATAAATCATTTCTAAATGCCCTTACTACAGTGCAGTTTCTTAGGAATTCCTCTTCCCTTGTTTTGCAAAATGTTTTTTCTTTGGCATATTCAAGTGACCTTGGTGTGTCTTACAGCACTCAATATCGGAAGGCTTTATAAAACTCATATCTCAGAAGTGTCTGACATTACATTACAAGAGGATCTGTAAACCTCCGTGAGATGACGAATGTCTTTTTTAAACAACAGACCAAGACTTCATTTAAATTAGTAACATGGAGATTAGAGGAGCTCTCACAGGCTGCGCTGCAGCCACGCCAGGACTCTAGGAATATCAGTCACATGAAAGCTGTTAAGTTTGAGATGGAAATAAATCAAGGAGCCTGTAAAAACTGTCAGCAGGTCAGGGAAGTTTATGAACTCTTGCTGTATCTAATCATAAATCATAAGAATAAGCTAAAACTGAGAAGAAAAATGTCCTCTTTTGTAATCTAATGCTGTCTGTTAAGGCAATAAAACTCAAATGAAATGCATGCATTGCAATTTTTAGTTGATACTTTACATTATTACCAAAGTGAGGGAAGAGTTTCAAAGTTATAAAAGTGAGACAAATGAGAAGTGGGCCTAGGCTTGTTGAAGTCTCTGCACCTGAATCTCTTCTCACAACCAGCAACAACAAGCACTGATCCAGCAAAGCACTTAAGCATGTGTGCAACTTCAGACACATGATTAGTCCCATGAACTGTGACTGGACTGATACACGTGCTTGAAGTTATGTATGCATTTGAGCATTTTGCTGGACTGAGGCTTAAATGTGAAGGAAAAAACTCCATTGAAATTGTTGGACTTGCATCACTGTGAAAGGAGCATGAGATTGGACTTAGGTTTGCTATATTTTTGGTTATTTCTATATTCCTTGTCACTCCCAGAGATAGAACAGAAATTGTAATGAAGATGAATAACAATAATGAATACAATTCACAAAATAGCTTTAATTATCAACAGAACTTCCTGGCAACCCTCCTATTTCTGTTTTTAAAATCTCTTTTTAATAGCTGACTTACCTGCGAGTAGTTTACTTCTGAATAACAGTAGTGACTTTGGTAGACCAGGGTGTGGTTCTATACCTAGAGGCTTAACACCCCATCTTGCAAACTGTCCTGTGCAGCTGGACCCTGATTTATGTGCTTGGGCCTACTGACTTTAGTAGTAATCCATGCAAGTATAAAGGTTTCCCAGATTACAAGGAAAAGTTCTTAAACTTCAAAATTTCCTTTGCCTGGCCCATCGTTGTAAAGTGCTATGAACCTTTATGAGTCACATTTTACTAGCTGTATTCATACTGTGTAGCACCTTCACTCATAAACACAGTCAGTGGGACTTGTGGAGTATGATACTATTTAGTTTGAATGTAGGAATCTATATGGATGGAGAATGAAAATACAGTTTAACCAAAATAAATAAGTACATGAAATAAGAAATGTTTTAGGTTGGGTTTTGTTTCTTCACTTGTTAGCAGTATTTTTGCTCTGTAGACTTGACATTTTTTGGATAAGGAGTGTTCACAGACAGCTTCCAAATGAGACATCCCCTACTTCAGAGGTGGGGATGACAGAAGTCTGTATGAAAATATGTGACTTCAGAAACAAGACATCAGTGTTAAAATGTGCAGCTGTAATAAAGAAAATACTGAAAATACTGGGGAATTATGCAACTGCTAGGGCTTGACAAAAAGGCTGTTAAGCTGATACAAAGACTTGCACTGGTTTCAATGAGGAATAAAACTGGACATGATCCAGTCAAACAAAATGAGTATCTTTGACTGGCTCATGGATACTTTGGGGTTACATTCCTGAATATTTTACTTCTGTAAAGAAATAAAAAAATACTGCAACTTTTTCTTGTGAAAGTTTTTGTGTCATACAACAATAGATATAAGTGAATATCCCAACAATACATGATAGTAGACTTCAGAAGTTTCACAGTTTTTCATAATGATGTATAATAACCTGGTCTTTTCATTGTGCAGTAGCCTGAATTCATAGATTCATAGATGCTAGGGTTGGAAGGGGCCTCAAGAGATCATAGAGTCCAACCCCCTGCATAGACAGGAAAGTGCTGGGTTCAGATGCCCCCAGCCAGATGCCCATCCAACCTCCTCTTGAAGACCCCTAGGGTAGGGGAGAGCACCACCTCCCTTGGGATCCCATTCCAGACCTTGGCCACTCTAACTGTGAAGAAGTGCCTCCTAATGGCCAGTCTAAATCTGCTCTCTGCTAGCTTATGGCCATTATTTCTTGTGACCTCCAGGGACACCTTGGTGAGTAGAGCCTCACCAATTCCCTTCTGCGCCCCCATGATGAATTTATAGGCAGCCACAAGGTCGTCTCTTAACCTTCTCTTGCGGAGGCTGAAGCGATCCAGGTGCCTTAGTCTCTTCTTGTAGGGCTTGACCTGCAAGCCCTTAACCATGCGAGTGGCCCTCCTCTGGACGCTCTCCAGCTTATCCACATCCCTCTTGAAGTGTGGTGCCCAAAACTGCACACAGTACTCCAACTGTGGTCTGACCAGCATCTGATAGAGGGGAAGTATCACCTCCTTGGTTCTGTTTGTCATGCATCTGCTGATGCATGATAAAGTGCAGTTAGCTTTTCTGATGACTTCGTCACACTGACGACTCATGTTCATCTGGGAGTCCACTAGGACTCCAAGATCCCTTTTTGCTTCCATGCTACTGAGCAGGCCATTTCCTAGGCAGTAGGTGTGCTGGACATTTTTCCTCCTTAGGTGCAGCACTTTGCATTTCTCCTTGTTAAATTGCATCCTGTTGTTTTCTGCCCATTTGTCCAACCTGTCCAGGTCTGCCTGTCGTTTTTCCCTGCCCTCCAGTGCGTCCGCTTCTCCCCACAGTTTTGTATCATCCACAAACTTGGATAGAGTACACTTCACTCCCTCGTCCAAGTCACTGATGAAGACATTGAGGAGTACTGGTCCAAGGACCGAGCCCTCCGGGACCCCACTACTCACTCCCTTCTAGGCCAATACAGCCCATCCAGCACCACTCTCTGGGTACGACCCTCTAGCCAATTTGCCATCCACCGGACTGTGTAATCATCCAAGTCACAGTGTTTTAACTTGTTCACCAGTATGGGGTGGGATACTGTATCGAAGGACTTCCTGAAGTCTAAGTAAATGATATCAACCCCCTACTCCTGTGTCAAGGTGTTTTGTAACCTGGTGTAACACGGTGTTTCGACCCGCTATGAACCCATGCTGGTTCCCCTCAGCATAAATTTTCCTGCTGGGGTCTCACATATATGAGCCTTAATAATCTTTTCAAAGACTTTGCCAAGGATGGAGGTGAGACTGGCTGGCCTTTAGTTGCCTGGATCTTCCTTCCTCCCTTTCTTGAAAATAGGGACCACACTGGCCCTTTTCCAGTCCTCTGGGACCTGTCCCATATGTCAGTGGCTGTGCAATGATATCAGCCAGTGCCTTCAGTACCCTCAGATGGAGCTCATCCGGGCCTGCCAACTTAAACACATCCAGTCCTTCCAAGTGACTCTGCAACATCTCAGGGTCAATGCTTGGTAGTCGGGTGCCCAGCTGTTGCCTCTCTATCATGTGAGACTTGTCTTGCTCCTCATTGAGGAAGACTGAGGCAAAGAATTCATTGAGGAGTTCAGCCTTGTCCTCCCTGTCTGCCACCAATTGCTTTTGCCCATTCAGTAGTGGTCCGATTCCACCCTGGGCCTTCCTTTACTCCCTATATATCTGAAAAACAAATTTTTGTTATCCTTAACTTGGGATGCCATCCTCAGCTCCATAGTAGCTTTCACCTTTCTAACTACCTCCCTGCAACTGTGATCTGAGGAGGCATACTCCTCTTTAGTAATCTCTCCCTGTTTCCACTGCTTATATGCCCCCCCCCCTTTTGCCCTTAGGCTGCTCTGGATTTCTCTAGTCAGCCAAGGAAGCCTCTTGGCCCCTTTCCCCCTTTTTCGGGATCGTCTCCCTCTGTGCCCAAAGGATCGTTTCCTTAAGGTACAGCCACCCTTCCTGGGCTCCCATCTCACCAAATCTCCCACTCTGCAGTGCGTCATTGACTAAACGCCTGAGTTCGCTGAAGTCAGCCTTCCTGAAGTCTAGCACTTCCACCCTACTAGTTACCTTACCCACTCCATGCCTTATGATGAATTCTATTATTTGGTGGTCACTGTCCCCCATGTGCCCACTGACCTGTAGGTCCCCTATCATGTCATCCCCTGTTGCCAATACCAGGTCCAGTAAAGCATTCCTCCTAGTGGGACCATGTACCTCCTGCATCAGGTGGAGGTCCTGTACACAGGATAGGAACCTGCATGAACGGTGGGAATTTGCTGTCTGCATCTCCCAGCAGGTGTCCGGGTAGTTTAGGTCCCCAATGACTATCGCCTCCCTAGTCTTTATGGTTTCTGAGAGCTGCCTCAGGAGTTCCAAATCTAGTTCTTCCCCTTGGTGTGGGGGTCTGTAGCAGACCCTTACCACCAAATCCCTTTCTCCTTGACCCCCATGTATCCTAACCCATAATCCTTCTACTTTCTCCTCCTCTGATTCCATTTTGATAAGGGTCGATGTATAACACTCCTTGACATAGACTGCCACCCCTTCCCCCTCTCTTCCCCACTCTAGAATTGTGAACATCCTACTGGCAATTCAGAGTAGTATTAATCCGTGTACTCCTCTTGGCTTCCAGGATACTATTCCTTAATAAGGTTAACAAAAGCTGCTAAATCTATTCTGTGTTCATGTTTAATTAACATAAAACTTTAATAGTTTTTAAGGCAGGGAGAAGCCATTTGATGATCTATTAGGATCTCAAATGATGTCCTGTTGTCTATAACAGGGATCTCTTGATAGTCTTTTTGTATTCCCATTTCAACAAAGAAATGTTTAAAAAGGAAATGAGCCACAAGCTAAGGAAGCTAAGAATTGCTGTTTGGAAGTTGCTACCAAAGAGGGCAGCCCATTCTTCTGGCTATTTCAGACTCAAAAGTTTTTGGAGTGTATACACTTGTGCACTCATATCTGAAGTAAATAGGTTAAAATGTGCTGTTTTCAGCCTTCTCTAGACACTTCTTGGTTGGCAAGGTAAATGGAAAAAAAATCTTATTCTTATAGAAAATGGAATCTATTTCAAAGTTCACAGTTGATACTTTTGATATTTCTTTCCAAAATGATGGGTCTGCACACAGTCTGCCTGTGAGGTATTGTCTAGAATCATCAGCATCTACCTATTAAGACTCAGAGAGATGCTGCTACTTCCCATTTTTACAAACATATGCATGATGGATAGAAGGTGCAACAAGCTATTAGTTCCTTGGGAAAGAGCATGCCTTGCATGTGTGTTTTACTGGACTTTTAAAAAGAATGATTTTGCCTAACAGAAGTGGTGTAATCTAATATCTGAGGCATTTCTTATAGAGTTTTTTCTGCTTGCTCACGTTTTACTGTCACCAGTGACTGCCAAAGTGAAAAGGGACTGATATAAACACCATAATAAAAATATATGCTTCTCAGACACTTCTAGTCATACTCCTGGCTTTCATACTTAGGCACATGGGCTCATATCTACCTCCCTGTTACACACTTTCTGACCTTTTCCTCCTGATAAACACTCAGCTTGCTAAACATTCAACCTCTCCACTTTAAAACCAGCTAGGGGCCTGATTAACCTCAGGAGCGAATTGCCTGGTGAGGGCTAATTACTTGTATTTCCTCCTTTAGTACTGAAAAACATGTTTTATATTTGTCCTCCAGACAGGCAGGACATCAGGATTAGGAAAAGGCTATAAAACAGCTCTTCATCAGTTTCTCTTATTGTTACTGGAACAGGACCTCATGACTTCACTTCCTCTGACTAGGGCTAATGTAGACAGGATAAAATCCAGGTGCCCAGGTACCCGTGCCATGCATTTCCCCTGTAACAAACTTGAATAGCTTTCAAGGGAAGAGATCAGAGACTCCAGCTTTTGTAATGTCAGCCTCCTTGTTAAACATTTAGCAATCTGAATTCAACTACAGTAATGCCTCCAGCTTTTTGTTCAATGGACACAAATCCTTTAACAGAGTTGTAATGATATTAAAGATGAATGAAGAGCATACAATATTTAATTCCTTGTCTGTGATCCTTCATACAGCACAGTTTGAACTCAGAGTTTGCTGATGATACCAGAAATGGGGGTTTTGTAAATAGTAAGGAAAAATGCAATGAACTGTGCAGCATAAAAAAGATGGGGGAGTTTAATTGGTAAAATAGGATTTCGAAGGTTAGGGATAAAGGATGATAATCAGGGCTTGGAATCTGAGGCCACAATGGGAGTAAATTGGCAGTGAAAAATTTGCTAATGTTCACTTGATCAGAAGAATAAGGAAAAAATTACTACCTAAGTTGAAATCTTTGCAAAAGAACAAATATCACTAGGGAGACTGTATGGCTTAGGGGACTGGTATCTGTATAATATACATTCTTACTCAAATAAGTCACTGGGTTGAAGAGGGTCACAAGCTGCAGCTTAGCAGTGGGTGTGGAATTAATTAGTGATATTGTCACAACTGTTAGTGGACAGATAAACACAAAATGAAAAAGAAAAAAATAATGGCCATACTGGAAATTGTTTAACATTTTTGCTGCATTGTGCCAAGAACTGAATGAGCACAGAAATGGAACTATTTGTAGCCATAAGTGGGAGCCATGAATCAGTGTACATCCCACGAGGGGCAAAAACCTGCAAAGAAAAGCGTAACAGGGTCCTGACTGAAACCCTGTTACTAGAGGGTTGTGGACAGCTGGAGACAATTGCTACTTGGGGGGAGGAGGCGGGTCACGCCCACGGGGAGCCTATGAGGCCCGGGCCTGAAGTATAAGAGGGAGAAAAGGCAGAAGAGAAATTGCCTTCAGGCACTGCAATCCACGGGGATGCCATGGAGGACATGGCTACAGAGGATCCTGAGGGTGGATCCTAGATACGAGAGTCCATACAAGGATGACAAAGGAATTCTGGGACCAGCTGCCCCCACACGTACCACGAATCCACGCCAGTGATTGTGAGTCGGAGAGAAGCGGAGCCACAACGCAGAAAAAGCCGCGGCTCTGGGTCAGGATGAGGCGAAGGTACTCGGGGGAAAAAGGGAAGTGGGGAACACCTGACCTGGCCCTGAGGAGGCAGGGATCTGGCGCCCTGCACCCGAAGAGAAGGGGGTCAGGGACAAGAGACCCCTAGCACACGGCGGGCCGAATTCAGCAAAAGACGCAGCAAGGGAATGTTAAAGGTGCTGCTAACGAGCTGCTAATGAGATAGTTAACTGCAGATACTGGGACTTTGCGCAGTACTTACCTATTGTATAAGTAGACAGGGATTGGCCAGGAGGCCTAGGGGATCCCGGAGATCGGTCTGTTGGACTGCTTCCTCCTTCAAAGGGGGTTCCTGTAAATAATACAAAGAAAGAACTTAATAAAAGTGCCTGTATCATACCCAATCCAGTGTGGTCCTGCCCACGGGTACTTGCTTGAGTAACACCTCCTTCCTCCCTATTTTTATTGAGATTGAAGTCGTGGCAGGCGAGAATCAAGAGGCTTAGGGGGTACTCTGCGCGGATATGCTGACAAAAAGGAAAGGGGCAATAAAAAAGGAAACAGAAATCGAAGAGACCAATTTTCAATTTGGAATTATTTGTATATTGTACTGAAAAACAACACAGAAAATCCATGTTTGTTAGTTTCTACAATCAAAGGAAGATGGTAGTAGTACCCCAGTCTGATGATGATAGAAAATAATGTGCACTATAACTGTTTTGAATTGTTGTGAGTAACAACATAGCAGGTGAAACTTGCGAAGGTGAAGAAATAGAAATGGGAAAAACAAATAAATGGATTTTTCATTATTTCCAACAAGAAAAGTTCTTTTACCTTTCTCTTGCCCTATGGATTTGCTCTGTGTCCATTCTGGCCTCAGCCTGTGCCTTGGTTTTGACAGGGTAGTTCCTAGGAGTGCATGATCTGACTCAGAAGCTCCAGAATGATACCTATTATCATATGTAAAGTTAGCAGAACAGCTGCTCAAGATAAGTGTTCTCTCTAATTCCTGACATAGATATAGTCTTTCCTTGCAAAATATACATCTGGCAGAGTGTCTCTGTCAAATGTGTTAGGCCAGGAGAGGGAAACACTATATTGACAGAAATTTGGATTGAGTCATCAGAACCCACCTACCCTAAGAGGTAAATAGAGTTTATTTTTTGGCTGTTTAGAGAAGTGCAATGAGGATGATGAAAAGAATGCATAAACATTTATATAAAGAGAGATTGGAAATATTGGGCTTATTTACCTTAGAAAAGGGACTAATAAAGAGGGAATGTGATCTCAATTATGTAAAATAATGAATCATCTTGATAATAGATCAGGAGCATCCATTGTCTTTGTCTCCTGACACAAGAAAAAGGGAATATTAAAACTGATAAAAGGAAATACTTTTTCATTCCGCACCTGGTTAAACTGTGGAATTCATTGTAATAAAATGTTGATGAGGGCAAGAGTTTAGGAAGATTCAAAACAGGAGTGGATTGGAGGCTTATGAGAATATCTAAACTTATAATACCTAATAGTAAAAAAATAGACTATTAAATTGGAATATAGTAATGACCTAAATTCCATCTGGGACGGATCCACTGTAACACATTGGTATGGACCAGATCAATGATTGCCAAACTTGTTGGACCAGTTCACCTTCAAAATTTCTTGCAGACAAGCCTGAGCCCTTATCATTAGACTTTTAACTGAAAAGGGAGGAAGATAGATTGACGATGTACAAGCAATCTGAGGACCGCTTACTAGGACCTCACAGATGGTCATTTTGGGATGCACTGGACTTAAATCTAATCCAGACTAGCAACCTCTTGATTTGAGGTTTTTGCTAATCACTAAGTATTGGTGGATTAGGACAAGACCTTCAAAGAGTAAGATTATTTTGTACCTGCAAGCTGTACCATTTCTTGTACCTTCTTTCTGCTGCTGGGCAGTGCTGGAGACAGGATATTGCATGATGGACTGTGGGTGCTGATCCAGTGTGACAATTCCCATGTCCATATTTTTGTCGAGTACCCAGCAATATGAAGTGCCTACTACTCAGCTGAGTTGTGCTTAATGTTTTCTGTACCCCTTAAATAGTCAAATTTGAATTGATCAATTTTTTTTATTCAAGGGTATCTTTAGTGAAAAGTGGTCTTTTTTGAAAATGCATCTTTCTGTGTTATACAAAATTTGCCTTCATTCTAAACTGGTATTCTAAACACAATGTTTCTAAAATTCTTGTCAAAACAGTTTTCAAGCTCATCACAAAAATGTTTTAACTGAAAACACATGATTTCTAGTGCATGAAAATGTGTGATAATATTAATGAAATTTTGATAGAAATATTGTGAAAAAATTAGAAACCCTCCTAAAATGGTTCCCTTGTGATATCTCCCAAACTGAAACACCCTGAAGCTTTGCATTTTCTGTGAAATAATTTTATTCATTTCACTAGCTGCAGTACTAAAAAATTCTCTTCCTTTTACACCAGAATTCACTATCTAATAATTATAAATGCAGAGGTAGAGGTTCAGATTAAACAATTACAGTTATCATTGGAAATTTGTTCTTGCTTGTTGCAATTGCTTTTGAATTAAAAGGCACTACTAGAGAGGTCAGTGAAAATGTTCATTGTGAAACTACTCAGGCTAGCTATCAGGAGGCGCTACTTCACTGTCAGGGCACCTAAGATCTGGAACCAACTTCCAAGAGAAGTGGTGCTGGCTCCTACCCTGGGGGTCTTTAAGAGGAGGCTGGATGAACACCTCCCCAAGGTCATTTGACCCCAGTGCTCTTTCCTGCCATGGCAGGGGTCGGACTTGATGATCTGCTCAGGTCCCTTCCGACCCTACCAACTATGAAACTGCACAGTTGCACAAGCTTGGACAAAAGTGATTAGTGTTATAAAACCTTATGTTTCGGGGCATAAGGTGATCACCAGGTATGGTCAGAAGAGATTTCTTTCTGTGGCATCAGAGTGAAAATTAGATGCCTTTCAGTAGTGGGGAGCCCTTTTTTTTGAGTTATTCATCATTGACTGTAGTTGACGACATCAGACCAGGCAACCTTTTGTCTGATTAAGTAGAGTGGGAGAAATTAAGGGGAAAAAGCAGGGCAACTCTGTCAGGATGACCTGAGGGCTTTATCAGAAATGACTTCACAGATCAATCCACAAAGAACAATTTTATATTAGTTTTTGTGGCTAGCATTCTATATGAACAAACTTCTAGTATGCCAGTATGCTGTTAATCTCACCTAATTTTATGGCAAGATTTGCAATTGGATGGTGGCATTTAGGCTAATGGTACCTTTATTTTGTGTATTACAATCTCTTATTAACAGCATCTATTTTAGAGAAATGTGTTAATAAAGCTAGTTTGTTCAAAAAAATTCTTCATAGTAAATCATAGTCTGTTTCCTCCTTCATCCATTGGAAAAACTTCTTTACATGGAAAAATGGCTCTAGTGAAAATTAAAGCAGGGCTTTTTATTTTTAATTATTGCAGTCCATAAAAATTGTGAAAATTCACAAATTTACAAGTACATTGTCAACACAACAATTATATTTCAAACTGAACTTCTGCAGAAGAAACTCCTATCAAGGATGCCCCAGATTTTTTCTTCTTTTCAATTTGTACCAAACTCTGGAAATTTCTGTATGACCCCCTTCCTTTGAAAGGAGATAATAAGAACCTCGCTGGGCCTTTTTAGAACTTAAATTGAACCTGAAGTCTGTTACAAGGTTAAAACATTTTACTCAACTGGATTTCAGCTCTCTCAATTGCCATAAATGGCTGGATCAGGTTGTTGAAATAGTCCTTTTCTACAGCAGAAGCTAGGCGGTGCAGTCTCCTTGATATCTGTGCAGGAGCAATATGGAATACACTGAGATAACTCTGCTGAATTGTCACTTGCTTGAGAGGAGAATCTGGTCCTGAATTCCCAAGTCGTTCTCTTGCTCTGCACATGGAAGCTGCTTTGTATGTCTTCATGCTGGCTTCCTGATCCATGTGAGAGAGGGGAGCTACTGAAAGTCAAAGTGATTCAAAAGTAGAAGGTGATGGCATGAAGGTTGTCATGTTTTAATGGGAGCTGCAGGCAGCTCCCAGGAGTTTCAGCAATTCACATTTGGAATGAAGTAGAAGGCCACAAGGAAAATGTTTAAGAGAAACATTTAAAACACTAACGATGCGGCCAGGAGGAGCCCTGATCGCCTGATGGAGGACTACCGTGCTCTGGGGTGCGTGCTGAAGGAGATGGGCGCACAGGTAGTTTTCTCTTCTATCCTGCCAGTGAGTGGACGAGGCAGACAGCATGAAACATGCATCGCGGAGACCAACTGGCGGCTACAGGAATGGTGCTTTGAGGAGGGCTTTGGCTTCCTGAGCCACGACCGGCACATCACGATGAGAGACATGCTGGGATGGGACGGGCTCCACCTTTCCCCTAAAGGTAAGTGTGTGTTCTCTTCTAGGTTGGTGGACCTCCTCCAGTGGGCTTTAAACTAGGCTCATGGGGGGAAGGGGAAGATGAGGGCAGAGGAAACATCAGACTGCAAGATCAAACAGCACCCACAACTACAGCCCAGCCCAGCCCAGTGAGCGAATAAACAGGTAAGAGATAGGGGCCAGGGTAACGCTGGGACTAGGGGGTCAGTACACACACCCACAGGAGGCCTCAAATGCCTCTACACAAACGCTTATAGTATGGGCAACAAGCAGGAGGAACT
>NW_017728943.1:62657844-62666082 GCF_001723895.1 Crocodylus porosus
ACCCCAGTAATCTTTCCTGCCATGGCAGGGGGTCGGACTAGATGATCTGCTCAGGTCCCTTCCGACCCTAGAAACTATGAAACATATTCGTGCCCAGAGGTCATGCTTGCCACATGGAAACAGAGCTCCACACAAAAGAAAAATGGCCACTACAAATGAACAAGGATGTTTCAAGAGTAATCAAGCATAAGAAGGGCATGTGGGATATAAAACATCAGGTATAGAGGAGGACAAAGCAAATTCACAGAATGAAGTTAAGAGTGCAAAGAAGTGATAAGAAAAGCAATGGCTGAGCATGAAAAGAAGATTTGTACAGGAGAATAGACAGATAATGGGAAATATTTCAAGTCCATAAGGAGCACGAGGGCAGTGAAGGAGACAGTGGGGCCTCAAAGATGTGGCAAAGGTAATTTATTAACAGAAGACATTTTGAAAAAATCAAATATATTCCAAGCCTTGATGTATTCACAAAGAGAGGATAGAGGACAGATGCCAAAGAGAGACATACATGTCCCCAGGGAGGATGGAAAATACAGGGGGTGGAAAGGAGTCAAGCTCATGAAGGACTGCCCTCTGACCTTAAAGAACTGGCAAACAGTGTCAGAATGGGGCATTAATTGAAGAAAACAATATCTTATCACTGCACTAGCAGAATTGAAGGAACAGAGAGGGAAAACGTTCCCTCATTTTAGACCATTATTAACCCATCTGAGCTTCTCAAATGTAACATTCTGTAGCCTTACTGAGAGTTAATTGGTTTACAAAGAAACTGGCTTTTGCCAAATTGACGTAAAGAGACTATTACATGTTTCTGAGCTCACTGCTAATGCTAGCTAGTCAATTTATATATGTATTGTTTTCCTGAAATCCTGAAATAAGGGAAATACTTAAACAATAACTGCTGTAAGGAGTGTGTAGAAGGCAATAATTACCTCCCACAGCACTGATAAGCATCAAGGCTTCAGGCCAAAGTATTTTTACACAATGGGATATGTAATTCTTGTGAATGTATGAGAATGTATAGGAAACTTGATGATAGGAAATCAGGAAGGAATATACTATTAAGAATTTGTTGAACAACTTTTAAAAATGATATATATTTTACTTCATACATCCTATAGAAGTTCCTGGTTGTTTATTGCATATGAAAGCTACTCTTTATGCCAAGGGCTAGATCCTTAGCTGGCATAAATGAGCATACCTTCATTAATGTAAAAATGAGTTTTTGTTAGGACTTGGAATATATTTAGGTGTCATCAGAGCTTCACTAGGCTCTTACAAAGTCATCCTGAATTCTGTCTGAGCTCTACAAAAGAGAGTGCCAGATTCCTTGATCCGACAACATTATTTTGCATTATTCATTCTACAGTCCCAATGGAGAATAGGAGAAGTGGTGGAGATGGTGGATATACCTCCTATATCAGCTGTCCTGTTTACCACCTCAGTGTAAGAGAGAGATGTGTGTTGGCATCAGGCTGGGAACAAGTGAGAGTATGGAGGAGGTGAGTTCTCTTTTACCCAGTCCCCTGAACTTGCTGCACCAAAGTTAGCCTCATAAGTTATAGCAGAATACATTGGGGAATCACAACTGGCTTTATGCTATGTTTAGGGGCAACTCAGCTACAATAGAGAATTAAAGCCAAATGTCTGAACTTCCATTTCAGTCTATAGGAGTTTTCACTTCTTTCTTTTTTCAGCAGGGCTATGATTATGCCTGTAGTGCCAGACTGTGGAGCCCTCACCCTGTTAAGTCTCTACTCACATGAGTATTCCCACTGGTTTATAGAATATTTGTACAAGCATATGTCTATCCATGTGAATAAGGCTTCCACAGTCTATGCCACTGTGAGTCACACATTTGTTCTTTGACTTTGCTGCATTGCTATTTCTAATAAGCTCTGCATAACCTCAACTGATTTTAGCAAGCTTTTGCTTACAATACTCAGACTCACTTTCTTTTCCCATTTATCTGTTTTATATTGATTCACCAGTAGATCAGCTGGATCAAAGAGACCTTCTGCTGGACATGGGTGAATCTCCCTGACACACCTACCTGGCTTTCTGTTAGCTCTGTTGGTGGGTTGTTGGGAAGCCTTGACTTTCAACGCCCAGAGCACCAGGACAGCTTAGCCATGTGGACTGCCTCATTGTTGGGAGACTGAAGTTCCTGATACTCTCAGAAATCCAGCTTTACATAGGGCTCTTAAGACTTTCAGGCCTCTAGGACCTCTAGGTTTAGACAGGGAAGCAAAAAACTTAAGGTCCTAGGACCCATGATAATATCAGTGCTCCAGGGCTTGAGCTCCTTCAGCCAGCTTTATTCTTAAGCTTTCTAAATGAAATTATTTAGCTGTATCTAAATGACATATTCTTTTTTTGTTTTGCATCTCCATTCCCTGGGGAGTTTTGAAATTTCTTTTTTTTTGGTTCCAAATTGAAGCAACTTATATTCTCCAAGAATTTAGGGATATCCAACAGAATAGAAATTCTGACTTTTGGCTACCTCTGGCTGCAAAGCTTATTGTATAAGAGTCAAGGAGGAAAGAGAAGAGCAATGAGTAAGTTACAGATGGGACTAATTTAGTGTAATGATAAATAAGTCACTCAGGGACACAAAAGAAACCACTAGCCAGGTGCTTGGAAAAAATATTTGTTGGAAGCAGTTCTGGTGGGGGTACAACTGTTAACTCCACAAAGGAAACAGACTTAGATGGGTTTCCTGACCTCCTTCTATCTTAAAATTTCCTATATAACCACCAGAGACATCTCCTCCAATGCAAATGTACTTTGGTGTGTAGCCTTGAGGTTTATTAACACCATGGAAGGTAATTATCGCCTTGTCCACACTCCCCACCACAGTTATTGTTTAAGTATTTCCCTTATCCTGGATTTCAGGAAAACAATCCATTACATAAATCTACTGACAAGCAGTTACGAAGCAGCAGCTCTAGAAGTGCCATATTCTCTCAGTACTACTTTTGGTAAAACAGCACATTTTTAAAAATGAGCTAATCCATAGAAAGTGACAGCACATTACATTGCAGAGGCCTGGCTGAGCTAATGGTACAAAATGAAAGGAGGTTTTCACTGCCTGTCCTTTGAGTTCAGTTGGGATAAAATACTGTTTTCCTCAGTAGAATATATGTCCTTCTACTTCACTTCTGTATCATAATAAATGGCTGTCCTGGAATTAAATGGGTTTTTCCTGGACATTGAATGTTAGTAATGGAAAAGATCTGTTAGATCATCCAGTCCATCTCCCTGCCAGTACAATGTTCCTTAATAGTGATCTCTCCAATTTAGCTTTAAATGTCTCAAGCACTGGAGTTTCTACCACTTCCCTTAAGAGACTGTTCCACTTTCTCCTACATCTTATTCTTGGACAGTTTAGTCTAAATGTTCTGTTTTATGGTTTCATTCCGTTTATTCTAGTTATACACCTGCTTATCATTTCTACCCCTTTGGTGTTAATATCTTTTAGATGTTTGTATATTTTTACTATCTAAACTGTCATTTACCCAGATTGTATGAGCTAAATTCTCTCTCCCTGCTTGCCAGTAGAGTTATGCCAGGACAGAATTTGGCCTTACATTTTCTCTCAATTGCTCCAGACAGACCCAGACAATGGGACCTGAAATCAGACAAACAAGACAAATGCCACAGTTTGCCTCATTGTGGCTTGTGATGTTTTAAACAAGTATCAACTGGCCACATCTATACTTGCAATAAATGTGACTAAATAAACTCCAGTGCAATTTGAGTCAGAGTAGACAAATCCCACCATCACCAACATACATGTGTTTAAGTGCAGTCATTTACTCCGCTGTTGGATAGTACCGAGGTTTGATGGGAATATCCAATGGTGCTGTAAATTAGTCTACACCAGCCTAATTGCCATGCATGTGTAGACAGTGATAATTTACTGTGCAGTAAATTAGTCTACTGCACAGTACAATGCATATATAGAGACCTGTGGATTAAAAATATGAAAATAGTACAGACACACAAGAGCTCTTATCTGAGTAGGCATAAGCATAACACCATACTGTGTTAAGCAAAATCCTTAAATACTCAGGTGTATAGGGGGGTAATTATGCTTGTTTTAGAGGGATGAAAATTCAGAGGTATTTAATACAGAAATGAAGTATATGAATGAATACATGTGAAACAGGTGCAATTAAATATATGTCTAGGGTCATTAGGACTTTAGATTAAATAGCTCAGAATCAGTCTTGGTAAAATGGAAATAACTGAGGTAGGAGGAAGCTGTAATTGGTCCAACTCACTGCAAAACACTTAATATTTAGGGCAGGCAAGGAGTGTACCACCCTCTATAGTTGTCCTCATCGAATTATGAATTTGTTTTAAGGTTTTGCTCCATATCTGTAAACACCTTAAAATTGTAATCAATGGCACTGAGAGAGCTTAGCTCATCCTAGGAGATAAGCAAAAACATTTCAGGTTTGGCTTCTAAAACTCCCAGAGTATCTTGTCATAATATACAGTGATTCATACTTAAAACTTAGGATACGGGCTTTGTATTCAGTTATTCTGAGTCCAGAATCTTTATCTTCCTCTCACTTACATTGGTGTAAGTAGGGACAAGTGCCTTTGAAGCTAATGGAGATACACTGAGATACATGTGGTATAAATGAGAACATCTGGCCTTGGTTTAGTTATAGAAATACTCTTGTGTTATTCAGGACATGGCTTAAATTGTAAAGCAGCATTACTTGGCTGAACACAGAATTAATTCACTCTCCCTTTAATGTTTTAATTAAAAGTTGATACGTTACATGTTAGCTGTTCATAAAAGGTTTATTTTGGCAGAGGCAAAATGCTTATTGTATGTCTTTTCCACAGGAAAACTGGGGGTTTTATGCCTTTCACCTTGCAGTGTTGGCTTAAGTCTTCATACTAGCTCAGGCTTTAGAGATTCTTAGTGAAGGGCAACAAAAACTCATGGCCTTTTGGCCTTTGGCAACTCCCTCCATTGTGCATCTATCTACCATACATCTTAACTACCGTGAGAGCTGAAGATTCTCAACACCTCTCAGAAAACATTCAATATCTCTTAGGACTCAGTTGTTAGTTGCCAGTAGCTATGTTGTCAGATATTAATTTTTCAGTACAGTTCTTAGCTGCCTACTTTATTTTCATATCTCCATGTTTATGCTGATATTTAGGTCATCCGCAGTGAGACCAAACCAGGTAAGCCACTATTCCTCCCTCCCTCAGACATCATACTTTTACCAGTATAATCGATCAGAAACTGCTGTATACCCATAACAGAACAGAAGTTTGGCGCACAGACTGGTTTAATGACTCTTCCCTGCACCCATCCCCAAAGGGCAAATGTGTGTTCTGTTTGCTATTGGTCTAAACTACACCACTTACAGAAAGCCACGTAACTTAGATTAATTCCACTTCAGGGTTTTTGAATTCCTGTACTTAACTTCTGAGTTCTTCACAATATAAGAATTGCTCTAGCTTTCCATAGTCAAAAACAAGGTAAAAAGTAAGAACTGGCATTTTCTGAGGGATGCCTTGAGCCTAAAAAGGTTGAGAACCACTGCACTCTATCAAACCTGGTGTGCCTCATCAAAACAATCTGTACTGAGCTTATTTCTTGAACAAAGAGTTGTAGGGGTTCATTTGCACAGCTGTATAGCAAAGGGGTTGTGAACTACTTGTGTCTACCTCCAGGCTTGTTTCTGTTTACAGGCAAAAAAGACTGTAGAAATGGGTTGCAAAAGAGCTGGAATACAGGGGGCAAGGAATTTTGGGACCATTGCTGACAGACTTCCTATACTCAAGGCCTGCACCCCTAGGTAAGTTTCAAACACACTGCAGAAAAGAGGCAGGCTGGGTTGTGAATAGGGTAAAGCTGACTTCATATCTGGAAGATCAGTAGAGTAGCCAACCTTGGTCTGGACTGCCACTGCAAATCAGTCTAAGCAGTACATTGTATATGGTGGGTTTGGGGTTTAGGACAACATTAAGGTTTACCATAATTACCGGTGTACACATAGCCTCTGTATACTTATTGAAAGCTCCTGGAAGCCTGTGACATGCCATTCTGGCGTTCTGAAATTGCAGGTTTGATCAAGTTTGATTTTAAAAATGAAGCAAACAAAGAAAAATCTCAAGCACCCTATTAACTTTGAAAAAAGACTGTTGCAGTTGTTGAAGTAATTTAGTATCAATTGGAGAGGTTTATTTCCCTAAATTAAACTTGGTGTAACCCCAGGTTTTCTGGTATTTAGAAGATCTCTGTGACAGCTATTAAGTTTGTGGTTTAATACAGAACCTTTGTGGCAGAAAAGTGATGGGAATTTAGAAATGTCTTCTGCTGGGATTTTGACTCTTGCTTTTCTGGATGCTTTTCTATTGTGAACTTTGTAACACATGATTTTTTTTAATTCTGTTTTTTCAGTGCTGGCAGGATTTATACTTCGATAGATTTTGTCTGCGCAAAGACAGACTTTTTAAATGTCAGAAATTATAACATGACTCCCTCATTTCCCATGTAACAATAGAGATTATCTAAGATTAGTTCATCAACAAAATAAAACAAATCTATCCCTATGCTTACACACCATATGGGATTTTAACTTGGCAATATACTGTATGTGGGCTCTCATGCCAGTCCTTTTGAAGGCAATGGGACTTTTGTCGTTATTTTCAGTGGCTTGGTAATGTGATCTGTAGGAAGGACTGGATTCTCATCTCAGCTGTGCCTATTATGTTTTCAGTCTATGTTGTCAAAAGTGAATTGACAAGGAAGTTCTGGTTTAGTGATATATGTTCACGTGTAATAATATCAAAGTGAAGCTCCTAATGCATTTAATGCTGTGGTTTAAAGATTCTAAATGTTTTGGACCTTGTTTATGAACCGACTTCTAAAAATTCACTTGCAAATCTGTGTTTGTTTTAGTTTAGTGCATCTATTGGATGCAACCAATTACAGATGCAAAAAGGCATTTGCTTTTGCAAGACTGGTCACTGAGCATTCTAATTGCGCACAGGTACATGATTTTTCTTGCACAAATGAATGAGCTTGCAAGTCTTAAGGGTCCAGTTTGAAATACTTTTTTTTCATTTATTAATGTTAAGAACTGTCATTCCTGGTATCTAAAAGGTAGGGCTGTGTGAAGCTTCAGTCCCTGATTCGATTTGGTGGAGATTTGGCCTGATTCAGAGGCCAAATCTCCAAATCCGAATTGAATCAGAGGACCCTTTAATCTCTCCAAATCGGTTCAGAACCCTCTGAATTGATTCAGAGAGATTCGGATAGATTCAGCCATTCAGAGATAGACACAGATTTAAATATTTTTTCTACATACCTCAAGGTACCGGGTGGCTCGTAAACGTTGAGTTGCTGGAGCATGTGGAGTATCCCACAAAAGTACGGGGGGTACCAGCGTGCTCAGCAGCAGACCCAGAACTGGATCAGAAGCACTGATCACTTCCTGGTCTACTGGGGATCATGCAGGGGGGTGTCCCGCACCTGCCCTGCTTGGTGACTGGTGCCTCCTGGGTCTGGGCAGGGGTACCCAGGGTCTCCCCATGGCTGATTGCTGAGCCAGGGGAGTAGAGGGGGGCTCCCAGTGTGCTCTCCAGCAGACCTGAAAGTGGACCAGAAATACTTTCGGTCCACTTCTGGGTTCGCTGCTGAGCACGCTGGAGAGTTCCCCCTGCTTCTGTGGGATGCTCCATGTGCTCTGGCACTGCAGGGATAATGAGCCGCGCTGCTACCTCAAGGGATGTAGAAAAAAACTTTTAAAGCTGTGCTGTGTCCAAATCATAATTTCATAGTTAGTAGGGTCAGAAGGGCCCTGAGCAGATCATCAAGTCTGACCCCCTGCCATGGCAGGAAAGAGTACTGGGTTTAAATGACCCTAGCAAGGCTATTGTACAGCCTTGTCTTAAAGACCCCCAGGATAGGAGCCAGCACCACTTCGCTTGGAAGTTGCTTCCAGATCCTAGCTGCCCTGGCAGTGAAGTAGTGCTTCCTGATGTCTAATCCAAATTTACCGTCTGCCAGCTTGTGACTGTTATTTCTAGTCACTCCCGGTAGTGCTCAGGGGAACAGGGACTCCCCCAGTGCCTGCTGATCCCCTCTGACTAGTTTGTAAATGGCCACTAGATCCCCCCCCTCAGCCTTCTCTTGTGGAGGCTGAACAGGTTCAGGTCCCGTAGCCTCCACTCATAGGAATTGCCCTGCTGCCTTCTGAT
>NW_017728943.1:62666321-62681407 GCF_001723895.1 Crocodylus porosus
GTCCAAGTCACTGATGAAGATGTTGAACAGTGCGGGCCCGAGGACCGAGCCCTGGGGGACCCCACTGCCCACATTCCTCCAAGTCAAAAATGACCATCCACCACCACTCTCTGGGTGCGGCCCTCCAGCCAGTTGGCAACTCATTTGACTGTGTAGGTGTCGACATCACAGTGTCCCAGTTTTTTAATGAGAACGGGGTGAAAGACAATGTCGAAGGCCTTCCGAAAGTCCAGAAAGACTATGTCCACTGCTACCCCTGCATCTAAGGATTTGGTGACCTGGTTGTAGAAACCTACCAGGTTGGTCTGACAAGACCTGCCTCTGATGAACCTGTGTTGGTTGTCCCTAAGCATAATCTCCCTTGCTGGTCCCTCGTGGACATGTGCTAGAATAATTCTTTCAAAAAGCTTGCCCAGGATCGAGATCAGACTAACTGGCTTATAGTTCCCCGGGTCCTCCTTCCTCCCTTTTTTGAAGATGGGAACCACATTGGCACTGAATCTTCAGATTTGGCCGAGTAGAATTAGGGATGTCTTTCCATTAATGTATCTCTGTTGGGCCAGATCCTCAACTGGTACAAAGCAGCAGAAAGAGGTAGCTGTTAGTCTGAAGTCAGGCAAACTTCAAGCAGTCTTTTTGGAATTTATAGGTATAGCTGGGAAGTTTTTTGGCAAATAGTAAATCCATGAAAAAATATAGATGGGCAATTAAAATATTGTGAAATCAAATCAAAGTTGGGGAATAGTTTCAGCCATACAAAATTGGGGGGAAATTGGAAATGGCAAAATATTTTGCTTTGATATTTTTTAAACAAAACAGTAAGCTTGTTTTAGGAAGTTTAAGAGATCCTTTTAAATTGAAAGATGGTGGCCTGAGTAAAACATTGTGCTGGGTTCAGTTCCCTTCCTAGCAGCCAAGTGTCCAAACTTGGTATGTTTCTTTGCATGATCTAAAACCTGATAGGCATAAAATAGGAAAGAGCCCCTAGGTTAAGCTGAGGAATGCTGGAGAGGCAATTTCTGAAGGCTTACCTGTTCCATGTAGACCTTGAAGACCTGTGTGTCCTAGGCTGTTAAAGTGACGACTTTGGGAAGCATGAAAGGAGGGGTTTGATTAGCAGGGAACAATGTTCAACATCCCCTTCCTTTCTGCTCTCTTGCTGTCTCCCTCCCTCCCTCCCTCTCTCTCTCTTATGTATAGACATAACACTTCATGGAAGAGGCAGCCAGCCCTATTTGTGATTTATTTAGTAATATTTTAACATCCATTCATTGTAAAACATTTTTAAAGTGTCTGACATAACTGAAGTGTGTTGTAAAGGAGCGATAAATGATTCAAAGTTATCAAGTGAGTTTCATGTCTGCAGCCATTATGCATGTGTTAGTCACACTTCTTACTAGAATATATGCCATTTGGGAGACCCTGATTCAAGAGCAGATTCTGAATACCAAGCCTTAATGAGCAGGTCATTCCAGGGGGAGGGGGGATACGTTTGCTAGGAAGCTGATGTAAATCACTTGACACTGATGGCACCCCTGTTAGTATCCATGGGGACCATACAGGTAAAGCACTGCAGTAGGAGACTGACATTAGCATCTGTGGAGAAGGAGTGTCAGAGTTGGATCTGACATGCACTATCAATCCAGAGTCATAGAATTATAGAATCATAGAGAAGCGGGGCTGGAAGGGACTTCCAGAGGTCATTTAGTCCAATTCCCTGCCTATCCAAACCATCCTATACAAATTCATTGTTTAACCTACTAGCAAAATTACACAGACAACCACAAGACTCGCCACAGGTAAAGCAGAGGGACCATGGTAGCCATGGTGGCCAATGTTCTGCTGTGGAAAAAGTTGTTAAGATACCCTTGAGAGATCCAAGGAAGATGGCCATGCCTCGCACTACAAGAGGAAGACAACCTCCCTTCCTGCCATCCATACCAATCTGACCATGCAGTAAAACTCCTTCCTGACCCCAAATATGGCAACTGGTCTGACCATGAGCAGAGAAGCAAGACCTTCTAGCCAGGAATATCTATATTTAAGTCTCAGCCAGAGCACTGATACACCCCAGTCACAATCCCCAGTCTTGGCTGCAGCCAATACCCGGTGCTTCTGAGGAAGGATTAAAAAGCTCCCTTGACATGCAGCAGCGGGAGGTGAAAAAAATTCCTTCCCCGCCCCATGTGGCAAACAGCAAAACCCAGAGGGGTGGGAAAATCCCATAGTAAAACTTACCCATAACTACACCTAGATCATCCCTGACCAGTGCTTATGCAACCTGTTTTTGAACACCTCCAATGATGGAGATTTCACAACTTTCACAACTTCCCTATTCTACTGCTTAACTGTTCTAAAAATGAAGAAGATTTTTCTGATATCCAATTCTAAACCTACTTTTCAGCAACTTCAAGCCACTGGTCTGTGTCCTAATCTGCAGAAAAAAAAAGACAAAACATTTCCCCTGCTTCTTAAAGGCTTTTTCCACAAGCTGACCATACCAATTTCCTTCAGCATCTCCTTGTACAACTTGCCTTCCAAGCCCTTTATCCGTTGTTACCCACCTCTGGACCCTCTCTGGCTTCTCTATGCATTATATCAAAGCCGGGGTGGCAGTCAACCTCTTAAGCACATCAGCAAATGAATTGCTAGAGTAAGCCCTCTGCTTATGAAACTGATGCCATACATCTCTGATGTAGTTAGTCTATAATGTGCAAATCTAACTCACCCTCTGCTGACTTCAGAACCACCATAACAACCTTTTATCATGCTCTATCCTTTAGGAGATACTGCCATCTCAGAGAACACTAAAATCAATTAACACTCCAAATCGTTTTTCTGTCCAGACATACTGGAATTCTTTTTATAAAATGTAGCCATTTTAAATACATCATAGAAATGCTTGACCCGTAGTCTCCCCCCCATGCTAGTAAGAAATATGCATTCATTTTGAAGGGACTAATCCAGACTCCTTTCTACGTGGATTTTGGGTTCGTTGCACAAATCCTAGAAATCAGAGCTCTGGAACTTAATACTAAAGTAAGACATTAAGCACTGAAACATATTCCCTGGGGATGTGGTAAGTTTGTCATAACCTTGAGTCTTTCCATCAGAATGGATGTATTTTCAAAAGTAATGTTATAGCTCAGCTACTGGGCAGAATGCAGGAATAATTGATGTGATTCTCTCATCTGTGCCATGCTAGAGGATCACAGTGATGTCCTCTGGTCTAAACATCTGTAAGTCCCTCACCCAAGACAGCCATCCACTGTTTGTGCATCAGAGATCCTCCCCTGCCTTTCTTGGAAGAGCCTTGTGGGAGTCGGCAGTTTCTGACTTCCTACAGGAGTGCCGTTTCAACTGGGAGGACAGGGACACAAAGGGGCTGGATCAGCACCCATATTTCAGGGCTTTTCCTGTGCTAGCCCCAGCTCTGGTGTACTGCAGCCTCAGTGCATCTGTACTCTGCACTGGCTGGTGCTCTGGCCACACCCCAGCAACATCACGGAGGGGTAATGGTTTCCAGCAGGTGCATTTCACCTCCACTGCCACAGTCTGCCACATGCACCTTATTCCAGATGCTGTACGGGGCAAGGAGACTGACACCAGAGCTGGCTATACCATCTTCAGGGCAGCTAGAGTCTCCCCCAAATCAGTGTGAAGCAGAAGGGCTGAACTGCAATTTAGAATCTGGTCCTGACCTCTGAAAATAAAGAAGAAAGGAGCAGACAATTAAATATAGCAGTCCTGTTTATTTGTGGGCTGGTCCTTCAAGGAGCTGGTTGCCTTCTCTGGAGTATTGTCAGCCACTCCTGTTTGGTAAAGTTTGTCATCTTGCAGGACTGGGCTTCTGCAGGATCAGTGGAGAAACTAGGCGCATGCTACAGTTGCAGCAGGGGATTTAGGTACTAACATAGCTTAGGCCTTAGGTACAATTCAGCTGCAGCTCCCTGGAATGCAGCAAAAACAAATGTCTGATCATCAGGGTAAACTAGCCAGCACTGAGCTCCATGCTGTCGTGACTTGAGTTTTTCTGGCCCTCATGCTAGCTAGTTTAAAGCTAGCTTGGTATCTTTGTACAACGCTGCAATCGGAAGCATTTGCAATGGGAATGGACACATTATTGCCATCATAAATCATATCTGCAAGGTTCCTGCACAGCTAGAGAAAGTCAGCTCTCAAATGACACATGGGTGTAACCTACAAGTCATCGTAAGTCTAGACTGCATTCACATCTGACCGTTTGTACATTCAGAACCCTTCCATGTCCATGTCCATGTGAAGTGTGAATTCCATGGTAGACACGCATATCTTGCAAGCTTAGCACCTTTAATTTGGTGGCAGTGTTTTGCAAAAGCCTTTTGAGTTTGGAGTGTAGATACTGCACACATACTAAGCCTAATATTTGTGAGGGGGATATGAAGATAGATTAAATGAATTTAAAGTAACGTGAAGTCGAAAAACCTGTCTTCCCTTATTTTCTTTCCAGATTGCCTAAGGATTATTTACTGTGTTTGCCTTGACTGCAGCCACTTAATTTTTCCAAACAGATGCAGCTGATTGATTAATGGCATTTCATGTTTAAAGTCATAAGTGTCAGCAAGACTCTTACATGCCTGTGTCATTCTCTCCTAGAACAATAGGTTCGGCTGAGAAGCAGGGACTTGTGCCAAGTATTCTTGAGGATAGGAGGTCATGTGCCACTTTTCTGCTAGGAGACAGATATATATAAGGACAAGGGGAAGCAGTAGTTGGGGGTTGGAGGGCTAAATGTGTTCTAATAATAGGTGGATCACATGGAGACTAAGTCACCTACAACAAGAATTTGTTCGTGGAGGTGAATCAAAGTGCTAGGAATTAAGGACATTTCTTCAACTATCCTATGACATACAAAAATAGGCCAAGGGAAATACATATGTGATGAAGAAAGAATTGACAGGCTAGGCCAATATTCCTCAGCAAACTAGCAGAATTACAGTGATCTCCCTTCTTTTCATGATTCCTCTTCTTTTTTAACTTTTAATAATCCTGTCTGAGAAAATGAATACTTTTCAAATTGCTTGCAGTATGCATATATTTAACTGCCTGTTGGCCTCGTCGATGTAGCTCTACTGTTGACACTTTACACCAGTGAAGGATTGAGCTGTATATATTTAGTTCCCTGTGTGAATGAGTTGAAGCATTTCCCTTATTGTAAGTGGAAAATAATGCCCTTATATATTGCTACCAATCGTCTTAGTTGGGCTGGGACAGTCCCAGCTTGAAATAAGTTGTCCTGGCATCCTGAAGCAATTTAAAACAATGGTAATTTTGTTCTGGTTTATAATTATTGTCCTGGAAAAATGCATTTGTTTCACCAATGAGCAACCTAAATATATTGGTCTGCATGACTTCAGCACAAAGGCAGCTGTGCCACTGGTTCGGGGGGTACCATGTGGGAAACATGGCATGTGTTTCAGTACAGTGGTGCCTAGTACTATAATGAGGGGCTGTACATACCCCACTTGAGGATCCCACATTTTTGGTATCTTTACCTATGTACACAGTGGAGATCTACAGCATACTCTAATGTCAGTATATATAGTAATATTGTAATTTATATTTGTGGATCAAAAGGCAGCTGGCCTAGGTTTTTTCTGCTTGACGGCTGTTTCAAATATAGAGCTCATCATGTTGTAGTTCTTTCCCAGGAGACACTTAGAAACGTGTGGAGCAACAACAATATGAAACCCTATTGTTTTATTGTGTACATTCCTATCATTTTGTATAAATGTAATCTGGGCCTTGAGGCCTAGGGTCCTAGATACTGAAGTTAGATAGGAAGAACTACTATTTATTCTAAACAACAGAAAGCAACAAATGGTGAGCCCCTTTTCTTTCTCAGACCTTATGTACATTTCTACTGCTTCACAGACTAAACTTTGGAGGAAACTTCCTCTGAAACTGTAACCTACTTGAGGCTTCCTGAATATTTGATTTAGCTTCTAGGAAGACATAGTCTCCTAAAAAGTACATCAGGCTTAGAGAAGAAAACGATTCCCAGTTTGCCAAGCTAAGCTGACACAGCATAAGAAGGGTGAGCAAAAGATAGCACAGCTGAATTAAAGAACAGAAATGCACTTGGAATTTAAGATCTTAAAATACAGCCCATGTAATATTGAGTCACGGTGAATTACTCATTTCTATTTAGCCTTTATCTGTTGCAACCTGATTAGAGAGAGAAACTACATTCCTTTATTCAGGCAGGAGGCCAATATTCATATTAGTCATTTTTGGCCAAAATAAATTCTACAAACTTTGGTCAAAATGCTTAATCCAAAAACATAAACGTAGGGATTCTTTAAATAAATCAGCCAAAGGCAATCTCCTCATTTATTTTTTGTTTGCATCCCCCAGCTTCTTTCTCTTTTCCTTCCTCTTTTTTTCTTTGTACCCGTCTCATTTGCGTTTACCTCTTTTGCATAAGTATCCATTGCAAAACCCCCATGGATAGCAGAGAGACTTCGATGACACAGTTGAAGCTTCCTCTCTCAGCTTTGCCAGGTTTGCCCATTGATCCGGCAGCATGTTCCTGTTCATTAATGCAAGGTCACCTCTAATTCCCTCCTTCTGGTCTTTACCTCCCATTTCTCAAGGGGGCACACACTTGGAGGAGAAACCCGCTTGCTTTCTGTGTCAAGAATCTGGTTGGTAGCTTGCTGCTAATTACTTTGGCTACAATAATTCTTAACCCGATTAGAGTGATACAAATTAAAGCCCACTTGGCGAAGGACAGCTAAATCTACATGTCAGACACCAGAGCCATGGTTTATTTAGGGACAGCACATTTCTGATCTGATCAGTTTCCCTTGTCATTCCCTCATCTATAGGTAATCTGTAGTGAGTTGCTATGCGACGTAGATCAGATCTTTTAGATCTAAATTTTCACTCGGGCCCTTTAAAATAGTTTTCACAGTTCTTCTCCACACATGACTATTACAGGTGCATAAATCCCACAATCTAAATGATCTGATAGGGTCAGAATGCCCAACTTGAGACCTCATAAAAGGACTTAATTTTTGGAAGGAGGGTGTTCAGTACATTCAGAAAAACAGGCCCCTTTAAGTGTATTATTTCAGGCCCCCCAAAATAATTGGTTAGTTCTGGTAATGTAGGTCTACATTCTTGTGTATCCTTCTGCTGCTGCTTATGTGAATCAGGTAGTAATCGGTTGCCCACTTATTGTGTGTGCAAAAAAGACTGATTTTAGAGGTTCCTTTAACATGTAGCCTTTTTTGTTTTGTACAGGGAAAGGCATAGTTATTTCACTGATATATGGTAGCTGCCTTTTTTAATCCAACAGCTCTAGCATTGTCCATTTTTTAAGTTATGATGAGAAGGCCGTTGATTCGATTTGTTAGTTTAACCATGCCTGCAGATAGAAAATTGGGTATGCATTTCATCACTTCAACTGTCCTGCTGAAGCTGAATGTGTCAACAGCTGCAATAGCTTATTATAAAACTATAGAACATCTTTGTTAATATATCCTGTGCACCATGTGCCAATCATTGAATTGATTCCTTAATGAGAGGGAGAAAAAATAAAAGGAATTAACATTCCTTATTTAGAAAGGGAAATGTAGAAATATAAGGCTAAACAATTTAGTCCCAAGTAAGTTTTTACTCAGCAATCAGTAAAGCTAAATTCACACTGAGTAAAGACCTCACTGTTCAGCACTGTTTTGTAGTTATTAGTTTCTGGCTCCCACTGACTTGTAACACCCCTAACCTCGATTTATTGTAAACAATAAGTTTAAAGAGCATTATCGGTGATTTCACTTAGCATTTCTGTTCTATTCCTGGATCCTTTGAGGACTGCATGAAATACTGGAGACTGTGTAAATAAGCCAGAATGTAAATTTTCTTTACAATGAACTGGAGTAGTAAAGAGGTCAAACTTAATATGCTTATGGCATGACATAGCTTTGTTCCAGATACATTCTTCTATTCAAACACACATTTCTGTTAACACTGAATTGCTTATTTGTATTAATACTTGGTGATGGTGAATTATAAATAACAGGGTACTGAAGACTGACTCATATGTAAAATTCCTTTGGTCATTATTATAAAGTTTTGACATCTTCAATGTAATAAACTTCGTTTTTAGATAAATGCAACATCTAGATACATGGGCACCATGTGCACTTCATACAATGAAATGCACGTATCTGTCCTGAAATACAGAGATGTACTGGTTATTGAAGAGCTCTGTGTAACACAAAGGTAGCTAGGATTTTGTCACGAGCTTGAGAATAACAGACTCCTTGTAACACCAGAGTCAGTTTAGCCTTTTATAAACTAAATACATTGTGTTCTGTTGTTTGTGAATGTTTTGAAGAGGGCTTTAAAAGCAGAGGACAGCATTTTAAAACTCAGGTGCATAAAATTATATACCTAACTCTATCTTTTGCCATCTAAAAAACATTAATTTGATTTTACAGAGATCCTGATCGACCAGAGCAACTACTGAATTCAGAAGATGCCTGTGGTACTGAACATCTCTGAAAACAGTTCCCTTTTATTTTGGTTTTGTGATATGAATGTAAGTGTCTAATTGTAGGCATTCAGGTTTGGAAAGTGTGACCTACGGTTCTCTCTGTTCTATATGGATATTAAAGATCTCACTTTCAAAAGAATAGCGTTTTGCCTAGTGTTTTCTGCCACCTCTCATCCATGGAAGTGCCGCCAATATATATCGTCTGTAAATTGTTTTGGATGAAAGGTGATCTATAAACATAAAATATAATGATGGTAATGATTTTTTTTTCTGACCTTATAAAGCTCATGCAAGACACTAGGAAATCAAAGCCTGTCTCTTTAAGAAAAGTTCTGGCAGGTCAGATATTCCACTCTTGCTTCACTGAGCTCATCAGTTCAACTTCTCCTCTTTTTTTCTCCTGTCCCTTTTTGTTTAGTTTGACCTTGGTCACTGATGACAAGGCTGCTTTTCCTGCCAAACCAATCAATAAGCTAAACAGAGGGAAGATGAGTATTTAGAATATGGGAAGCCAAACTCAAACACAGATAGGTTATCAGCCTAGCCCAGAGCAGACTTCTAAGCAAATATTTCATTAACAAATTTTTCATGGCAACTTGCATGTTAAAAAAAAGGCAACAACAGGAGAGAGAACAGTAAAGGGGATAAAGTGAAAGGACTGGGCTGGAGCTGTAAGGCTTAGCTGTTGCATTGCTGTTTGGTTACCAGAAACACATTGCAACTCTGTGGAGAAATGGTCAGCAACAAAGGTGAAGACCTTGCACAAATGAAGCTTTGAAATAAAGTCCTGTAGAGCAGCACCTTGTACTTCCTTTCAGAAAAGCCAGGAATGAAGAAGTTCAGGGGCTGTCACTTAAATGTACCATATGCTTAGAGTGTAATGAATTTCTGGGTACATTCTGAAGTTTCAAACTGTTTAATTGTTGGACTTCTGGCAAGGACTGTATACATTTGCTGTTAATAAACATGACTCTGAGCAAGATATATTGCTGGGTTCCTAGTTGGTGCCCTGTAAAAAAACCACATTTATAGTACCACAAAATGTGGCTACTACACCTCCAAAGATTTCACTTGGGTGATGTCTTCATTCTGTGCTTGTAAGGACCATCTTGTTTGACAAATTACTGCTATGCGTTTAAACCAACAAAAGCAAGCTGATGTGCCACATACAGATTACTGTGTTTTATAGTGTTATTATCATAGAGCAGATTAATGAATATTTTTCTCATTTTCATGTAATGCCAGAATGAACAATGTTGTATTAATAATTTGTTCCTTTTAGAGATGTTTTGAAATTTTGACTAAATGGTGATAAAGTTGCTAAGTGGCTTTTCAAACACTGTAAAGGAGAAAAATATAGGTCAGTATGCAATAAACTCTCTACAAGTCAAATATGTCTTTTTGGATAAGGAAGAGACACTGAATCTCCATCCACCTTTTACTAAAATGAAACCGAAATCCAAATCCAACATAAAGCATTACAGCTTTAAGTACTGAAAATATTTATTATTTTTATACCAGTAATCCAATAGCATAATCTCAAGAACATCAGTGCTCCAGGAATGTCTAGAAACACAATGGATTTGCCTTTATTCCTTTATCCAGATGTTTCTATAAAACACTGCGGATACTAGGAATCTGTAGGGGAATTAAAGATTTATTTTTAATACTTGAAAAACTTGAATTTCTAATAACAGTGATCCCGTAAAATGTTTTTAACTGCAGAAGTAGCATGTTTGATTCATCACTGAACAATCTCCCATTTTCATTGTAGTTTTCCAAATTCTGGACAAATATTTTTCAGTTGGAGTTGCAATGTAGTTCAGGGCTCTGACACTATTTCCTGCTAGAAGCAGCTAGAAAATGGAACTACATTTGAGCTTCTATTCAGCAGTTTCCCCTATTCAACAAAGTGCTGGTTAGGATGGATCTACACAGTGGGTGCATCTATACATGCACCCCATTGTGCAGTTACTAAAGCAAGTACTAAATGACTGTGTAATACCCGCCAGTATTGCACAGTCCTGGTGCTGGACGGGCCGTTTCTGACCCTACTGCACAGTAGCAATGAGCTGGAGTAGCTGGTTGCTATTGCACAGTACCAGCAGCCTCATTGTTAGTGCTTGCCGACACTGTGTAGCTTAGTGATGAGCTACGTCGCTGTAGCTCTTTGCTATGGCGATGTAGCCTCTCATGTAGATGTGTCCAGTATGTTGCAGTGTAGTGTAAAGCTACCCAAGCTAACTCTAACCACCCAACTTGGGTATTGGAAATACTTTGCCTGTGATAGCACAGATGTCTGCATGGGCTATAATTCACCTCAGCTTCTAGTACACAAAGTTCCTCATTTAGTATGGACTAGGGCTGTATGAAGCTTTGGTCCCTGATTTGATTTGGCCTGATTTGGTGGCTGAATCTTTGAATCTGAATTGAATCAGGAAACCCTTTAATTTCTCCAAACTGAATTTGAATCCTCCAAATCAATTTGGAGGGATTCAGAAAGAGTCGGCAAATCAGACATAGACACAGCTTTAAATGTTTTTTCTACATACTTCAAGGTACCAGGCAACTTGTGAATGCTGAGACGGTGGGGCAGGTGGAGCATTCCACAGGAGCATGGTGGGGGGCACCCCAGGGCACTTGGCAGCAGACCTGAAAGTGGACCAGAAGCATTTCTGGTCCACTTCCGGGTCCACCGGGGAGCATGCTAGAACCCTCTAGCTCAGCAACTGGTGCCTCCTGGGGCTGGGTGGGTACCCAGTGTCGCCCTGTGGCCAATTGCTGAGCTGGGGGGGTGAAGGGGACACCCTGGTGCCCTTCTCAGGAGACCCGGAAGTGGACCAGAAGTACTTGCGGTCCACTTCTGGGTTTGCTGCCGAGCAAACCCCGCCCCGCCCCCTGCACTCCTGTGGGACGCTTCATCTGCCCCAGCATTGCAGCATTCACAAGCTGCACCTTGTACCTTGAGATATGTAGAAAAAACATTTAAAGCTGTGTCTGTGGCCGAATTGATGATTGTCCAAATCAGCATCGAATCTTCAGATTCAGATTCGGCCGAATTGAATCAGGGACAGTGATTCAAATCAGCGAATCAAATCACTGTCCCTGATTCGGGCCAAATCTGAATCCGAATCAAATACAGTCCGAGCCCGTTTCACACCCCCCTAGTACAGATACACCACAAAGTGTTTTACTGAAGAGGCAATACACCATATTATGAATTTCTACAGGAATACTCTATATAGTTTTAGCTTGTATTGTAATCCTATGATTGTATAACATTTTTCAGGTAAGATAACTTTTGTTAAATTAGATGCACTTGTAATACTGTGAAATCATTTTACATTCTTGTACAGTTAGCAAGTTCATTATCATCTGGTATTGTATATTTTAATTGATTGAGGCCCAAATCTTGTCATGAAGCTCATATGGAGTTCTTGTAGGATCAGAGCCCTAAACCTGTCATGTAATTTCTGTTTCACGGTAAAATAATAGGTATTTCAACTACCATGTCCATGTCAAGACAACAGCAATAATTATACAGGATTTGAGACACAGGAACAGTAATGTAAGTTACCCTATAGGATAATAGAACAAAAACTGATTCTGAGAGGGATTCCACTACAGTTTAATTGAATGTGTATAGTTTAATAGTTCATGTTTTATTTTTTATTTATACGCATACATGAACCTTTATATTCTGTTATTTGATTCTTAAATTTTCTTACTAAAGTTTAAGCAGTATGTAGAACTGTAGGCAATTTCTATAAAATATTATCAGATTTTTAGTCTTAATACCACAAATTAAAAGGACAAGATGATGATGAAATCAAATGCTTTCCTGTTTTTACTATGCTTATTTTGTTTTTGACAGCACATTGAAAAGAGAAAAAGTTTGACTAGAAATAGGCCTGGGGAAGATAATTAACAAGTAGAAGAGCCTACCTAAGGAGATGATGGCTGTTTTTCTAAAAAAACACACTCTGGCTAATGTTACAGGTTTATGTACTCTATGACAGGTCAGGTCACATGATCACAGTGATCCCTTTTGACCTTAAAATCTATTAATTTGTGTATTAGCCAGTTTCTGTAGTTGCTAGCACAGGCTTTCACAGCATGAGAGAAACTAAGTAAACCATTATTTAAAAGAAAATTGTGAATGTGAAATCACAAATTCTGTGAGAATTTCTTTTAGGTCTTCATTTAAGACTGGCTAGTGTTCTTTTCAACTAAGCTGAAAAAGTGGCATTTCACACAGCATGGGTGCATCTATAGGAGATGCTTTACTGCACAGTACACTAATTTACTGCACAGTAAGTGGCACCGTCTACACATGCAGATGCTTACTGCACAGTAAGTTAGTCTACTCTGCGGTTAATTTGCTACCAGGTAGCCTCAAACAAGGGAGCCACCATTGAGCTAGCTCTAGGACCACAGGGCTTGGAGTTTCTCCAGCTCCAGGGCGGGGGCAGCTCTTTGCCTGTCTCAGCCTCTAAAAAGGACTCTGGGTCCCTGGGCCACATGTAGCCAGCCTTTGGCCACTGGGTCCCACACTGGTGGCCCCCAGCCAGACACAGCAGCCTGCCTGGACCCCGGTGCTGGTCCCCGGCACAGCCCCATTGCTTTCCTGCCTGTCCCATGCCATGTTGCTGTGCTGGAAACTGCAAGCACCTGCCCAGGCCCAGCAGTACCAAGGTTGTTGCACATAGGCCCTGTGGACTGTTGAGAAAGCCACTCTAACATCATCTCTGATGCCACCCATTGCCTTACGGGGCTGGAATTGTTTTTAGGAGGAGACTGTGGACCTCATGGCACTTTGAGGCAAGAGTGTGATCCTGAGCCATTTTGCCCAGAGCAGGTGCTCTAACTCCCACTTGTACGAGGGCCTGTCAGACCACATGTGGCAGTGTGAACATGACTGATAGGCATGCCAGTGCCACATAAAGGTCAAGGCCTTGAGGGCACAGTGGGTCACTGTCACCAACCACAACTATTGATTGGAGGCTGCCCACAATTCCATGTCCTTTATGCAGAAGCTGGACCAGATCCTTGCATCCTGGGTCTCAGGCCGGAGCTGTGCCATGTATTCCAGCATGGGTAGCCTGCCTGAGCCTCTGGCCCAGCCATGGCAGCGCTGGCCCTGACCAGCTTCAGCTCCTCCCCAGAGGGGGGCTCTGCCCACGTAGCCAGGTGCCGCACTCCTGCACCCCAGGACACTGCTGGGAGCTGCACATCATCACCAATAGCAGGGACAGACTTGGGCCACTGGGCACACCTGCCATGCCCACCAGGTAAGCCCTGAACTGAAGGGAAGGGCCCTCCCCACCTCTGCCTCCCCCTGCCCCAGCCCTCTCCTCTCTGTCCAGCCCACTTGAGCTTCTCCTGGCCCCTGGAGTTCTCCACAGAATGCAGGGAGGTAGGAGGCAGAGCAAAGCTTCATTGAACAGCCTGTGCCCCCTCTGCTAGGCAGGAACAATCTTCATACGTGCAGAGTAATGTGTTGATGCCACCAGCAATGTCATCCTCAGCTGCAGGGGGTAGGGGCATATAGTGTAGGTGCAGGTAGCCCTCCAGGTGGCAGCAGACATTGTGATACATTTTCCCCATAAGGGAAACTTACAGTCCTTTGTTATGGAACAATCAAATCTCAGAGAAGTCAAATCTTCTTATATTTGCGCTCTCTTTTACTGAAACTTCTATGTGAAGACAGTATAACAAATCTCATTCTCCTTCTAGCAATTAAGATATAACTGCTTCATGTTTTCCCCAAAATAGTAGATTTACCCATGAATCAGGTCAAACTTTGAATTCATTGCTTTCCTCTTGTTTAGAAACAAGTACAAAATTTGCACCACTATCCAATGACATTTAATTTAGTTTCCCTGCAGTATATCATACAAGATAGGATTTGAGAGGAAAGATCATCTGGTGGTTTGAGCATTAGTTAAGACTTCTGAAAGCCCAGGTTTGAGTCCTGCTTCCACTACAGACTTCTGATAATGATTGTAAGAAATTATAAAACCTCTCCATACCTTAGTTTTCTAATATTTCAGTGATAATAGTTCTTTATTGAGGTGTTGTGTGGATAAATGCATGAAAAGGTTTGAGCTGTTTAGATGCTATAGTGAGGGCAGCCATATAACTATCCTAGATAGATAGATAGATTTGGATAGGAATGCATTGGCTAAAGCTCAAGACAGATGGTAGATCAGGGGTGCCATCTGAAAGCAGTGACAGGGCCAAAATCTGAAGGGTCACGTCTGCCTATTACGAGTGAGAGACTAAGTCTAGGGGTTCTCTTGGATCACGATTACATCTGAATTTTCTTGTAGCAGAAATAGCTGGGAGTCTCCATCACTGTCTGTGTATGAAGTTCTAAATATTCTTCCTGGATAAAGACTACACTGCAGTTCTCCAGGCCTTTATTGCACTCAGATCAAATTATTGCTTTGTGGTCAAATATAAATATATATGTATATGTATGTATGTGTGTATGTAATGTGTGTATATATATAACATATATGTATATACACACAATATATATACG
>NW_017728943.1:62681517-62697228 GCF_001723895.1 Crocodylus porosus
ATATATATATATATATATATATTCTTCTTTACCTATATGTATACTAACACTTGAAAATAGTTCAAGATTCATTTGGTGCATACACACACACACTAGTTTATACAGTAATGTCTCTTGCAGGTTGTATATTGTACCAGTGATATTTAGGTTGTACAATTAGACTAGTTTTTTAGATTGATATTACTACCAGAAAGCTTTGGTCACAAAGGAAGCTAACAAAAAAGTTTAACAAAACTTAAAAATGCCCATTGCTAGAATTCAGGAGCAGGATGGTCTGTATTAGGGAGAACATGAACGTGAGAACTGCACATTATGGCTTTATTCTCAGCCACCTTGTGAATCACCCTCTTGAAGAACCAGATGCAGAGGCTCTCACAGTCACAAGGTGCAGAGGCACTATGTTGAACTCATGAAATGAGAGCTTAACAGCAATTCAGGCTGACATATATGAGCTCCAGAGAGAAATGAAAAGCTGCTTCTTCAACAACAAGAATTAAAGAATGTCTAGGAGGAGGCTGAAGTCTGACCTCAGAGCTATGGATCAAGGGTAGATGGTTGAAAATGGAAAATGTGTCTTATTTTTTTTAATGTTTTCCTCTGTGTCAAGTTATTTGTGAAGAATGGACATGACTGACCGGCATTATGGTTTGGTGGCTTTAAAATAAGAAAGAGAACCCTATCTTTATGGCTAGGGACAGAAGTTACACATAAACTGGCTTAAACAATGAGAAACTGGTTTAAACCTGAAACAGAGTAGAAGTTCAGTGCACATAAACCAGTTTCAAAATGGCTGAAACTGGTTCAAGATAAACCTGGTTGAATGTACTATCAGAGACTTAATTGATTTGGGTCAAACCAGTTTATAAAACCTCTGTCCCAGGCCCCTTCCTGGTTCCAGTTAAATCAGAGTCCCCCAGCATCCCAGCATTTTGCAGCCCTGGGATGGGCTGGGCTGTCTGTTCCAGAGAGATGGGCTGGCTCCACCCCTCTACTACCTAGCTGAAGCTAGCTCACTGGCCTCACTGAGGGGCTCACTACCCCCTCCTCCTGTTGGGGTCTGGGGCCAGGAAGGGGGTTAAACTTCCCTTCCTCAAAATACAGAGCTTCCCTGCCCTTCACTACCATGCTTAATTAGTGTTGACTGTGGCTGTAGACTACAAATTCACAAAGATACCTGGAATCAGGAAGAGGAAGTGATGAGCTACCCTGTGGAGTCCTGCTGTTGTGAGTCTGGACTGCCAATCCTAGAGACCTTGGGGGCAGCAGGAAGAGGAAGCAAACATACAGCCCATGCTGGATATGTGCCAGAGAGCACCCTCTAGCACCCTCTGGCTTCTGGCTTAGGGCACTGCAGGCATGTGGCTGCATTTCCTGAATCAAAGGTGAATGCCGGTTTATTTTATTGGTTCAATCTTTCAGTTTAGATTAACCTGCAAAGACTGAATCAGTTCAGCCTTGGGCTTTTTGAATGCCTATACTTAGCCCAAGTGTACATTGCAAATGTCAAAATTCTGCTATAGTATCAGGCTCTGAGATAACAAATGCTGCTTAACACCTTACATCAGTGGCTGATCCCAACCATTTATCAATTCAGCACACTAGGCCTTCATCTACACTGACAAGCTTAGAGTACTGTACCACTGTTTGTAAAACCATGGAGTAACTCTAATGGTGCCAGCTGTGGTGGCAGTGCTCAGGCTTCAGGCATTTGTATTATTGTGTCAGGTAATCCTGTGTCTTGTGGGTGCTTGGTTCAAATCAACACACTTATCAGGAGTAGTAAATGCTATGTTTTTGAGATAATTGGGAGAATTTGGGAGAATTCTTAATGTCCTCAGTATGAATGCAGCCTGTGGGAGCCAACAAATCTTAAATCTTTCCCACCACTTTGAAGTGCAAGTTCTCAATATCATCAAACATAAGAAGAGTACAAAAATTAGTGTGACAACAGGCATGGTGCAGGAATAAAGCCTTCTTTCTTTACTTGATATTGGAGTTTTTTTTGAAATGCAATAAACACATTGTCAAATTCAAGCATGCACAAGTAGCTTTACAGTGAATTAGAACTGCTTGTAGCATACTACTGACTTGGTCTCATCTTACATATACCCCAAAGCAATAGCTAGGGGAAAATTATGTGAAGCATTTTTCCTTTGTTAGTGCCCTTAGGGCTCAGTTCTGAACTTTGTTAGAAAAAACAAAGACTAGCTAGGAAAAAAGATAGTGAGTTTTTGCATGCTATAAGGACTGCAAAGCATACATCTTCTACTGCTTTGTGCCAGTTTTCAGATGGTGCATGCAGATGTGACTATGAGCAGGGTTTTTATATCTATGCATTTGTCAAATAGGAACCATATTCAATCTGTGCTAGTGACCATGTCCCATACAGGAACATGAAGTTGTTCACAAGCTTCAATACACACACTCTCTCACACACACACGTAAGGGTGTTCCAGAAATTAACAGCAAAATGGCTCCCCGCACCATATGTCTGTGACAAATGGGAAACTACACAACAATGGGAAACATTTGGTGGCATTGTCAAATGCACCCATCATTTACAACTCAGTAGAGAACTGATGTGGTCTAGTAAATGATCATTGCACACAAAATGGTTTTATTTCAAAATTTCCATTAGTTTTGGAAACGCCATTGTATACACACATACACATGGAGATTCATCATGCCTGAAAACACTGCTGTATAAATTAATTTTTGTTATTAAATTTACCACAGATGAAACAACTGCAGTTGTTAGAAGGACCTATAGGCCCCCTGTGAATCCTCACAGTATTGTTGATTACTGAATTTTATGTTTAGAATCCTCTGTAAGGTAAAAGAACCAGAAATTGTGAGACTTCTGAATTGAACTGATATCTATGGAGGTCCACATGTGTTGTTGATTTCAGACATATATTGATTTTGTGACATGCTTCCTGGGACTATGTGGCAAAACTGAGGTACGTGGTTGAAACTTCCCAGTTTGGGGATCATGTGGATTTTTAGTTACAGCATCAGTGTAGGGGCACAAGGGGATTCTTCTGATACATGGCCAGTTTTATATTACCCATCTTCCTCCATATGGGGCATGTTAAGCTGTTCATACTTACAGTTTGATCCTTGGCTATCCTTAAGACTGGGGAAGACAAAAAAGTGCCTCAGAGCTTGGCACAATGAGAATCAAGCCTGGTATTATTTTCACAACTCTGTTGAACATCATTGTTATGGATTCACCTTTGGGACTCAAGAATGGTTCTCTTTGACAACCTATTTAAAAAAGCATGGCGTCAACTCTGTGTAAATCTTGAGAGTAAGTTTCAAAAGTCTGTGGGAAGAGCTGAATGAAAAGTAATGGAGAGAAGAAACACAGATGGAAAATTGAAAGCATTCAGAGCTCAAATTAGTATATGCCCAGGGGCCGTCCTGTATGCAGTCTTGAAATAAATAAATTCACTTTGTGATGAACATGAAAAAAAGTAATCAAGGGTAAGACAGGGGTCTATATGAGGTATTAAAACATAAGGTACAGAGGAAGACTGGAAAGATTAAGCTCAGAGAGTATTAAAAATAAGAAAAGCAAAGGCACAGAATAAAACAGATTGTACAGTAGGTTATAATAAATAATGATTTTTTTTCAAATGCACGAGGATAAAGGGTCATTGAAGGATTCAGAGGGGTCTCAAAAGCATGGCAAAGATAATGTAGGACAGATATTAAAATATTAAATTAATTCCTTGCCTTGATGCTGTCAAAGGAGGGTAGTAGAGCACATATATTACAACAGGCATGTATATTAGGGGTGTGTGATATGGGCCCTATTCGATTTGGATTCGGCCCAAATCGGGGCAGTGATTCGATTTGTTGATTCGGATCACTGTCCCCAATTGGATTCGGCTGAATCTGAATCTGAAGTTTTGATGCTGATTCAGAGAATCAGTGATTCAGCCATAGACACAACTTTAAATGTTTTTTCTACATATCTTGAGGTACCAGGTGCAACTCGTGAATTTTGCGATGCTGGGGTGCATGGATCGTTCCACAGGAGTGTGGGCCCCCCCCTGTGTGCTTGGTGGTGAACCCAGAAGTGGACCAAAAGTGCTTCCAGTCCACTTCCAGGTCCACCAGGAAGCACGTCGACAGTTGGCCATGGGGGGACCCTAGGTGCCCCCCCCAGACCCAGGAGGCACCAGTTGCCAAGCCAGGGGAGGAATGGAGGGACCCCCATGTGCTCCCCAGTGGACCTGGAAGTGGACTGGAAGTGCTTCTGGTCCACTTCCAGTCTGCTGCCGAGCATGCTGGGGACCCCGTGCTCCATCAGCCCCACCGCCTCAGCATTCATGAGTTGCCTGGTACCTTGAGGTATGTAGAAAAAACATTTAAAATTGTGTCTATGTTTGAATTGCTGAATCTTTCCAAATTTCTCTGAATCAATTTGGAGGGTTCTGATTTGATTCAGAGAGATTAAAGGGTCTCTTGATTCAATTTGGATTTGGAGATTAGACCTCCGAATGGGGCCGAATCTCTGCCAAATTGAATCAGCAACTGAAGCTTTGCACAGCCCTAATGTATATCCTCAGGCAGGAAAAAGAAACACTGAAGAAAAACAGGATCATGCAAGAACAAGTGATCACGACATTAGAATATCTGAAGAAATGTAAAACACCTTGATCAGATGGGACTCAGCCTAATTTTGTAGAAAGTAGTGATAAATATAGGGCAAACTTAAGAAAAGTTGTTTAAGAAATCTTTTGAGACTACCTGGCTGAAGAGATTTGTAATAGGATATAAGCCAGATTCTTAGCTAGCATATATCACTGTAGTTCTGTTGACTTCACAAGAAGTATCTTGAAGCAGAACAGAGCTTAGCTAGTTTTGGATGTGGTGACATCTTGAATAATGATGTTAGATGTCCCTTTCTCTATTGAAAAGTTCACTGATGCATCATGTCTTTCCAAACAGATTTAGTGCATGTGTAGAAGGTGCTGGGCTGCCAGTTTAGAAGACTGAAGTCCTCCCACGAAGGATCTGGTTTAGCGAGAATAATTTTTGTGAGAGCTTTTCTCACAATGACAACATCGTGAAGTCTCAATTATGACACAAAGGGTGCATCTACACATGTTGCTATGACAATGTTGTTACTGGGCCATGATTTATTACTAAATCATGGCATAGTAACAGTCTGTACTGCGCCATTATTTTTAGCAGCTACTTCACCGTAGAGGTGCACCGTAGAAGTGGGCTGAGTGCATCACTATGGCAAAGTAGCTGCTGGTCACGAGTAAATTTTAATAAGGGTTAGTTAAATTTATATTGCACCATTTCAGTGAAACTACACTGATCTGAGCCAATTGAGAACCTGGTTTAAGGACCATTTACTTTTAGACCACTCAGCCAAAGGAAGTATGATTAAAAAATTATCATCATCTAGTGGCTAACTAGTCCAAGGTGTTTACTAGTTTGAAGCCAATTACTGGTTGAAATGTGTCCATACCAAAAATCAAGGGAAGTAGTATATGAGCTTAAACTCTTAATACAAAATTTCTCTTTAAGACCCCAACTACTAAGCAATGAGCTGGACTTAAATTGTATGGCAAGGGCTCTAGATTTTTCAGCATTCTTGTGGGGCAACCTGAAATGACATGTATTTTAAAAAAATGTAAAAGGAGGTTTATTTAATTGAATAAGTGAATAATGCAATCAATATTATATATTTTGATATTGAACTAAATCTCTTTTATACTGTCTTCCTAATAATTGCTCCCTCCTTGCTGTACTTGTTTTGAAAATACATAATTACATTGTTATAGGTTGACATGGGAAAAATGAAAACATTGAAAGTTGGGTAGAAGACAGTTGCAATTTTTTGGCACCTGGAAAAACATAAGAAGCAGTTTGGGATTATGGAGTAAATGAATTGCCTGGATATTTCTGCTAAACTGTGCACAGTGGACTTACGTTAGAATTTAAATTTTCATCTTTAATTTCAGCGTTAACCTGATATTGAGAAGAAGGGGTAGTCCAGAACATTTACAGAAATTGTTTAAAGCTACCTACAAGGTCAGAAAAATATTGGTTTTTCTCAGTTGATGTTTTCAAGATTATGTTCTCAGCCATAACATGAAGCATAACTTGGCAAAAAGGGAAAAATTCCTTAGTTTATTCCACAGTATTAGAATTCTGGAATACATGGGGCTCTATTTTTCATATATATATGTAGGGAAGATCCAGAAAATTGCATGCCTGTAAGCTTGACTTTAGTAGTTGGAAGTAGAATAAAACATTAATCAGGGACTGAATGGGAGGTGAAAAGACCTACAGACTTCTGATTTTATGAAGGATAGCAACAGTAGGTGCACAAAGGAGACCATGCCTAACAAATCTGCTGGAATTTTTGAGGAAAGTCACAAAAAGATTGACTGGGGGAAGGCATGGATATAATTTATCTGGACCTCAAGAAACCTTTTGATATAGTATCACACAAAAGATTGCTTCTTAAGGTCAGTAGGCAGGTTTGGGGATGAGCTACATCAGTGGATAAAGAACTGGTGTGGATATCAAAGACAGAAGGTACTCGTCAATGGAAATGATTCAGGTCAAAGGGGAGAGGTTGAAGGCTGGAGTTACATAAGGATCAGTGTCAGGTTTGATTTGTTCACTTTACATATAAACGGGCTTTGATGAAGAAATGTGCTGATGATATGCAGCTAACTGGGGGGCAAAGGGGTTACTTAATACAAAGGAAGAGGGAGTAGGGGGATTGTCAGTGCTAGTCAGTGGGGAGGGAAGAACCTGGAGATGATTGGGATTGTGCACAAGCCTTTGAAAAGGTTTCAAGAAGGAATTCTCAGAGAATTCAAATGCCATGATAGCTTCCTCTTCCTCTAGCCTATTTTCCCTCCCTGACATTATCAGGAACAGAGTTTCCTTGACATCAGTTAGAAATCTTGCAGTTGAAGGCAAAGAAAGAAAGGGAGGACTTCTGTATTCAAAACCAATAGGTAGGTGAGGCCTAGTTCTCTATGTCAATTTAGGACATTTCCAGGAAAAAAAACAAAAAAACCCACAAATGGCTAATTGTTTTATACAAAACTAAATTCACATGGAAGAAGACATCTCATATATATATGTAAACATAACAAGCTAAGTGTGTTAGTGTCCATTGGCACACATAAATAAACAATTTGCACACAGGGTTGTGGTAATAGTAAGCCAGATAAAAGAGCAGTAGTTTACACATATTTTGTGGATGCAAACAGTCCTTTTTGAAAAAAATGGTCAGCTCTTAATTTTGTTCAATTTCTTCAATGGTAAATGTGTAAAATACCTCAAAGAAGCCTTGGAGGGAAGCATTAATATCAGATGCTAAGTATTGCACTATATACCCATTACACTTTAATAATGCTAGAGACTGAATGGAATATCTGTACTAAGTTGTAAGCTACAGTTAAATTTTAACCTCTCTCTTTAAAGTTAATATACAAGTAAGTAGTCTGAGGGCTTTGGTTTTATCACTATCCACCTCTCTTTTCCTGAATATTTTAAAGAAAAGGCCATCCAAGCTGTGCTCATAAGAAAACATCATTTTCACCTCTGACAATATATTTTCTTTAGGCTGGTTATGGACATTTGGGGAAGTTAGGGGGAGGTTAGATGGAGTTACAAATGGCCACCTGATCTAAAGTAAGCTGGGATTAGCTAGCAGGGTTGGCTGGGTGGATGGGGTGGGACAGATAGGGTTTGCAAGGGGAATGGCAGGGGTGCTAGCAGAGTCCATGGGGGGAGCAGGGGTTCACTGGGGGGCTGCTGGCATATGGGACAGTTTGGCAGTATCAGGGGAACTCATGAGGTCCATGAGGAGGCTTGGGGGGCTCCTTGCCCCTCTCCCTGGGGCCATGGGCTATTTTTAGCCCCCATCCCACCACACTCAGATGAACAAGCCCTCCTTCTGTGAACCTACCCCCCCCAGTGGGACTTACTTCCATTGCTCCCGGTGTAAGTGAATACTGATAAAAGTCACAGAGAGTGGTTTATAGGATGGGGTTTTGGTGGGCTGGGGTGGAGCTGGCTAGTGTGTGGTGGGAGTGGGGGAAGGGACCAGGAGGCTAAAAATACCCAGGGGGCGAATAGGAAAAGCACAGCACTGGGACTGGGGCCAGAGGCTTGGCTTGCCCAGCTCTGGGGCTGCACTAGGAACTGTACAGAAGTTCAAGAGAGTTAGAGTGGTCTAAAAATGGCCAACCTGATCTAAGTTAGACTACCTCAGCGGTAGGGTTAACTTAACTTCTCTGAACATCTTTATGCACTCTTAGGGAGATCTACTGACACCTCTGCACCCTGACAGAACTGCATTTCTTCTTTCAGGAAGTTAGACAGCACTGTTTTGGTTTGGTCTTACTGGAGCTAGCGATAATCACAGGCAAGGTGAGTGAATACTGTACAGAATACTGATTAGGTCTTTCCCTCCCTAAGGCTAATATGTAAGTAAAATTCAATTCTTCTTATTTAATGCAAGACTTACCAGGGAGTAGTCTATAGTTTTTTAGTGCACCTGCACCCAGCTCCACTCTATCTTCCTTTGGGTTCCAAAATTACTGTGGCAGCCCCTTTCTGAATCCCAGATGAGACTGTAAGATTATTTTTCCTCATGGCAAGGTACAGGAAGCATTAAAAGGCTCATGAGAATTTATTCTTGGAACTAAGAGGTCTAAAGAGGCATCCAGATTAAATAGATATCAAAAACCTGGAACAAGTGGCCACAGGAAGGCTGGAAGGTTTGCCAAAGATTTGGAGCTTTTATCTTCCCCACACCCTCATTTACAATAACTGATTTGCTTTCCATCTTGCCAAATCAGATCAAATCAAATATCTTCTCAATGATTGTCTTCCACAAATTTATACGGGGAGCCCATCCAAAGCCCACTGAAGTCAATGTGGGTTTTTTTTTTAATCAGTTAAACAAAAAAAGGTAGCACTGAGTTTATACTTTATCTAATCAGACATGCAGCAGTACAATAATCTACTTTAAAGGGCTATGATCCTGCAAAGACTTTCCGGGTGCTTGGGGCTTATTAACCTCAGCAAGCCACATAACTCAAAAGAAAAAACACTGCAGTGAGCTACCAGAGGCAGTTTCAGTGGTGATCTTGAATTTTTTTGGCTCTAACATTCTGAGCTATAGTGTAAACTAATGTAGCCGTTGAAGTTAACTGAGGTCCTGGTTTGTAGTCTTTCTACTCCAATGGCTATTCCTTTTAAGTGGTGGTAGGGTTAAAATATAAAAGCACAGCCTTGTTAAAAAAGCACCTTGTTACTCATCATAAGTTAGAGCAATCCACAAAAAAGGAAAAAAAAATCGTCAGCTGCCAGCTGGGGGTTTTTTGGATAAGAGTTGTGCTTATTTTTCAGGAAATTTTTGTTAATTTTGCAAATTCTAGCAAACTGTGGGAGGGCAAACTGGATTTTCTCACAAATCACCACAGTTCAATTCTGACGACAGAATCTTTGCTACAGGTTATGCTGTGAGAAGTGGAAAGTCACAGCTGGATTTTCAAACCCCAGGATGAAAGGGCAGAGATGGCAATCAGGAAAATAACCTTTTGATTTGTAAACTGAACACAAACTTGTATGGAAGACACCAAGGAAGAAAAAAATGCAATACAATACTGTAACTTTTGCAACTGCTTTTCAGAAAGCTATCTCCAGTTTGTTAAGCAAGAGCTAAAAAAATTCTTCCCTCCCCTCCACCTCCCATCAGACCTATTGGGTACAGGAAAACATTCCCAGCAGGACATTATCAAGTATCATTCTTACCTAGTTCCAGGGTAACAAATACTTCTTTTATTATCCTTGACACATCATTTCTCCAAATTTGCGCAGGATCTTGCTTTTGGCTGTGCTAAACCTAGCACATCTTTTGTTGAGATGAAAGGAAATGTACATTAATTAATCTGTGTAATAATTTTCATAACATTTCAAACACTTCTACACACTATAGTCATGCCCTCTATATATTCTGAATAAGCTCATATAGTGCATCTCAGTTTGATGGCCATGGGGAGTAAAACTTTTTTTTTGTTTGCAAACACTGGAGGAACTCCTTTTTCCTTTCTTTTCTTTTCCTTTTTCTTCATTTTTGCTGTATAAAAATTAAGTTTAAGTAATTTTATTTTAGTAGCATTGTCATAAATGGAAAAATGGAAACAGTTCCTTTTAGAGGCATCAAAACAAAAAGCTGTAATTTTTTAGGGGTAGAGGTTAGGGTTTTTGTTTTGACCAGAGTTTTTCAGTACAGATTTGTGAATACTGATGGTTGAACTAAAACTTTATTTTTCAATTAATAGACTTCTTGCCTTAAAAATTGAGAGATCTGAAAAAGTGTATTTGGTACTTGAAAGCTCATCTAAGTCCATCCCAACTATGTGGTTGATCCAATGGAAAATATCACCCACAAAAATCCTTACTCTTGTCTCGAAAGTATTTCCCATTTCTCAGTGGCCCAATGTAAATGTAAAATATTGTTCGTGGCATAAATAATTCCAATATTCTTATACTAGAGAGGCAACCAGGATACTACGAACATAGACCTAAATGCTTGTAATTACTAAGGCTATTAGACTATATTTTGGTAGAGAAGATAATTGTTAAAGGGTATTGTGAGGTTGCTTTCCCATTAATATCTCTTTTACAAATAAGCTTAATTGCTGTCTTTCTATTGTTCTTGTTGTTTAATTTGCAAAAATAATACAAGAAGGCTATTTGCTGTCTTTGATCAAATCCTGAGACCTTACTCTGGCAAACTCCCACAGAATGATTAGCATTTTTTTCAGGAAAAGAAAAGTCCAATTACATTTTGGAGCATTCAGGACATGATGCTATGTGTTATGCTATATTTTTATCACCTGGTGCTCTAAGTACAAAGGAAACCAATCAGGCGAATAACCAGTTGTAGATAACTAACACATTGCCTCATCGTGTTTTAATAGGATTCTTGCAATGTAATGGTTCGGGGAAAAAAAATTAAGGAAGGACTATGCAATGTCTTCTAAGCACTGTGCAATAAAACTGTTTCATTTAAACATATTCAGAGTCCAAATATGACTGCTATGACATCCCTACATTATGGGCTAACTCCTGCACATAGTGCACCTGAGAAGCAATTTGGATACTGGGCAATGGGATGTGGGAACTAATGAGACATTGACCCATGGACTGGGAGGAAGATGCATACAGAAGTGAATCTTCTTTTCAGATCCTCCACAGCCTAGCAATACCTTGCTTCTTCCTGCTTTCTGTGAGCACCATTCAGAGAGCTCACCTGATCTATGCCACATAGAAGTTGTATAACCTCTCTCTAGCCTCTTCACTCTGCCTCCAGTCTTCCTCCTTGTTCAGAGGAGTTAACACCTTTCTGTAACCAAGCAGCTCTTCAGAGACACAAAGGAAGGAAGGAAATTCCTTTCTTAGTTTGAAAACTTCAGGGAAAGTTGCAAATGAGAAGAGTTTTAATGTCACTACTAATTCTGAGCACTCAAGCTAACAGCTTCCATAAACCATTTAAAATAACATAACAAACAGCAAATAGGACATACATCCTAATATCTGTAAAATTCCCACTAGGCTCTCTGCCTCACTATCCTGGGTTGCATTTTAAAGGCTAAGCACCACTGTCAACAACAAATGTCTTACCTCAGCAAAATGAGAGATAAAAAGGACAACTGTGTCCATAACTTAAATAAATTTGTTAAACAGATAAAAAAATTAAAAATTTAGGAAGTAGGAAAGGATTGATACAGTTGGCATATTTAATCTGGTAACTTGAAAGAACGCTATGGAAGTAGGAAAAAAAATCCTCACTTCTTCCCTATTTGTGCATTTTTAATGAACTTATTTTTCTTTAGCCTCTTCTGTTATGCATTAGTCTTACTGTTGTACATAAAAGATCCCTTACTTAGCTCTTATTCATTTTTTTTGTTTTCTCTCTGCCTTCCTCTATCCACATTTCTATCTTTCCTTCATTTTTGTTCTCACTCTCTTATTAAACTTCAATAAATACTAGGAGATAAAAACATTTCTTTCTAAAAATCAGCTCATGCTTCACTCACTATCACATATGGATATCTTCCTTTCAAGAGACTTGTTTGGCCAGGTGAACATCTATTGCTTAGTGTTGGTATGAATAAGCAACAGTAACTCTGATAAAATGAGCTTAAAACTGAAGCTTGTCTACTTCCATGCAAAATTTAATTGTTCTTTCTTTGCAGACTGTATCCCCTGGATTCCCACACACAAACGCACACACTTTCCTGTTTTGCCCATTAGACCCACTCTTGTTTCAATATAAACTGCATATCTCTATTTTATGTTATCTTAACCTGTAACACTAAACTTCAGTTATCACTGGAAATTAAGATTTTCTGTGGTGGATATGATTGCTAAGTTTAAAATTAATAAATGATAAATTTCTAGCATTCATAGACTGGGGCTCTTTGGTAGGTGTCTTTCCCTAATCACCATCCATATTCCCTCCTACACTCTTTCTATGGCTCTATCAGTCTTGAATTTTTTTCCTTTTGCAAAGTGGCATGCATTCACCAAGAGTGGACAATGTTTCCCATTAGTCTGTAGTGTGGTGGCCAGAGCAGTCTTCTGGGAGGTGTGTTAGATTGGAGTTTGAATCCCTCTCGGACAAGAAAGGTGCAGAACCCAGGTCTCCCACTTCCTGGGTAAATGTTCAACACTAAGATATTGGCACAAAGGGGCTATCTCCTCCTCCTCCACTTCCTTATGGTTTAAATTAAAAGAGGTATCAGCAATCGCTTGCAGTCAAGGATGATTGTCTTCTATGACTGTTTTATCTGTAGGTCTGAAGATGGTTGATAAGGCCAATCTTGGATCAACAGACTCTGTTGCAACTCAGGCATGTGTTTCTGTATAGGTGGGTGGCTCTGGATTCTTGATTTGTTCCACAACATGATATTTATGCCACTACCACTTTTCTGTCTCCTGTTATCATCATAAGGTTTCAAAGTACTGAGATCCTTGCAGAAAACTCTTTCTCCATTTGGGGTGGGCCTCGGTGATAGTCCTCTAAGAGTTGATATTGATGTCATATTTTTTCCAAGGTGGCCTGCCTTGAGGACATCCTTGAAGCGCTTTCTCTGTCTTCCTCTTGAGTGTATGCCTTGACTGAGCTGGGAGAATAAAACTTGCTTGGGGAATCTGGAGTTGGACATCTGGATGATATGGCCAGCCCAGCAAAGTTGATGTTGGATGATTACTGCCTCAATGTTCATGGTGTTTGCTTGCAAGAGGATGCTGATGTTGATGCATCTAACTGGATTCAAAGGATCTTCCATAGGCAATGATGAGGGTAATTCTCCAGTGACTTGAGATGCCTCCTGTATGTTGTCCACATCTGAGTTTTGTACAGTAAGGTAGGATCATGACTGCTTGATAAACCATGAGCTTGGTTTCATATCTGATGTTGTGATCTTTGAATATCTGTTTCCTTAGGTGTCTGAAGGCTGCACTTGCACTTTTAAGGCAATGTTGGATTTCTTTATCGATGTCAGCCTTCTGTGAGCAATGGCTTCTGAGGTATGGGAAATACTCAACATTCTCCAGAGTCTCACTGTACATCTGAATTACCAGAGCTGGGGACTGCTTTAATAAGAGTTTGTTGATGGAGAACCTTACTCTTCTGAATGCTAAATGTCAGTTCCATTTTTTGAATGCCTTGGTAAAGACATTGACAATTACCTGAAGGTCTGCTTCTGAGTGAGCACACATTACAGCATTGTAAGCATACTGGTGGTTGATGATTGAGGTCAGGGTAGTCTTGGTTTTGGCTCAGAGTCAGAAGAGATTAAACAGCTTAATATCCATTTGGTAGGTTATCTCCACTCAGATTGGAAGCTTGTTGGTGGTTAGGTGTAGCATCACAGTAAGAAATATTGAGAAAAGAGCTGGAGTGATGATGCAGCCTCACTTCACTCCCAACTTCAAAGGGATCTGTGATAGATCCTTTACCATGAGCCATCACTTGCATACCATCATGCAGCAAGCAAAGAATGATGACGAGTTTTGGCAGGCATCTGTACTTCAGAAGGATCCTCCTCAGCACTTAGCAGTTGACAGAGCTGAAGGCTTTTGTGCAGTCAAACAAGGCCAGGTAGAGAAGTTTATGTTTTTCCTGGCATTTTTCTTGCAGCTGGCAAGCAGTGAAGGTCACACTGGTTGTGCCTCATAATGCCCTAATCCCACACTGAGATTCTGGGAGGGGCTCTTTAGTCAGTAGACAGAGACAGTTCAGAGTAACCCCTTTGGAAAGGAGCAACTTATTTGCCTAAGTTTATGTGAGGATTCAGAGCTGTGAACCTGATCTGACATCAGTGCCTCCATGTAGTTAGACATTAACTACTGGCTACATTAGGTGGCTCCCCACTTAGCGCGCAGGTTGTTAAGTTTTCATTTCTGTGACTCCTAGTATTCCCTGTGGCTTTCTCTTTCAACTCTTTTATTGTTTCAACAAATACAAGGAGATAGTATGGACTGGGTAGGGAACTTATGCACCTAACACACTCCAGGAGCTGGGTGCCCAAAACTTGGACATTATGACTTTGGGCTTTGCAATACCTAAGTTCCTTGTACATCTGGCCTGGGTGTCCAAAGCTTTTAGGCAGCTTTGGAAACCTAAGCTTGTCTCTTCCTTTTTCAAAATCTTGAATTTAATTCCTATATCTGAACCTTTAAGGGCTTGATCTTGCATTCCTAGAACAGAAAGAGCATTATTATAGTGATTTTACTGATAGAAAGTTTTACTCTATTACAAACTCAAATGTCTTATTTTCTGAGTGCAAAAACAATGCAAAGTAGTTCCCTATTGGAGCCATCTGAGTGTGAACCAAATCACACCACCGTTGCATGTGTGTGTCTATGTATATATAACATGGGCTAGATTTTCCATTCATGTCTGTCTGTACCGCCTGACTGATTTCACTGGAACTTGCTGAAAGTGCTAGCAAAATATCTAATTTCTGTTCCCTTCATTGCACTAGACAATAAGCTCTCACTCATAAGACTTAAAATGGTTTTATAACAAAATTATGCATTTTTCCAGACTGCAATAGCTGGTGATGTTTGACTCTGTTGTCTTCAATGGACAAAACTATTTGCATAGTGATCTTGAGCAGAATCACAGAGGAAATTGACAAATGACTATCAGGACAGCATGCCTGATTTTTCACATGCAGGTTCTTCCATGTGCATCCGAGCCTCATCACCTTCAATAAAATCTGTGAATAGTATCTGGCAGACACAAACAAATCTTTATGAGCTGCTTCATTTGTCACTACTTCTCATTCCCAGGGGGGCATCCCATAATAAGGCTCAGTCTTGCTCAGTCCAGGTTTGTAGCATGCTATGTGGCTAAGCCAGGATAAAAAATGAAGCGCAAAAGAGTGAGAACGTCACACTGCATTATTGAGCATGCTCCTGAATGGCCGCTGAACCACTGCTGCTCAAAGTAGGAACAAGCTTGAGGGGGCAGTGCTCAGTTTGGCAACTTACTAGAACTCTGACGTTTACATATAAGACCAAGGGTTTAGCTTTTCATCAGCTGGTGTAACTCTACATGGCTTCATTGACTTCATTGTGAATGACTGAAAAGTCATTCACAATGACTCGGGCCCCAGGGGAGGCACACCTGGGCCA
>NW_017728943.1:62697275-62706646 GCF_001723895.1 Crocodylus porosus
GGTGGAGGCCATCTCTTCCCAGCAGCTTGCTGCCTCTCTCGCCAAAGAGCGGGCTGTGGTCATGGAAGCCAAAGCCAAATTGTTCATCAAGTGGCTGATGCACCTTGTAGGAAGTAAAAATACAGCAGCAAAAGGGCAAAAACACCCACAAAACAGAAGAGGAAGCATATCTATAGAAGGACAATGAACATGTAGAACAGTGATAACCAGAAATAACTGGAGTAGTGAGACTCCACCAGGATAATGTGTAGCCCTGGGGTGCACTGAGATCCTTTGAAGGGTGCCATGAGCTGTGAGAGATAAGCAAGGTGTGAGGAGATTAGCAGGTAAACAGATATATGTGACCATTCCCTCCTCCTCCATGCCCTCCCCTCCAGCCCCTCTGCAAGGAAGCAAGACTGTAATGCCAGTATAGTTTCTGCAATTGGGTTCCACTTGAGTCACAAATGTTATGGAAGGGTGCTTCATGTCCAGTGAGGGGTACCTCAAGTTCAAAGAGTTTGAGAACCACTGAACTATGAGTCAGCAGCTCTTGGATTTTACCTGTACTCACAGATCTGCTGCTCACTTCCCACATGTCCTTCATTAGTTGTCTGTCTTCTTTGCCACTGCTTCAATATCTGAAAAATAGAGATGGCAATTCCTTGTTTGCCTGACTGAGGACTAACTAACTAACATCCATGCATTGCTTTGGGCAGTTGTTATTAAAGCCCAATGTTAGAGGAAAAAGGCAGTTTAGTTTCAGTTCCTGAAACTAACTCACAAATAAAGGCCATTTTAAAACTAAAGAAACAGGCTCCTTTTTTGAAATACTAGCCACAAAGATGGTGGGCGGCAGACAGCAAAAGGCAGAAGAATGAAAGAGACAGAGCAGGATGCTAAGTGAACAGGATGAGAGACTTGACAAGTTGTCAGTTTCACTCGAGTAGGATGAGAAGGAAAAGCATGGACAGCACCATGAAGTACACTTGACGTATCTCAAGGCACGACAGTCCAAGTCTAAATACTTGTCTGTTTGACTGCTTCAGGAGGGGGAGGGTTTCTATTTGTTTTCTTAAGACTATTAAGTCCATCTAAGTACAACTATCAGCATCGAATGATTGAAAGTGACAAATGGAGGCAACTCTATTTAAAAACTGCCACTTTGCATTAGTAGAAGTATCAGCTCAAGTTTTACAATATTTTACTGTTCTGCTTTTGCACTATTTTACAGAATGACGAAGTATATATTACTGAGACTTAGCCAGGATTCTCCCCACACTCCTGCCCTATTAGCTACTGTCTCACAAATGCAACACAAAACAGAGAGTGTCAGCAGCTTGCTAGTGTATGCAGGATCAAAATTTCAAACATCTGAGCTGAAGTTTGGTCTGGGAAAGCCGTACACATACTGCTAATTGCACATGCAAGAAAAGCAATTGCATATCCAAACAGGTGCTTTCACAAATGAGCCCTTTCTTGCTCGTACACAAAAAAAACACACAGAGTTTACCAGGTTCATAAAGGTTTTGGGGCACTTAACTAGTAACAGGTCATTTAATTTACTATTATATTCAAATAGAAACTAGGTGCCTAAGTAATTCTTTAAATCTAGCTATGTGTGGATGAGAAGGGTGTTTTGTACATGCAATTGCCCACTTCTAGAAGTACAAGCATTACATGTCATGGAGTTATTTTACACAATGCTGCACCATTGTGATAAGTCAGGTATGCTCAGGGATTAAATGCATATGGAGTAGCCCAGCCTGACTGATTGCTCTTATGTCTTGTGGTGTGACGTATATGCTCCTTCATAGTTACTGAGAGCCTTGTAATGATGATAAGCTTAAATTGCTCAGGTTGAGGAGACATAACAATTTCCCCCAAGAACTATCCATCTCTGTTCTCCTAATTCACACCATGAAAATATGAGGGTCAGGATACACTACCTGCCATGCAGTCCCCGCCTCTGTGTCAAACAAACTTTTCTAGGTGGGCTGGACGAACATATGAGGAAAGATGGTTGAGGATAAAGTTTTGAAATCTTGCTGTGGGGAAGCTGGGCTGAATCACTTGCTATAGGGTGGCCTGGTTTGGTGAAACTGGCCCTGGCACATAGATTTGAAAACGTAGTCCACCTTGTGTCAACTAGAATGGGGGCTTTCAAAGGTGGGGGCAAAGATACACTGGGTAGCTATGCTTGGCCATCCTTATGTCAAAAACCTTCCCTGTTCTTTGAATGGATTAAGATACTTTAGCTTCCAAAACAAAGCTAAATTTGGAGTCAGTCTTTCTTTTCTGTTCTTCGTTCTTCCTAAAGAAAGACACAGATAAATTAAGGTTCAGGGAAAAAAATGTTATTTGTAAACCAGCTTGAGTTACTCATTATATCTTAATGGCTGTATTCTTTCAACCTTCAATACTTATGCACAAAAAGCTTCTTTTTTTTCCCATGGATCTTCCATATGGCCAGATGAACATGTTGGCTGCACGGCAAGCAGCAAAAAGAACAGCTGATCTACAGTTTGCAACCACACTGCGGCATCTGGGCAGGGTTTGGTCAACTGCATGGCTGATGACAGTTTTTATGTTCAGGCAGAGAGATTCCTTTTTATGATTATGTAAAGTAACAGAGAAAATAATAGCAATGGCAGGAAAGTGCATAGTGTGTGGGTGTTTAATAGCAATGTAAACATCAGAACAGAGCAGGGGACAATACAGTGGTTTCCAGAGCCTTAGGAAGTATAATGCATAGAGGACTAGATTGGGACTCAGGTTACCTTGAATTATGTTTCCAACTTTGCTACTGACCTTAGGAAAATCACTTCACCTTTTTCTGTTTTCCCTCTTGCACTTCTTATGTTTCGTTTTGACTGAACTTGGTATAAGTTTCATAATAAAAATAGTATTAATTAGCAGTTTAGAGCAGGAATCTCAACAGTTGCCTTCGTATACTCTCATTCTGGTGGCATAAGGGGAAAGGTTTGGATTGACACTCCCAGTGGCCTGGAAAATCAGTTGTGGAAGTTCAGTCACACTGGCAGTAGAGTGGTGTCCAGGGGAAAAAAGAAAAGGCGCATATGGGAAAACTCAACCCTGCTTGGAAATGATATTTGCCTCCTGAAAAGTTTCTATTATAAATATTAGCTTTAAAAAATGGGTGGAATGGAAATACATGCATTCTTCAATGGAAGGATATGTACTGTCCATGTTTGCTCATTTGGGAAAGACAGTCCTTTTCCCTCCCTGCATACAAGAATTGTACATGCAAAAATATTTTATATTAACAGCACTTACAGCTGAGCCTGCTCCCACTGGTAGACAGCCAAAGGTGCCATGCTGCCTATGGGTCAAACAGCCTATCCCCTTCTCATGTCTGTTAAAGCATTAGAATGGGTATCAGTGCACAAAGGCTAGCTGTGAGGATGTATTGTGCTAGCATAGGGTCTTTCATAGGAGTAGGAAACACCCCAAAGCACTGCTGGCCCTTTATCTCTTTCAAAGCAGGTTTTGACAGCTATAATTGGATCAGCATTAACCTTTGTGGGTTTGTACATGGAAGAGGGAGAGTCCATATGGTGTGTGAATGACATCCTAGCCTGGCTCCTCCTACCTACATATAGAGCCTAAGCCCTATGGATGGTTTCTGCCAAAAACAGAAGCGTGCCAGGGAGACAGCACTCCCTCGTCTGCCTTCCCTGGGCCAGGATCCACAGATACAGGGCCCCCCCTTGCTCTTCTTTGAGCATTTGGCACAATGTTTTGTCCTCATTTTGCTTGTTCTGTAGCAACAGTTCCTTAGCAAACACTATTCTCAGAGTGGGGCTGATATTAATTGATGAGGCTGGTGCTCAAAGTTGTCTTGGCATGGCAAGGCACTATCTAAGCAGAAAAATAAACAACCATGTTCACACCAGCTCATTGCAAAACACAGTAAAGTAAATCTATGTCTCCCATATGGAAACGAACACCATTGGTGGTGGAAAAATATTTTAAGACTTAGACTTTTTTGAGGGTTTTTCAAACAGGGTGCAGTGACCTCCCTTTCCCCTCCCTCTCCCCCACCTCCAGTCAAATATTAAGAAATAGAAAAATATTACTCAGTCACTTATTTAACAAGGAGATTATTCAACACCTTTATTGCATGTTATTAAGACTAGAGAGTTTTTCATGCAGAATATGATGTTTTAGGAACATGAAAAGGCCATTTCACAAATATCACCTGCTCTTTTGGGGTTATTTTGAATTTAACAGCCTATTTTCTCAACAAATTCTTAAATTATTGTTAAGGCAGATAACTTAAAAATTTTAATTAACTTATATTTTACTTCTTCTGCATTCCTTGGGAACTTATTTCCTCAGTAATTCTGCCTGAATTCCCAATTTGCTCTTAGTTCCCTAATTATTGACTAAAGGTAAGATTTTCAGCCACACCTGTAATTTTGTTGATGCAAGCAACAAAACTTCAGTAGCTAAGTGCTACCAAATCTTCCCACATTTCATTGCAGGTGCAAAAATGTGACCCTGTAATATTGGAAATCATTTCTCAGTTTCCACTTTATATTAAAATATTTTTTGGAAGAAACATGACTCAAAAATTAAAATGCATATTTTTTTTGCACTTGCTTAGTTTTCTGTTGGGAAAATAAAAACAAAATATTTCATTTTGTGGTTCATTCTCCCTGAAAGAAAATATTTCATTTTTTAAACCAATTAAAAAAAATCCTTCAAAATTTGTTATGCCAAACAAGGCTGAATGATCATTATTGTCAAATAAATTTTGTTTTGCAACAGTTCAATTAAAAAGTTAAACTAACATGATGTATCACATCCTAGGAGTTGTAACAGCTGCCATGTCTCCTATGGGCCAGCCTTGCTGGTGGACTACATCTACCATGAGGAGCACTGCTGATTTCCCTCTGACCAAGCTGTGTAGCAGTGCCTTGTGGCTGTCACAAAACTCTTGGTTACAAGAGCTGTTGGCTGACTTAGGAGTCCAAGTTGGGGATGGTATCTTTTACTGAACCAACTGCAAGGTTGAGAGATAATTCTGAGACATTTTCATGCACAAAGTGTTCTTTCTCAGGTGTGCAAAAGTTGTTTCCAAAAGTGTCTAAGCCATAGAGGAGATGGAGCATCAGGTTTTTGAAGCCAGTTCCTAGGGCAATGATCCACAATGGGATAATGGGTTTTATACTGTGACAACTGAAAACAAAGTATTTTTGGTCATTCCAACAAATTTCAATCAAACAGTTTGAGCTAGGAAATTTTGAAATATTTAATTTCAATAAAAAATGTACAAAGAAAGACCTATATAAAAACTATTTTGAAATTCTATTTTGTGACAAATTTTAAAATTTCAACCATTCATCTTGATTTTAGGCTAACAGGAATATTAAAAGCTCAGAATTTCCACCAGCTGAATGTTGAACTATTCAGCGCTGTGAAAAATGTCCGCTGCCTCTATCAAGAGTTTCCTTTAGAATGATGATGACTTCTACAGGGTCATTCCAATGCCTTGTCTTTTACAAGGAGAATGTTCCCTCCCATAATTGTAACTCACTCGATATCTTAAATTCTTGAAAAAAAGGCACTTTTATTTTGTAAGTTTTACCTTGTATGAGGGTAGAGTCATGTCTGTTACAGTCAATGAAAAAGAATGTTTGACTTTGGTAGACATTGGATTATTTCCAAAGTCAGTAATTTATTTCCTGTAATACAGAGCATAAGGCAGATTTTTGCATTCTGAGATAATGCAACACGGTTTCTCCTTTAACCATGAAAAAAGGTAGTTTTCCAGGTCAGATTGTTTTTTGAGAAAATGTACCTGTTTGATTGATACATAGGGTTATTAATAATACTATAGATTGATACATAGGAATAGAAAGAAATGTTCAGGTTTATGATGTCAGTTTCAAATATACATTATTGCTTTAAATGTATTTACTCTTAATCTTTTCTCATTATATAAGGCTAAACATGAAGGGTAGGTTTTGTATTTGCTTAAAAATTAGCAATAAAAAAAGAGAAACTAGAAAACCATATTCTGAGATGCAATACTTGAGTATACATAAAAAATCTTCCATTTATTCTTCTCTTTCAGGACTAAAGGAAAGTTATTGTTTAAAGACCTTGGGTTGCTAGTAAAGAGATGTCTTTGCAATTGTGTATTTCATATTCATTTAAAGGGAATCGTTAATAATTATATAAGTGTCCTCAAAGCAGATTTAATAAATATTCCAAGCTTTCAATTTCTATGAAATTGCATTAAAATAAGATTTTTAAAAACCTCACTCCAAGTATCAGCAAATGTCTCTTTCAAAGATATAATTTCTTTACTTCAAATTGTAGTAACTGAAAGTGTGGCTGCCAGCTGTTTCACCAGGGAATTTTTGGTAAGTAAGGATAACTTTAATTAGTGAGCTAAGAATAAACTTACAAAAAATGTATGCAAACATTTGTTCAAACTCCTGAGTGGGTGTTCGGTTCACTCGTGTTCACAGCCTTTGTGGAGGTTGCTACAAATGGGTTTTAGCTCATACCAAATGAATGGCTGATGTTTGTAGACATTCTTGGTTTGGCACATACAGGAGAGGATCTGTTCATAAACACAAACATTTGCTTGATATCGAGTAAGGATGATCTTGTAATAAAGGCATTATCCTGGGGCCCTTAAGACCTGTGTTCAATGCTGAGCTGAGCTATGCACTTCCTGTAAGACTGGCAATTCATTTAATCTTTCTATGTTTCAGTTCCCAGTCAGTAAAGTAAGGATAATAGCATTTCCTCTTCCTATTTAGACTGTAAACTTTGATCGCTAGAGTTAGTATAATATAATAAAAAAGGTAAAAAGGTATTTACTGATCACTGGATTGCAATCAGTCAAGTAGCAAAAAAACCCCAAGAAAAATATAGGACATGATTAAATCTTAGGTATAAATGCTAAAAGCACTGAATATCATCAGTTTAAGGAAACTGACAGTGTTGTTCAGAAATGTCAGTGGAAACACATTATCATTGTCCAAAAACCTCAGAGCAAACTTGCTGACTGAAAGAACTGGAGAGGAGTTGCATTGCTCCCTGTCATGGGAAGGGTCTTCTGCAATATACTGCATAGAATAAACAAGAAAGCAGGTGTAAGACTTAAGGCCATTTTGCATGTTATCCTTAGGCCATGTTAACTGAGCTTAAAATGTGAGCAGTCATGTGCTCTAGCAATAAAGCACATGCTAAGTGCTATTGCATTGTAACAAAGGTACAACTTTTCATGGGATTATATTAAGGAACACCTGTCCAGCCATTGTTGGCAGCTCCATGGAGATGATATGAATTCAAGATTCCAGTGCAGTGTTGGGACTGAGACCAACAATCAGCTGATAGTTGGTCCCAGCCCCAGCACTACAACAGCACCCATTCAAGAATGCCAGTAGCAGAGGCCCAGGTTGCCCCATGGATCCAGCAGCAGATGTGGATCCAGTGGCGAGAGTAGCACCCCCTCCTGGATTAGGGTCCTCTTGCCTCCTTCCACCTGCTTCCATCAGTAGAGACCTGGATCACCCCAGTGTACCAGGAGTAGGTCTCTTGGGCTGGGCAGTGCTGGGCATGTGGCTGGGAGAGTACAGGCTCCAGGCATGGGGGTTGCATGTCTTCATGGGCAGACATGCGAGCTGCTGCACCTAGTGCTGGGGTTAGTGTTGGACTGGAAGGGTTCACAGCTAGCTCCAGGTCTGTTCAGAGCAGGGTAAGATTGCCATAAACATTGCCATAAGACTACTCAAAACGTGTTCTGACTTCTAATATGGCACAGGAATGCTTACTATGATCTAAATAAAACACATGCTGTATCCTGTGTGATAAGGTCCTTAGGAACATGCTGGATTCAAGCCCATGAGTCTGTATAGATTACACTTTGAGACAAAGAACCACCATGGAAAAATGAACTGAAGTCAGGCTTTCCCCATTGCCATTTTCATTGGCTTATCATTTGAGAATCTGTAGATCAACCCTCTAGAACAACCTTCAGTCCAACAGAATCCAAGCTAATGTCATCCATATCATCAGGGCTTTGCACAGAGATGAACAACCAGACAACAGAATGGCTCAGCAGCAAAACTGGTATGAAACAATGCTGTTTGGCATTGCCATGCAGTAGTGTAACGAAGAGGGGTGGCAGTGGATTTGGAGTGGAGGGGGGTGCAAAAATAGCTGTTGCCAAATTCAGTAATGCCAAAACAAACATCTTTGAAATCTAGTTTTCTTTAACATCCTGTAAGAAGGCATAAAACATCAAGCAGGTAGAATAGAAGTTATGGAGCAGCACTGTGGTAGCTAATGGAGACCTCAAGAAGAAAGTTACCTCAAGGATAGTAAAGTCATACATAGTAGTTACTAGCCAGAACAAAGTATGGAAACTAAAACTGTATAGCATAAGAGCAAAAATGATAATTTTCAACTCAAACGTTATTTTAGTGCCAATATACGACTGGAAATCTACAAAAGCATTGGACAGAAATACATTCCTCCAAAAACAAGTGTCTACAAAAGATGGAGGGAATTTAGTTGAAATATTCCATCATTCAGGAAGAAATCTTAGAAATAACAAACTAGCAACTCATCAACTCCATAAATAGGAACTACTAGAAATATTTAGGGCACACACCCTGGATGTCAACACATGGAAGCCATTAAGTCTAGGGACAGACATTACACATAAACCAGTTTAAGTGATCACAAACTGGTTTAAACCTGTAACGGAATAGATGTTCAGTGCACATGAATCAATCTGTGAATGGCTGAAACCAATTTGAAATAAACCTCAGTGAATGTAGTATCAGGCTTAACTGATTTGGCTCCAACCAGTTTATGCAGTGTCTATTCCAGACCCGTTGCTGGTTTAAGATAAACCAGGCTCCCCCAGCATCTGGTATGCTCTCTGGGCTGGGCAGGGCTCTCTGCTTCACAGCAGGGCTGGGCCCTCCCCTCTGCTCCCTGGCTCCAGAGACCATGGCCTGCTTCCCCCCTCCCCTCACCACTCCCTGCTAAGCAGGAATTCCCCTCTCCCCTTTGCCTTGCTGAAGAGGTGTGTATCAGAGACAGCACCATGAAACAAAACTTATCTCCAGTACTGAGCCTGAGAGAAATGTGGCAGCCTCAGAATGCCACCAAAGATCAAAGATGTGGCCGTGGTGATGCCACTGATAGCAGACAAGCTGCACCACTGCAGGAACAAGGAGGAAAGCGGCAAAAACAACCCACCGCTGGGGATCAGGCACATTCCCCAGAACTGGCGGGGGTCCTTTTTGTGGCTGTGTGCCGATGCTGGTTTGTTAACTGGCCCTTGGCACAGGGGATAAAAGCCCCACCGACTCACATTCAGGGAGGACTGGAAGTGA
>NW_017728943.1:62707501-62712259 GCF_001723895.1 Crocodylus porosus
TTTCATTGGCTTATCATTTGAGAATCTGTAGATCAACCCTCTAGAACAACCTTCAGTCCAACAGAATCCAAGCTAATGTCATCCATATCATCAGGGCTTTGCACAGAGATGAACAACCAGACAACAGAATGGCTCAGCAGCAAAACTGGTATGAAACAATGCTGTTTGGCATTGCCATGCAGTAGTGTAACGAAGAGGGGTGGCAGTGGATTTGGAGTGGAGGGGGGTGCAAAAATAGCTGTTGCCAAATTCAGTAATGCCAAAACAAACATCTTTGAAATCTAGTTTTCTTTAACATCCTGTAAGAAGGCATAAAACATCAAGCAGGTAGAATAGAAGTTATGGAGCAGCACTGTGGTAGCTAATGGAGACCTCAAGAAGAAAGTTACCTCAAGGATAGTAAAGTCATACATAGTAGTTACTAGCCAGAACAAAGTATGGAAACTAAAACTGTATAGCATAAGAGCAAAAATGATAATTTTCAACTCAAACGTTATTTTAGTGCCAATATACGACTGGAAATCTACAAAAGCATTGGACAGAAATACATTCCTCCAAAAACAAGTGTCTACAAAAGATGGAGGGAATTTAGTTGAAATATTCCATCATTCAGGAAGAAATCTTAGAAATAACAAACTAGCAACTCATCAACTCCATAAATAGGAACTACTAGAAATATTTAGGGCACACACCCTGGATGTCAACACATGGAAGCCATTAAGTCTAGGGACAGACATTACACATAAACCAGTTTAAGTGATCACAAACTGGTTTAAACCTGTAACGGAATAGATGTTCAGTGCACATGAATCAATCTGTGAATGGCTGAAACCAATTTGAAATAAACCTCAGTGAATGTAGTATCAGGCTTAACTGATTTGGCTCCAACCAGTTTATGCAGTGTCTATTCCAGACCCGTTGCTGGTTTAAGATAAACCAGGCTCCCCCAGCATCTGGTATGCTCTCTGGGCTGGGCAGGGCTCTCTGCTTCACAGCAGGGCTGGGCCCTCCCCTCTGCTCCCTGGCTCCAGAGACCATGGCCTGCTTCCCCCCTCCCCTCACCACTCCCTGCTAAGCAGGAATTCCCCTCTCCCCTTTGCCTTGCTGAAGAGGTGTGTATCAGAGACAGCACCATGAAACAAAACTTATCTCCAGTACTGAGCCTGAGAGAAATGTGGCAGCCTCAGAATGCCACCAAAGATCAAAGATGTGGCCGTGGTGATGCCACTGATAGCAGACAAGCTGCACCACTGCAGGAACAAGGAGGAAAGCGGCAAAAACAACCCACCGCTGGGGATCAGGCACATTCCCCAGAACTGGCGGGGGTCCTTTTTGTGGCTGTGTGCCGATGCTGGTTTGTTAACTGGCCCTTGGCACAGGGGATAAAAGCCCCACCGACTCACATTCAGGGAGGACTGGAAGTGAATCCTCTGGGGAGCTCAGGGCAGAGTGAGATGAATGATTGCCCCAGCAGGGGCGAGTGGTGGCAACCCCAAGGAGTGGGATGCCCGGCTAAGGCTGGCTTGGAGAAGCCAGGGTATGTACCTCTCTCAAGACCATGGATCCCGGAAGACACTGGGAGAGACTGGGATAGCAGTGAACCTATACGGAGATAAAAAGAAGAAAGGATATGGAATCTGTGAGTAGCCCCTGGAGTGATGAGAGAGAGTACCCTGAGGGAAGATACCCCTGTTATTAATTCCCTGCTGGGCTAATCAGAGCTCCTGTCAGAGCCTGGCCATGCTCCCCTCAGCTCAGACCCATGGAAGGGAAGGGAGGGCTGCTCTAGCACCCCCATCTTCTAGACTGAGCCACTGCAGGCATGTGCCTGCATTTCTGGGATGTCTGCCCAGTTATACAACTGATTTAGCCTAGGCAGGTTAGACTAACCTGCAAAGAGTGAATAGTTCAGGCTCAGACTTTTTGAATGTCTTTCCCTAGCCTAAGGGGAGACTAATTTTTGTGATGGCCCATGAGAAATCTGAAGAGGAACCCTTATGGGGGAGAGGGCGGCTGGTGGTGGGGAGAAAGGACTGAATACTCTTTCAACACTGCAGAGTAAAGAGAAGCCACAGCAAGTAACAAAGAAGAATTGAAGAAATTGAGCCCTGTCCTCTGTTCTGAAGTTGATGAAGGATGAATGAAATGAGTTTTAACAATTTACAGTTGCTATTCATTAGTCTTTAGGTTGTTGTTTAAAAACACCACTCTTTTTTGTGATTGTAGTGACCAGTCATTCATTTTGGGCACATCTACCTGTGTGCTGGACTGTGCACCGTGCAATCATTTAGTACTTGCTTGAGAAAGTACTAAATGACTGCGCAGTAACTGCTGTTGCTAAATAGCTTGTTGCTACTGAGCAGTAATGTCAGCATCATGGTTCATGCCTGCTGAGTCACTATGTTGCTGTAACAATGATCTAGGTCCATGTAGCATCTTGTGTACCCTTTGAATAGCAGACAGAATGTTAAATGTTGAAAGTGCATACTATATGCTGAATTTGAGGAATGGATTTTCAGAAATCACAGATTTTGATCATTTATTGGTAAACCCCAAGCTAGCCAATTGTACTTGGGAAACCAAATATAGCTTTTGTCTTTTCACTATAATTATCCTCTAGGTAGAAGACAAGTGAATAGATGTTGTGTCTGAGCTGATACATTTTCAGAACAATTTACGAGCAAAAGGTAAAAAACGGTAGGAGTAAATGTTATGCAAATTACCCTTTATTGCATTATTTGACTATAATTAAAGGGGAAGCCAAATGCTGATAGCATAGCAAAGAAAATGTTTTCATACTTATCAAATATGAGGCTTTAATTATGGATAGACAAACTCATTTGGTCTACTTTCTAACTCCCTTCTACACTGTTTGGGAGAGTGGTATTTCCCAAACCTCTTGATCTTTTCCTCTCCTGGTAGTATCAATCTGCTATTTCTTCAGTGATAATATTAATAAGGTTATATAAACTAACTTCAGAGAAAGAACTGTGTCTTTAAGATATCTATAATTGTCTGAACAGTAGATTTTTGTGGTTGTATTTTTGTGCATTGGGATGTGCCACTTCATCCTCTGAGCTAACTGAATCATGACTTGGTAGTGAATTGTCAATCCAGCCTGGAAAGCTCCTAGAGTGTTAAGCTTTAGGTAGAAGCTTCTTTTTCACTTTACACACCTAAATGGTAGCTTTACAGCTGCAGCAGTAATGTTTTTGCTCTTAGGCACTTCTCTTACCCCATGTGTAATGTACATATATGCGTACCTACTGTGGATAGTCAATCCACAGAATTGTAGCTGGACAAAGATGTATGACTAGTGGGTGTTAGATGCCACAGGAAAAGGACAAGCTCGCCATGTTTTAACCCCAATAGATGAGTGGCAAGGTTACCCATGCAGGAGACTCAGGTTGTAGGCCTTGTTTGCCCAGGAGTTTGAAATGGCATCTTTTTTACTTCTTTTGCTCTAACCAAAATGCCACGGGTTAAGGTATTGGCTAGCTCCTTCTCCAGCACTCCTTCTGAAGTTGGTTTCTTTTATGTAAGGCAAGGAAGAAGAGCACAAGCTACAGTGTATATGGCTCGGTGAGCTGGAGGCTGCTCTGGAAGAGAGCAGGCCCTGGGCTCTAGCATGGACACAGTCCTAGTGGGGCAGAAACTTCTCTAATGCTGTGTATCCATTTTATCCCACAGCTTATGTGGCTGGAAAAGTGCCATTTGCATGCACCAATGGAACAAGAATTCTGCCTGTGGTGGACTTACCTAATCAAGCTCCAGTGCATCTCAGGTTCAAGAATTCTCAATTCTGATTGGTGAATTGGGGGAGAGCGGGGAGGAGCTGGCACTGCTTCTTTCCCGAAGGGAAGAGGAAAGGAGCTCCTCGACTGAGTTTGGACCTGCAAGCTGCAGGTTCCTCTGGACTTTAGGGGGTGGAGCCCTCTGAGAGTATAAAAGGAGCGGCGTGAGCTGCACAAGGAAGGTGGCAAAAGATGTTGGGGAAGGGAGCACTTGAAAAGGGCTTCCACCAGAATCCCTTCTTCGCCCCAGGAGTGTACAAATCGGTACATGGGGCTCAGGCTTTGAGAGCTCCATCGAGGCAGCTCGAGCCTGCATTCCCAGCCAAGGGCCAGACGGAGTGGTGTGCAGACCAGTACATGGAGAGCTGGTCTTGGGAGCAACTTGAAGCTGCTTGGGCACCACATAGTGTGCAGACTGGCACATGGAGAGCCAGCCCTGGCAGGAGCTTGAGATTGCATGGGCCCCACATTGTGTGCAGACCGGCACATGGAGAACTGGCCTTGGGAGCAGCTCGAGGCTGTTTGGGTCCCACACAGTGTGCAGATGTGCACATGGAGAGCCAGCTCTGGGAGCGGCTCGAGCGTGTTCAGGTTAGCCTCAGTGTAGGCTGGATAGCCAGAGCCCCGCAGTGTGGCCTGGCCAAGGAACTAAAAGATCCCTGGAGCCTAGAGCAGGGCCTGGGAAAGGGAAGGCCCAGGTGTAAGGCTGGGTAAACTCAGCCAGCAGCAACTGGATTCACCCATCCGCAAGAACTGGAAGAAGCCTCAGTGCCCAAAGCGGGGCACAGGGCCTGGAGGGGAGGTATCAGCATGAGGCAGACAGTGCTGGGGACCTCTGACTGAGGGAGGGACCCTGAGGCCCAGTCGATGGCTCCTTAAAGAGGACTGTGAGTTGCTGGAGAAATCGGGTCCCTCAGGGGAGGCATTCCTGAAATAACAGTTCCCCGCCACCCCGAGTTACCTC
>NW_017728943.1:62722501-62725033 GCF_001723895.1 Crocodylus porosus
CACACACACACACACACACACACACACACACACACACACACACACACACACACACACACAGAGGAAGGGAGAAGAATTCCAAGAATTCCTGTCAGCCCCTCTGGAGCTGGTTGAAAGTCCTTTCTTGCCACTCCTGTTATTGCAGAGGGGCATTGGCAGGACAAAGAACATAACTGTCTATTTGTTGCAATACATAGTTTTACTGAAGTATAATTTCTATGAAGAAAGGAGCATATATCTGTAACTTTGCCATTTCCTCACTTTTGAGTGCAAAATGGTTCAACCATAATGTTCTCTTGTTGTATATGATTACATCTATGAACAAATGCAGCTTTTAAAAGAGCTATATACATGTCTGATGTTTATTTTAGGTGCAAAGTATGTTTTTTTCCCTCTAGTCCTCATAGGAATGTATGATGATTTGCTTTAGACAATCAGGTCCTGGATGATTCTACTTCAGTGTTTTGCTTCCACCAGTAATTAAGATCTAATGCTCTAGTGGGGAAAAAAACCTAACCCTTTCTGTAATGTATTTGGAAGACAAGACTGGATTTACCATCCAGTTTTACCAGAAGCCTTAAAGTTGAGTGCTAATATTTATTGTTCCTCACACAAAGCTTTTAGTCTGGGATTTTAAATTTACCTAAGGGAGTTGGGCACCCACCTCCCACTGTCTTTCAGTTGGAGTGCCTATTAGCCCTTTCTGCCTTGAAGTTCTTCCCCTTATTCCTTTTTCCTTATAAATGTAGTTCAGGAGAAACTAAATTCTTATTTCCTAGAATGCAGTTGTGATCAATTTATAAATTTATAATTCTTTAACTTGACACCAAATCATTAGCTTGATACAAAATCAGTAGCTTCACATACCACACAGAGAGATACAATTGTGGGATATAACAAAAAAGCCAAATGGGTAGGTAAGCTGGAGAATGAATATATTTTTACAGTTTCTCAGAACAGAGGGGTCTCCCAGTCCATAATGAGGCCACTGAAGAATCAAAGTAAATCAGAAAGACTTACTCAGCTGGAGTATGTCTGCATTCCTCCTGTATATCCAGCTGGGAGACAAATGAAAGCTGCTTTCCAGCAATTTGATCTTTCTTAGTTAAAATAAGAAGTAAAATTAAAGTAAAAGAAGAAAAAAAAAAGCAGAAGACAAGATTTTAAAAAATTCCTGTATGATTGCACAGTTAGACCAGATGGCTGTGTGAACTGTCTTTCGCTTACACATGGGCACATGCATAATGAAATACGATTCACGCTCATCTTCTCTAGGTAATGTCCAGTGTGTCACATGGGGGTGTCTAACTGAGTATTAAATATGAAATTGATGCTTTTAATCACAGGGTAATGATTAACACATAAGTTCTGTTCAGTGATTCCTCCTACATATTGCTTTGGAAAAGTATCCTAGTTTGTCCAAAAATGAATCGCCTTTTTATGACATGTGTTAGCTGTATGTCTTTGGGTGCATCTACACAGATGGTTTACTGTGCATTAGACTAATGTAATGTGTAGTAAAGTGTCACTTTGTACATGTGTGCTATTACTGCACAGTATATTAGTCTAATGTGCCATTTTCTAGTACCTGTAGATATTAGAAGTGTATCCCCCCTCGCCAAGTTGGGGCCAGCCCGATCTCCCCCCACTCCTCCCAACCCTACAGAGCTGGGGCTAAGCCCCTGTGCCTTCTGCCTTGGGCTGGAACCTGGGGGAGCCTGGAGCTCCCCCTGGCTGCTGCATGAGGGCACAGCAGGGTAGGAGCAGCCATGGACTGGGTTGCTCCTATCAGGCCAATTTGCTCCTGACAGGGCACATGTAGATGTGCACCAGGGAGCACATTAATGAGCCTGGATTTTCTGTGCAGAAAATTCAGGTGCAGGTGCATTAATTACACATGCAAATGAACCCTGTGGGTACATCCACACATGCAGGCATGTGCACTTGCAGCAGCTCAAATAGAAGCAGTGCAAATCTGAGCCAGGGCTTTTTGCCTCAGTGCATGGGCCCAGACGTGCACTTTGGTGTGGGGCAAATTGCACCACCTGAGGCAAAATAACCCTTCCTGGCTCCTCCAGGATCTGCAGCCAGGAGGATCTAGAGGCTGGGGCCAGCACCCATGCTGGTGGCTCCACATGTCAGCCAGAGCCTGGCACCACTCAGCCCCAGAAGCCCCAGCTCCCAGATGGCACATGGTGCCCTGCTGAGCCACGCTGCATCCATGCCATGGGGTAGCTGCCACGTGCGTGCCAAGATCCCCGCTGCCTCCCTGCTGCCTCCTGCTGCATAGGGTGGCTCTGCCATGAGCCCTCAGGCTCCAAATACCACTGCCAAAGCTGGTGAGTGTGAGGTTTGCCTTTTTTTTTAAGTACCAGAATGCTGAGGCAGGGTAGAGCAGCCACTGTGGGCAGGGCTGGGTGGCGGAATGGGGAGAGCTCTGCCACATGGCCCCAGAGCATCCACAGCCACTGCTACTGCTGGTGAGTACATTTTTAAAATAATTTTTATTCCCAGACTGCCAAGGCTGGGCGG
>NW_017728943.1:62725133-62726263 GCF_001723895.1 Crocodylus porosus
GGGAGCAATTGAGGAACAGGGTCTGCATGGGGGGGGGGCCTGCCAGGAGGCCCCAGAACCCTCACAGCCCCTGCTACAGCTGGTGAGTGTGGGGCTTTTTTTTTTAAGAGTCGGAAGTCTGTGCCTTGCGGGGGCTGGGGCTGGGCAGGGCAGCCATGGGGGCTTCTCCCATGGGTCCCCCCACCAGGGGAGAGGCAGGCACAGCCAGAGGAGCCATGATGGAACCTGTGCCTGCCTCTCCCTAGCCAGTCTGAATCTTCGAATCAGCACTGAATAGGCACTGGATCTCTGATTCAGTGGAATTGAATGAGGACAGTGATTTGAATCACTGAATCGAACCACTGTCCTCTGAATTGGCCAAATACGAATTGAATACTTCCCTATTCACACAGGCCTACTAATTGGTATGCAGGGACACTACCCCTTGTGCCAGCTGGACTGCTGAAACAGCCCTGAGAGTTCCCTGCACCCTTTACCCAATGCAGCAGTCTGGCAGTGGGGACTGCTGCCTGGCTGTGATCTGATGCCACCTGTGACAGCATGTGGCCCCAAGGCTGTGCTCCTGCCAGACCCAGATGGGGACAGCAATTAGAGGTGTCTGTCCCTCTGGGCCAGTTGCCAGTGGGCTGTGGCTGCAGAGTTGGTCTTTGTGTGGCACTACTGCCATGTATGCCCCTGCCTGGCCATCTGGGCAGCTGTCGCCTGGAAGATATTCTCAGTGTGGTGGCCTGCTTTGAACTGTCCTCCATGGGTACTGCCACTTGCCTCACTAGCAGGAATTCTGGTGTTCCCTATTTAAAAATTAAAAAACCTAGATAAAAAAATCCCAAAGTCACTCTTTAAAATACCCCATAATCCATGTTTTAATCCAAAATTAAAGCAAAAGATCACTAAATATATACTCTCTCTCTCTCTCTCAATATATATATTGAGAGAGAGAGAGAGAGAGAGAGAGAGAGATCATCACTTGGGCAATGCTGTATTGATATACCTACAATGTTAAAGCAATTTGGAAGCCTACCAGTGTCTCTATCATCATAATACATTTCAGAATACCCACTGCCTGGCCCCACCCCAATCACCCCCCGCTCACTCCACCGGCCAGCCCCACCCCTGATCACACCCCCACC
>NW_017728943.1:62726363-62729354 GCF_001723895.1 Crocodylus porosus
AGAACCAGAACACACTCAGAACAGACACATACACACCCCACCCCAATCACCCCCCGCTCACTCCACCGGCCAGCACCCCTGATCACACCCCCACCTGGCCCCTGCAGTCTGAGACTTAAAAACTAAAAAAAAACCAAACCCACCCTCACTGTCAGTAGCAGTGGCTGTAGGGATCACTGGGGCCTCCTGGCAGAGCCCCCTTGCACAGCACGGGGCAGCAGGGGGCAGCGGGGACCAGCCTCAGCTGCCTGGCATCTGCACTGCCACTGCCCCATCACATGGGCGCAGCCCATGTTGGCAGGGTGCTGTGCAGCTCTGTGCACTGTTGGGTAGCTGGGGCCACTGCAGCTGTCATCCAGGGGCCAACACTGCTCAGTCTGAGTGGCCCCAGCTGCCTGACTGCAGCTACATCCACGTGAGGGGCAGTGGCAGTGCTGGTGCCAGGTGGCTGGGGCCATTCCTGCTGCCCCCTGCTGCCCCATGCTGTGTGCAGGGGCTCTTCCAGGAGGCCCAGGTGACCTTGATGGCAGCTGCTACTGCTGGTGAGTGGGAGGCTTTTTTTTTTTTAATTGCCGGGATGCTGGGGCCTGGTAGGGCAGTAATGGGTATTTTAGGAGGGGCAGCAATCAGGTGGGCTGCAGGAGCTTGTGGGGGATAGGACCAGGAGGGGCAGTGATCAGTAGGGCTTGTGGGGCAGGTGGGGGCTGGGGCTGGGTGGGGCAGTGATCTGGGGGCTTAGGAAATGGGTGGGGGATGGGGCTAGAGGGGCTCCCCCCATGGTCCTCTCCCACCTCCTACAGCTCCCTCCACATCCTATTTATCAGCACAGAGCCCAGGTGCAGCTCCCTGCAGCTGGCATGTTGCATGCCTTGCATGGGCAGGTAATGTGCTTCAGCACCGGGGCAAGGGCCAGCCATAGAGATGCTCTGTGCCTCAGGGCACAGTTCACTTTTTTTGCCTGGGGTATTTTTTGCCCCTGGATATTCAGGAGTCTAATTTGCCCCCACGGTGAAGATTTGCAGTGCACAGAACATTTTTTTGTTCCCTCATGTGCCTTTTGCAGCATCTCAAAGGGCTTTGAGATGCTGCAAGAAACACGTGTGTGCTTGTCTCGACGTGCCCTGTGAGTGCTAAAGAAAGAGGCACATGCGATTTCTGTAGGAAGAACTGTGTAGTAAGTGCAACACTGGAGACTTTTTGGCTGTTCACCAGTTCCATTTTCTTGTGCCTTCTGTAATAGCTTGTTTCTGGATTGCTTGTACAGGATTCTCCCCAGAGCCCTAAGCTGTGGGAGCCCAAGCTTACTTTCATTTCATTTTCTATCATTCATTCCCTTCCCTAGCAGCCTCCCAACAACCTCTTTAACTTAGTCCAAAGTAAAATTAAAACAAATCATTAGAATTAGTGTTTGCACCATCCTACTTTGGTGTTCTCATTGAAACCATTTATTCACTTCTCTTCCTGATCTCAGGAGACTGTCTGAGACACAAGAAGAGAGAAGCAATAATGAGACTATAAAGTATTGGACAATCTAGTCAGCCAATACCCAATTCTCTCAAATATATTTTATTCCACAAAGGGGACTCTACAATATTTCACTAATCTATTGCTCTAATCTGTATTACTCCTGTGTACCATTCCCAGAAGTGACAAAAAGCCCCAAGGCCTAGCTTGACGTGGTTAACCAATGAGTCTTCTTCGATCTGCAATTCTTGTCTTGAAAATATTATTGGCAATCCTGGCTGCCTCAAAAATGAGGCAGCTAAAAGCATATTGGTAAGATATTTACTGGATCTGGAGAAGGAACTGATACTCAGATCTCCCTTCACTTGAAGTGTGTTTCCCATGCAGAATGCTATGCAGGGCTTCCTAGCCCCCTTATTCCAGCCAAATGCTCTACCACTGAATTATTAAATAACAGTTGGGTAGTAGTACTGCTTTACGGGGAGTTAGGCATGATCTGAACATGTATTGGATAAACTAGTTAAATCTGGGCCTGTAAGTGAGATGTATATCCTAACTAGGTTTGAGTGTGAGCTAAATGCCAACCAACACTTGGAGACCTGTCTATACCGGAGTGACTGTGCTTATACACAGCAACAGAAACCTAAATGCTTCAGGAATTTTACCTTTGGAAACTTAGCAAGGAAGTTAAGGTGCCTATGGATTTAAGCAAGGGGTTTTATGAATAACAGTGGCCCTTATATGTTGGATTTGGGTGCTTAACGGTGGTAATTATGTGCCTGCACCCCCTTCCTGAATTCAGCCACTGGAGTGACATCCTGGACCACTCAGGTCACAGAAGCATCACTGTTAACTTTAATGGGCCACAGTTTACACGCACATCTTTTTCCAGCATGAGTCTGGTTGGTCAGTTCTGATTGATTTGTAAGTTGTCATTTAGGAGAAGAGGCAAATGCAGAGGTTGCATGATGGGCATTCACTTTCCCAATAAAACAAGATCTGATGCAGCACCAAAATTTTTCGACTAAAGAAAAAACAGGTTAACAGAGCAAACAGATACATAGTGCCGTAATAGAAATTTTCAGCTCAGTTCAGCAATCGCTTCACGATTTACAAAGCCCTGCTGTTTGAGACATCAAACAAGCAAATGATTTTTGCAATTTATTCTTTATGCATACTAGCAAAGAGTAACACAGCGTTCTACTATGAAGCATTTAAATAATGTATAACTTTTGTATGTGTTTAACTGTACATTGATCCACCAAAAATTAGCTAAAATTAAACAGAAGACGTAATTAAACTATTTAGCAGCCTATTTATATTCCACTCACCAGCGTTTCCCAATGTTAGCTACTTCCTTCCAGAGAGCAAATCAGGAAAGCCAAGGCTGTGATGGAACTCCAGCTAGCTACAAATATCAAGGAAAATAAAAAGTCCTTTTTCAGATATGTGGGGAGCTGGAGGAAAAGCAAGGGCAACATTAGACCCCTGCTAAACCAGATGGGGCAACTGACAACTGACGCCCAG
>NW_017728943.1:62729894-62756871 GCF_001723895.1 Crocodylus porosus
CCAAACTCTGGGGTAAAGTATCCACACCTGAGGATAGGAGGGTGATCCAGGCAGATCTTGACAGGCTCAGCAAATGGGCAGATGAGAACCTGACGGTGTTCAACACTGAAAAATGCAAGGTTCTCCACCTTGGGAGGAAAAACCTGCACCATGCTTATAGGCTCAATAGTGCTACGCTGGTTAGCACTATAGATGAAAGGGACTTGGGAGTCATGATTGACCACAAGATGAACATGAGCCTTCAGTGTGATGCTGTGGCTAGTAAAGCGAGCAAAACGCTGGCTTGCATCCATAGATGCTTCTCAGGCAGATCCCAGGATGTCATTCTCCTGCCATACCTGGCCTTGGTGAGGCTGCAGCTGGAGTACTGTGTCCAGTTTTGGGCTCCACGATTCAAAATGGATGTGGAGAAACTTGAGAGGGTGCAGAGGAGAGCCATGCACATGATCAGAGGTCAGGAAAACAGACCTTATGAGAGAGGTTGAGAGCAATGGGGCTCTTCAGCCTGGAAAATCACAGGCTCAGGGGTGATCTGATGGCCACCTATAAGTTTATCGGGGTGCTCATCAGGATCTGGGAGAACGTCTGTTCACCAGAGCACCCCAAGGGATGACAAGATTGAATGGTCACAAACTCCGCTGCAACCGATTCAGGTTGGACATAAGAAAGAACTTCTTCACTGTCCGGGCCCCCAAGGTTTGGAATAGACTGCTGCCAGATGCGGTTCAAGCACCCACTTTGTGCACCTTCAAGACACATTTGGATGCTTATCTTGCTGGGATCCAATGATCCCTGCTGACTTCCTTCCCCTGGGGCAGGGGGCTGGAGTTGATGATCTTCTGGGGTCCCTTCCAGCCCAAATGTCTATGAAATCTATGAAATCATTTACATCACCCAAGCCCACATATTTTTACTCCCCTTCTAAACCATCAACTCCAACCATGTTTATCAGTCATGTGTTTACTTATTTTCGGTGAATGACATTAGAATAGTGAGAGGCAAGGATTTTTTGTGGGTGATATCTTTTATTGGACCAACTGCATGGTTGGAACACTTAGACAAGCTTTTGAATGCACAACATTCTTCTTCACCTCTGAGGAAGTAAGCAGGCCTGAAGAAGAATTTGAAATCTTGTCTATGTCTAATCCAACCATGCAGTTGCTCCAATAAAAAAAAGGTATCACACACAAAGGTCCTTGCTTCTCAGGGCCATCAAGCTACATCGTTTCAACACTAGCAAAACATGCAGGAATAGTGAGATTTTCATAAATTGCACTGAATGTAGTTTTGTGTCTGGAAGCATAAGTAAAGGGAGGCATGGCATTAAGGTACAAATAGGTGTATGAGTTATGGGTTTTTTTTGTCATATTGAGAAAACCATCTACGAATGTGAGAGCCACACTGTTAATGGGTGTCCAAACGCTGGTATTAATTTTTAGTAGCGATCAGAGTTGAAACCTGTGGGCATGTGTAACCTGGCATACCACATTTATGGGGCCATTAGTCAGTTTGTGTTGGGGAAGGGGAGGTGCGGGTGAGGAGACAACATCACTGGATGCTTTTGGGGGCTTAATAGGGAGAGACTGAGCTCCCTCCTGTGCCATACCAAAGGCTGCAAATTCTTCTAGCATGGGGCAATTCCCTGCTAGCAGGAAGAAAGAATAGTGATGTCTACTCTCACCTCCCTCCCAAGCCCAAGTATGTGACCAGAGCTGGAGTACCATTCTTCCTTGACAATCCCTGACCCCATGTTAACCTATACTGGGAGTGAGGTGAACATAGAAGCAAAGAAGTATAACACACCCCATAATTAGTAGCATTACCCACTGAGTCACTGAGAGTCTGCACATTTCTTGCTGTTCATATTTTTATTTAGTTTACTGCTGAGTTTTGAAGCAGCCTGTGCCAAGAAAAAAAATTCCAATACATGTCTTTATGGCTTACTAATGTGTCCATTATCATAGCACTACAAGAGAGGATATAAGACATAGCTGATAACATTTATTCAGCTCTCTCTCAATTATATCACATCCCAAGTGATAATTACACCTGATGTCCATCTCCAGAAAGAAAAACTAGCATTAGATTTTCATGCAGTTGAAGGAAATTTGCAGACTGCCCTAAATTCTGCAAGTTTGATATTGTCATAGTACATATTATATAGTTCAGTGAGGTGGGGGAGGGCAACCTTTTTGGTAGGAGTGCTACAAGTTAGCCCTACAATGTCCTCTCCCCTGCTCAGCATGCTGCTCTGCTTTCTACTCCCTACCTGTGCTCCTGCCTAATCTGCTGCTGTCTTTTCTGCTCCCTATCCTATCTGCCACTGTGCTGCCTCCTATCCCTGATCTGTTGCATGCCACAAATACACAGCAGCTGCCCATGCCACTAGTGGCACTCATGCTGTGGGTTAGCCGACCCTGGTGTAGTTGACAGTTGCTGACCATGGCTCTTCATGTTTCAGGTGGGCTGGTAACTGTCCTTGGTGAAGGTGGCATTGCTGGTGAATTCATGCCCATCTCTGCCTTTAATTTACAAGTAGAAGCAATGATCCAATTCATAATTGGTGTCACAGCTGTCTTCAAAACCACCAGTTGTGTGATACAGAGAAACTTTGTCAATGGAGGTGGATTTTCTGCTCAGACTGGGCACATCTACACAAGATACTTAATGCACAGTCGATTAATTGACTGTGCATTAGAGCATCAAAGCAAAAACCATGTTATTAGGCTAATGAACAGTAGTATTAGTCTACTGCACGTTAACTGTCACGAAAAAAGCACTCAATCATACTAATGCGCTGTAGGGCAGCCTAGTGTGCATTTAGTACTTTTTTAAAGTACTATATTTAATGCACAGTAGGCACTGTGCATTAATGAATGTGTAGATACTCCTACTGACTCCTAAGACCCATAGCAGTTAATGAGCTCTCCTCTCACCCATTTTATGGGCTGTCTGTAGGTCAAACTAAGGTGGTGTAGTGAGTAAATATGTACTGCTATTACCTTTCCTTTATCTATTAGTGTCCTGATCCAAAGAAGTCATGAAAAGATTGCTTTATATTGGGGTAAGTCTTATGTGGGAAAAAGGGGGATTTCCCATTAGAGTGCTGTTAATCTAGGAACTTTCAGGGCTAAGAAATCACTCATAATGTATACCTGTTGTGCTGGAAGACATTAATGTTGTCTTTAAGCATGTCTTTCAACCACAGGCAACCACAGATGTCATTAAAGCCCACAGGCATGCCAGCCATCCTTCATTCTAATAGATGGAAGAAGCAGTTATGAGTGGGACAACTGGAGGCAGTGGAAACTGCTGCCAAAGGCATTAGCCTGCATAGAAAGCCAATCAGGTCAAGAGATTTTCCTGGACCTGCTTGAAAGTGCAGGGCTGGCACAATGAAGAAGTTGCACCTATGAGACAGGCAGAACCTAGGGGAAACTGAGCAAACCATGAAAAAAGGAGTGTGAGTGCAGGTCTGGGAGAAAGCCAAGATAGTGCACTTCTTTTGCACAGAATACTTGCTAAGAAGTCAGACTTGGATTTCTGAACCAGAATGCTCTTTTTTGATTCCAACTGTGTTCAGCAAAACAGGACGTTGTGTCCATTCTTTGTTAATAAGCAGAAGTGCATTAAAAATACCTCTCTTTAGGATTTTACCTCCTAATGGAAGCAACCTCACAAGCCACTGAAGCCAATGAACAACACAGCCATGAAATAACATAATTGGGCTTGGGATTCTCAAAAAGAGGACTTTCATGTTTTAATAGGCCCTCATTTTTTTTTGTATGACTGCAAAAGAATCTGTTGATAATCGAGTATGATGAATATTAGTCTATCATGTTTTAATCTGCTTTGACATTGTGACAAAAATTGAAACCAGACATGATACCTGAGGTTTAAAAATCAGCCAGCCAATCTTCATTGGAAGTAAATGCATTTCACCAAAATGTCACTGGGATATTTAGCATGTGGCTATAATGCTCAGGCAGAATGACACACAAGAGCTATTATAAACAGGCCCATGGGGTTTGTTGTGAGCTGCATTGACTTTGTAGGTTTTATTAATCTGATGTCATCACTCATTACAGGAAAAACACTGGGCCCTGTAGTGTGATTTAGTGGAAAATGAATGAAGATGAGTCCAATGTTTGTACATTCTGTTTTAAAACATAAATGAATCTGTGCTTTTTTAGTCAGCATAAACCACACTTCTACTTGCAACCTGACTGATTGCAATGGGGCTGAAAACATGAAACAAAGCAGAAGACTGTATCTTACTCTCCTGAAGCAATACTTCCAGGGAAGTAAAACAGGTAACCTGCATGCAACTTAGAGCCTCTCTGATTACATTATAACAGGGCAGCTTGAGGAGGGGTAAGGACAAACAAGTAGAAACTTGTTTCAAGCAGCAGTTACTACTGAGCAGAGTCCAACAAGGAAATACAACAGCAAAACAGGACAAAGTAGCTCTCTTTGGCTTCTCTTCTCTGTCTCAGACCATTTGACTCCACAGTTCCTAGTCAAGAACTAGGACCCCACTGTCTGAAGTGCTGTCTAAACACAGAGCAAAAACACTATCCCTACCTCAAAGAGGTTATAATGCAGGAATAAAATGATAGACTACAGATGGTTATGGGCAGACAGATGGAGGAAACATAAAGAAACAATGAAACAATATTGGTCAGACAGGGGTTTAGGGGGAGCTTGCACCACAGAAATTTATTTCTTCTTACTCCCAAATTCAGTGTACAGTAGAGGACAACGCAGGGCCCAGGATTTGATGTACATTCTGTACCTGATTTAGAGCCTCTTTTTCCATCACCTCTGCATAAATGTAATACAATTCCTCAACAGATAGTAGTATTCATTAGTGCATAGATCAGTGCAGATTTTGTCCCTTAATTTGTTTTTTATTTTATTAAATGTTTTCAGCTCTTCTTTAAATAAAGCATAGCACAGGCATTAGCATCATACACTTACACTGCATTCAAAATTACTAAAAGATTTTACAATAGACATGCATTTTCAGTTGGGAGGATGGAAGAGACGAACACTCCGTGTATATTTGTACGTGTGTGTCTGCTTTGGCAGTTCGTTGTGGCACTAAGAGATTGGACTATAGAAATAGAGACAGGTTGATGTGCTGGGGAAGATCAATGAGTATGAGAGGTTCACTGATGACAGATGGCTGGTTTCAGACTCCGAAGGAGTGACAGAGGAGGAGGAGAACCAGCTGTGAACAAGTTGCAGGATGAGTGCATTGAAACCACAGCACAGAGCAGGAGACCCTGCATTGTTCCAGCAGAAATGGGAGGATATAAAGAGCAGAGGCTGGGTAGCTGTGAGAAGAGGTAGTAAAAGAGGAAAGGAGAGTAATAGAGAGATTCCATGTCAGTGCCCAGTGAATTTCAAATAGTTTTAACTGCAGTTGATTCAGAAGAGAAGACTGCATCAAATGATGAAATGAGTGAGGGATGGTCTGTAACAAAATTAGATCAGAGAAGTATCGGTAGCAGCAGAGACAATATCACAAACTAACACTGCTGCTTAAAGCAGCAAACCCTCATAGAAACAACAGGACCAGCCTGAGGCTCCCAAGAACTGGATAGGGGTTTTTAATAAGTGGAATATGACAGATGAGTCCAAGCTTATGGAACAGCCTGACATGGTTGTGCATATTGGAATACATAAAATCAAAGGAGAGTATGCAGGCATTATCTAAAAGGATTCTCACACCCCTCTCCTAGACCCTGGAAGTAGAAAGCTGCATAATGGTGTTCTCTACTATACAAGTGGCTCTTGTTACCAGAGATAGATTATAGATGTGGGAGGAGATGTGAGCAGTTTGGGTAATTATGAACAACAAAATGGAAAAGCAGAATGGGAAAGGAAAGACGGCCTATATTATAGGAGCAAATAGATTGGCCACTAATAAGGAAATGATATAACCATTCTTTTAGAAGTGTGGAAGGAGAATTTAAATGTGGGGATACATGGATCTCAAGGTAATGCGCCTACTGGTTATCATTGTAGGAGATAATGAGAATGTAAAGCAAAGGTGGGAGGAGAAAATATCTTCCATAGAAAAGCGGTAAGTATGCTAATAAGGTCAACAATTGAAATCATACATTTCAAGGCTAAGCATGATATTCACAGAGTTTCTAAGCTAAAAGCAGCTGAGAATTTAATACCAAGATGCAAAGTTTACCAAAGGGGGTTAGACAATCACCCTCAATTACAGGGAAGGATGATAATGTATTGAGTCTGTTTTAGGAAACACTATAAATATTTGGCCTGTCTGACCAGAGTCAGTTTGCATAGAAGCTAAGTAAGGACAATAAATGTAGTCGTGTTATTTCTGGTTGTTGCTACAGACCCCCCAGGGCAGGCAGAGACAGTAGATCAGGAAATGTCTGTACAGATAAGAGAGGTTTGTAAAACAGCTAGACAAATGATCATGAGGTATTTTAATTACTCAGATATTGATTAGGACAGCAGCTATGTAAGCAACTAAGAGGAGGAATGGGTTTCTAGAAGTAATGCAAGATTGCCATCTCTCAGAGTCTATGAACAGCCTACATGGTCTGAGGCTATTCAGGTCCTCATTCTAGGAAGTGAGCCAAGTAGGATCAATTAAGTTGCAGCTTGTGGAGCATTTAGAATATACGGGCACCCTCCACCACAAGAAAGGATGGCCCCAGCCTCCAGTTCTCCCTGGCTGAAGACACGGGAGGAGCTAGACAAGGGCACTTTGCCCATTGTGGGACACATTGTCCCACAATGAAGTGCACTTGCAGGGGTGTGCACTGAGGCTATTTGTGCTGCTGTAGGCACACCCCCCTGATCATCTGGACACTGTCTAAAAGAAATGAGGTAGGCAAATGGCACATGTCCTTATGAAATTTGAATGGAATATCAGAATGTATGGGGATCATAATACTACCAAGGAAAATAATTTAAAAGAAACAGCAGGAAGGGAAAGACTGTTACTTAAAATTATCCTGCTTCAGCCTAGCCAGGGAAACTAGTAACAATAGCTATAGGCATTCTTGGCTGCTGGGCAGTTCATTAGAGGTCACAGACACCTATATACTGTATTTTCTCACCTACAACATGCACCTTTTTTACATAGTTCAGTTGCTGGAAATTCATGTGCACATTTTAAATGACAATATGGCAACAGTAGGACAATTCTGCTCCTGTGTCAGGGGAAAACACAAGTAGACCTGAGCATACTGCGCTCAAAATGCCCAAACTGCTGACTGTGGGCATTTCTCTCTCTCCCACCCCCAACCTCACTCCCACCCACCAGCAGAGGCTCTCAAGGAAAGATCATGTTTTCTTCTTTCTGCCTGTCAGAAACAAAGTGCAAGGTTTATCTGGAGGTGTGCTATATGCAAAAAATGTGGTATTGTAGAGCCACCCTGAAACTGGTCTAAGTTTTATTGAGACCAATTTGATTGAGACCAAATTTTATTGAAACAATCTTTAGATTTCATTCTGCTTGGGGAAAGAAGAGATAGAAAAATGACATAGTGATACCTTTGTCCTTTGTCCATTTCAAATATGTCAAGTGATGCCCTGGAGTCTTTGAATAGCTTGCCTAATATTTCCCAGAGCTGGAAAGATCTATAGAAATCTTGTTGTGCATGACACAGTAGATTTCTAGATTTCCTCTTTTATATTGATAACTTTATGTATATAAAAATACATATACATATTTTTGCCCAGCCCATGGGCAAAAATATACTCTCTCTCTCTACATATATATTTACACAAGGTGTGTGTGTGTGTGTGTGTGTGTGTGTGTGTGTGTATCAATGTTATTATACTCCTTTAAACGGAAAAAGGTGAAGAGAACTTGTATTTGGTTTCAGTAAGAAAACAAACCAAAAAGATGACAGAGCTCCAAAAATCAGTTGTTAATGAACAAGAAATATAAAAAATATTTAAGGTTAGAAAGAAGCGTCTAAGAAGTATTAAAAGTGGATTGTGACCTGGAAATTGAGACAATAAAACAATGGTGAAGCAAGTCCAGATAAAAAAGTAAAGTGGGATTACACAGGAATTTGATATAAATAATAAGAAAACTATTCAGCTACATAAAGAACAGAGGTCAGTGAAAGAGACAGTGTGGTTTCAAGGACCATGATTTATTGACATAGTAGGTAGATGTTGTTAAAAAAATGAATGACTTCTCTGCCTCAGTGTATTTATCTCAGATGGGGAATAGATGCAGAAATAGACATAAATTTCCCAAGGGTGGGGGTGAAGAAGTGCTAAAGAAAATCAGAAGGTTCCCATCAGTCCACCTTGTATCTCTTCAGATTTTATAACAAGGGTGTACTTGAATTACAATTACAATTTAATCCAGAGCCACCACTCCACAAGAAATGGGGAATATAGACTTTGCTTTCTTACACAGAAAATGTTTGGACGAAAACAAGAAGTTGGGACTAAATCAACAGGAAGGAAGCAATGTGAGGAAAAGACATGCCAGGGAAATGTAAACTCATCAGGCTAAGATGAATTAAAGCCTGAGGGTTCTGCATGGTAGCTATAAATTCACTGGGAAGGGCAAAGTAGAAAGGCAAAAGAAAGAGAACAGGGCTGTACAGAAAATCATGAAGCAGAAGAAAAAGGCCTACATAAAGTAAGAGACTGGAGAGAAAGAAATGTCAAGATAAATACAACATTCTGAGGAACAAAACCCCCAAAATTAGAAAACTACTGTTGGTGAAGGAAATACATTTCTTTAAGAGGTGTAGGGACCCATCCCGTACAGGGAGAAGAAACTCTAGGAGTTCTAACATGGGAGTTTTTATAATTTTTCTTTTGCTGAAGGACAGGGTGATCCCCTTAGAAAAGAGAACTTGGGATTAATCTCATGGATGGATAATCAGAAAATAATGGATATAATGGATATCTGTGCAGTAGCCCATTGCCGCTGCATTACTGACCATGTCCAGAGTAACTTGTCTGATGGAAGCATATTGTTGCAACTATCTCAGGAGTCTTCTACAGCTTTGATGGGGCAGCGCTGAACTTCAGTACAGCCATAGACTGTGTAATAACTGTCTCCCAAGCAGGTTTCAGGCTGGAGGATTGGAAATCCTTGCAGTTCCTTACTTTGCGCCTTCCAACACTGTGGAACTGGAACTCAACAGAATCCCTAGGGAATGGGCATCTTCTATTCCTAAGAAGAAATGTGTGGAAGAAATGCTTGAAACAGGTAAGAAACAGTGGAAGATAGGAACTGTGAAAGATTTCTAATGGATATGCTCTGGAAGGAATTACAGCTGTTGCTTACAAAAGCACTTGCATTCCTTCCATTAGTATGTCATCTATTAGTATGGGGCACAGATGTCAGGAAGCAGCAGCTGTAAAGGAGAAGGTGGCAGATAGCTCCTTTCTCCTAAACTGATGACTGTGCCAGAGGAAGGTAAAAAAAATATGGCTCCTCAAGACAGACAAAACTTGATGGTCAAATGGGAGTCATCCTAAGTTTGTAAGGCAATGAAAGTCTAGGACAGGGGTTGTCAGCCAGGGGTACGCATAAACCCAGGGGTACTTGGAAAGGGTACGCTTGGGTAGATGCAGATGGAGTGCTGCCACCCACCATCCCATGCCACTGCCTCCCAGGAGGAAGGCTGGGGGGCGGGGAGAGCAGCGACTCCCCTGTGTGGGCTGCACAGGCATGGGAGGGGGAGAAGCTTGCATGCAGCTGTGGCTGCCACCACTGCCACCCACCACCCCATGCCACTGCAGCATTCAAGTCCCCTCCCCCCTGCATCTGGCTGCCACCACCAGAAAGAATACAGTCCTTAAAAAAGGTTGAAAGCCCCTGGTCTAGGATAGTATTAATACACTCAAAATCCCATTTGGAAACTAGAGGTTTCTGCTTTTCTGCTAACTTCTGTTCTTTTTATTCCATCCTCCTAACCCACCTTACACTATCTGTCTACTTTGTGTATCCTGTTGCCTCAACATGACTGACTTGTAGACTGTCAGTTCTCAGGGACAAGTACTATCGTCTTAAACTATGTGCACATATTCCCAGTATCCAATCTACAATCACAAGGATTACTTTAAACCACATGATCATAGATTGGGTCTCTACTTGTGCACATGTTTCTGCTGTGGGGATTCGTACCAGGAATACGATCTAAGTAAGTCAGGGTGCAGGGAGATGAGGCTAGAGTGGGCAACTTGCTTTTGGAGCTCAAGGGCTGTGCTCCAAATGTATACAGGCATTTGGCAGAGTGGGCTAACCCATGCCTGATCAAACTGTTCACCTGAGAGGTGAACTACGTTAGATTAAGTGGCCGTTTTTTTGCTTGATCTAACCTCTCTGAACCTGTGTACAGATCTGCACTTAGATTGACCTAATCTAGTCAGGTAGATCTAAGTGTAACATCTAAGTGTAACATCTTCACATGCTCTTAGTGTCTTCCCTGTACAGTGCTAGTTTAATAAGGCCCTGATTACTGATTAAAGTTTTTTCAGGTGTTACCTCATACAAATATGAATAAAATTTAACCCTTGATTTGAACAGCCTACTTTTTGGGCTGGAGTTTTCAAAATTATGATTTGCATGTTTTGTATTGCATTGTATTGGGTGACAGATTTCTGTGAATAGGCTTATGCCCTGGTCTGAAGATGGTAATGGAAGTAGCTTGTTGCTAATGGAAACAAAGCTCCTCTATCTGAACCAGGGCCCAGATTAAAGAATGTGCCTTAAAGATTGTTGTTTAAGTGGGTTTTAAGAGATAATGTGCCCATATTATGCAAGCCAGCCATCAGCAGCTGGCAACAAAGAGAAAATGACTGGTATTCTATTCAGTTTTTCTTTATAGCTCTCCCATGTCAATGGTTTTCACTGCAGTAAGACCTTTAGGCTATGTCCACACTGAGGCTGTGGCATGTTCTGGCTGAGCCATTCCAAAGCATGCCTCACCCATGTGCTTCTGCATGTATGATTCAAACCCGGAAATATGTCATTGAAGATACTCTGGACCATTCTTGAGACCTTGGTCTCTGGCATGTTTAAGAATAGCCATTGGGAATGACTCTGGAGCATCATTACCAGTGTATTTCTGGGTTTGGAGTGTACTAGTGGGAGCAGGTGATCAAGGCATGTCCCAGATAAGATATACCATTACTAGGATGTACATGTATCTTCATTCACTGAGCTGGCTGCAATGGGGATGTGATGAAAGGTATGCAGTCCCAGCCACTTTGTAGCTAGCCACTTGCTAAGGATAGCAAAGTGCACCGAGTGAAAATAAATTAAGTCTCCAATCTCTTTCCCTCCACAGCTCCTTTTAATGGATAAAAGATTACCACTTCTGACCTGACAAAGAATAGGGAAAAAAAACTTGGGAGCGGGACTTCAGTGCAAGAAGCTGTGCACCAGAATTCTTGGTTATTTTCCATGCAGCCTCATTGCAGTCAGCTCAATGGTGTTGGGTTGTGGCTGGGGTTGGAGTGTGGAAACTTGCTCTGGAGATGTTCATCAAGAAAAGAGGCATGACGATATAACGAGAATTATGTGTGGAGACAATGATAGGTAAATAAAGCCATTCAAAAAAGGTTAGGGAACAAGGTGTGAAGAATACCAGCCTGATTCTAAACTCACTGGAGTCAGTGGGAGCTTTTTCACTGATTTCTGCAGGCACTGGATAAATCTCCAAAAGGGTATTTGGTAGTTCAAGCCCTGTGTGTGGGGCAGGGGGGCTGGGGAACTGTGACAGCCTGCAAGAGAAGAGCCATGGTTTCCCACAGTTTTCTCCTTTAAAGGCGAATCCATTTTTAAAGTTTGTTTGTGACCCTTTCATATATTTTTGCACCCCATTTTTTGGGTCATGACCCATGGGCTGAAAAACACTATTCTATGTACAACTGCAAAGAAAGGCAGAATCAGATATATTGGACTCCTTAAGTACATCTACGCATACGCTTTACTGAGGAGTTGATGAATTAGTTCTTCAGTAAAGTATCACAGTCTACATGTGTGCCAGTGTTAGTGCACAGTAAATTAATTAACTCTCAAGAACAGTACTATCCTATGGCAGAGTAATTTACTCCACTGAAACATGTAGATGATGACAGGAGCTGGCTGGGGCACGAGGGTGCTAAAGTGAGCGGGGATGCTGTGCGCTATATCACCCTCATGCCTCTGCCAGCCTGTCTGATGCCCAACACCGCCACCCGGAGCCCAGAGCAGACCTCCCAGATGCTCTGCCAGCCTGGGGCTGCTCCACCCTGGCTCAGAGTGCTGTGGTTCTGAGCGCACATGCAGACACTGCACCTGGGAGCAGCTGACTTGAGCGTGAACTGCACTGGAGTTTATTGTGTTCTGTTAACAGCACATGTTACTGGACCCCTTGATTCCTAAACAATCCTGTAGTGTTATGTCCATTTTATTATAGCCAGTGCTTCCTACGAATGGGTAGAATGGCTGACAGTGACTACCCATTTAGGTAATCATTGTGAACAGGGCAAACTGGAATCCATTCAAACATGTAGAAATCATCTATTTCTATTGATTGAAATGTTTTTCTACCCAACCTCCTGGGCAATTAATGCCTTTCTGTTGTTGTTGTTACTGCTACTGTGAATCTAACAGAAGTTCCATACAGCATAAAGGCAATAATTTGCCTTGCAGAGGTCAATGGGGCAGTCTTTCTTGACACACACACCTTTGGGTTTGTTGTTTTGACTGCCGTTCCATCTGTTCCAGCTCTTGCATAATGATTTTCAAATGAACACTTGTTTTTTAACCTTAAAGACATTCAGGACCATTTCTGTTATGATGAATTTAAAAACCTATCCATTTGATCCATTCTATAGAGCTCTTGGTTGAAACAGCTGTCCATAGAATTAAAAAAGGAAACCTAGGTAATGTAACAGTATGTCAAATTAGAGTGCTTTTCTACTTGCTTTCACTGAGGATATGGAAGGAAAATGTGTTTAGCAAGAATTGGTGGATTATTAAGTACTTTTATCTCTGCTCAACATCTCTCTGTAAATAAGTCAAGGTTTGCTGTAACCTTGTACAAATACTGGAAACATTTAAAGCCTTAAACAGCTAAATGATTTGAAGGAAGCCTATCTTCAGTTATTTATAAAGATAGTCAGAGATTGTATTATAAATAGGTCATTTCTAGTTTTCCTTTAAATATACTACTAGTTTGAGTACAAACTTAACCCCAGGATTAAGGGAAATAAATCATAATATATTTAATTAAAACAAATGTACCTCATTTTTATTTAATACCATTGAGGCTTTAAAACAATGGTGTGTTTTTAAAATGACCCAATTGCGGAAAAATGGATACAATCCACAAGTAATATAAACAATACTGTATTGGTTTATTTTTGATGGAATATCCTTTAAAGTCAATAGGGGACTTTACATTGGGTTCAGTAGGAATTGTCACGTTCTTACTATTCTTGAATAGCTATGTTTCATTAAATTAACATTAAAGTATATATACCATCTTCATGGAGGGAGATATAATATAGCTGCATCATTAATACCAGGATATCCTGGGCATATTTTTTAATATTATGGATAGAAACAGTTAAAGACCAATTAAAATTATTAAATTATTTTTCAGTTATACTCTTTGATTATTTATTTATATATTTATTTTGCATTGCACTAAGTGTAGTGATCAGTAAATCTTAATAGTTCTAAAGATCAAGACTGCAGTAATTTCAGAGCCATTAGCTATCCTCTTTGAGACCTTGTGGACATAGGGTGAGGTCCTGGATGATTGGAGAAGGGCAAATATATCGCCTATCTTCAGAAAGGGAAGAAGGAAGATCAGAGGAATTACAAACCAGTCAGCCTGACCTTGATACATGGAAAGATTATGGAGCTAGTCCTCAAGGAATCTATTATGAAGTACCCAGAGGAGAAGGTGATCAGGAACAGTCAGCATGGAGTCATCAAGAGCAAGTCATGGCTGATGAATATGATTTCTTTCTATGATAATGTGACAGGGTCTGTGGATGTGGAAAGAACAGTAGGTGTGATATACTTTGACGTTAGCAAGGCTTTTGAACTATCTCCAACCACAATCTCATTAACATGCTAAGGAAATGCAGACTAGGTGAAAGTACTGTAATGTGGATACATAACTCTATGATCATCATGCTCAATGAGTAGTCATCAATGGCTTGGTATCCGTTTGGGAGGAAGTATTAAATGGAGTTCCCTAGGGGTCTGTCCTGGGCAATAGTGTAACTATGTGTGGGTGAGAGAAGTACCTGCCCTGGGCATCAAGTTAGAAGGGGTGCCAGAATTGCTCCCCAGCCCCACAGCGTCTGCCCTGGAAGCATTGTCATGCTAGGAACTCCGAAACAATTCCCAGCTGCTATTTCTTTAAGAGCAAGAGCCAGGGTGGGCAGAGCCCAGGCAGGGACAGCAGCTTATTTGTGACTGCTTAGAAGTTTCTGGTGTGGGTAAGGCTTGTGGCTCTCCCCCCACCCTCAGATCCCACATACTGCACCACCTGCTTGTAGAATTTGTGCTCCCCCCATCCCCCCCCAACTCAGGACCTGACCCCCATGCCCCACTGCTCTTGGAAACCACAGGGTTTGCCCCAGGCACCAACATGGCTGTTATACAATGGGTCTTGGGTCCTGTATTGTTCAACATCTTTTTCATTAATGATTTGGGTGATGACGGGGATCCTGGTTATTTAAAAATAGCAAATTCTCTGATAAAACTCCACAAATTCTCTGATTAAACCCCTCCCAAATCTGTGATTAAAATGAAACAACACTATATATATAGGTATCAGTTGAACACAATGTTTTATTTATATATTCACAATTTTAAAGCAATTTGGAAGCCTACCAGTACATTAACCACTATAATAAAATAAATTCTAAATACCTATAAATTTTGGCATTTGATTTTGGGTGTTTTATCATGTAAAATCAGAGCTCCCCCTGCCCCCTTCACTTATCAGCATGCAGGTCCAGGCCCCTCACTCCCAAGCCACAGCTCCCCAGCCCTGCTGGTGCCCCTCACTCCCCACCCACAATGCTCTGATCCCCAGGCTTGCTGGAGGGGTCCCTCAACTGCTAGGGCTAAGGGGTCAGGGACCTTTGCGGAGGGGGTCCCTGCAGCAGTGCTTCTCTGTCCAGCTCTGCTCTGCTGTGCCAGGTCCTGCTCGCTGGGTCGTGGCGGCCCCAGGGGAGGGCAGCAGGACAGGAAGCCTGATCTTGCAGTGGGCAGCCCACCCCTACCCCTCTCACAAGTCTGAGGAGAACATCCCCCCATGATCCTCTGGGAGTGAGCACAGCAGCAAGGAGCCAGCCCCTCTGCTGCCCTCAGATGAGTTGCCCGTGGCCCCATCCTACTCCCTGCCCCAGCCCTGTGCACATTCTGGCCCAGGTTAGAAAATTAGGTTTTACTGTGTTTTTCCACGGCGAATGGAAAACCTGGAGCCCTGGTGATGAGATTGAGTGCATCCTTAGCAAATCCGTGATAACACCAAGTTGGGTGGAGTGACAGGCACTCCAGAGAAGTACATAGGGGTTACAGAAGACCATAAGCTAAATATGAGCCAACGGTGTGCGCTTGTTGCAAAAAAAGAAAAAAAGAAAAGAAAAAAAAGTCAACAGCATACTAGCTAGCTTGCAAGTGATTCTCCTGCTCTATCAGCACTGGTGAGGCCTCATCTGGAGCACTGTCCAGATTTGGGCCCCATACTTCAAGGAGGATATGGACACATTAGAAATAGTCTAGTGCAATGTGACAAAAAGTGATTAGAGGCCTGGGAAGCAAGATTTATGAGTAAAGACTGAAAGAACTAGGGCTATTTAGGCTTCCAGCCCTCCTTTTCTGGGATCCTATGATCCTGTGTTCTGTTATAAGTAGTTTCAACTTCTGATTCTTAGGCAATTTCACAGAACACTGTGTGGATTCAAGGGAATAAAAATGCAAGTTGGTTGTAAGTTTTCTTTAAAACAAAATCCATGGCAATTTTTTTTATTTTGGTTTTGCAAAATTCTTTCTCCCTAAAATTACAAAATCTAGCTTTAACTTTGAAAATACCCCTTTATGTTTCAGTTTCAGATATTTTTGTTTCCTCTTGATAGCTTAAGACAGATTTCACTTGTTATATAGAAAACTTCTGTTGAAGTGAATGGACCTGAGCTGACTATTGGCAATATTAAGTAGGAAAAACACCTTTCCTACCAAAGCCCATTGTTTGGCCTAAAGACTCCTAGGCTATAAGGGCAGATCATCTAATTGGACCCCATATGTATCACAAACCCTTAAACTTTACTCAAGTTACCCCTGTATGTAGGCCATAATTTGTGTGTTTGACTAAAGCATATCTTCCAGAATGACATTTTTTACCTGAAGATATAGATGTCTACCCCTAGTAGTTTGTTCCAATGGTTAACCAGCCTCACTGGAGTTGTGTGAAGGGGGATATGGGATATAATAGATACCTATAAAATTGTGATGGGTGTGGATAAAGTGAATAGGGAACTGTTACTCATCTAGTCCTAGAATACAAGAATTAGAGAATACCCAAGAGACAGGTTTAAAACAAACAAGAGGAAGCACTCTTTTACACAGCCTGTAGATAACTTGCCATAGGAGGCTGTAGAGACAGATAGCATAACCAGGTTCACAAAAGAATTGGACAAATTCATAGAAGACAGGTCCATTGCAAGCTATTAAATAGAATAATCAGGGATGAACCTTTGACATCCCTAAACCAAATTAGGGCCAGGGAAGGTATGACAGGATGTGGACTACTCCAGACATGCCATATTCCAGACATGCCTTTTAGGCTATGGGCTAGGTACCATTTCTCAGCCTGTGGGTCACAAGAATATATGAAAGAGTCAGGTACAAACTGTAAAAATGTATCAACAAACTTTAAAAATGGATTCTCTTTTAAAGGAGAAAAGTGTGGGAAACGCTGGCTTTTCCCTTGCAGGCTCTCAGAGTTCCAGCCTGCGAGGGGCTGCGTGGGTCCCCCTTCCCCACGCACCCACCCTCTACCCCACACACTGGGGGGCTGGGGCCTGTGGGTGGGGGGTAGTGGGTCAGGAGTGAGGGGTACTGGGTTGGGACTGGCCATTGATGTTTACAAATGGGTCCTGGTACCAAAAAGCTTGAAAACCACTGGGCTAGAATGATCCTGTTCAGGTTAGAGACAGGTGGGCTGGGAGATGCTAGGACCCAGGTACTGCTGCCACCATGGTGGCATGGGGAAAGTGCCAGCCAATGCCACTTATCCCCAGGACGGCACAAGAAAAGTTCCTACTGCCTCCATTTCTCCCTATGACAGCACAGGGGAAGCTCCTGCTACCACCACTTTTCTCTGCAACTGCACAGGAATGTGACTGCTGCTGAATGACACTGGGCACATCTATACGTAACCCTACGTCACCATAGCAATGCATTGTGTCACCATATGACACACTACAGCAACGTAGCAATCATGTGAGTCTACACGTGACCAGCAGCTACTTCACCGTAGCAGTGACCTCCCTTGTTTTAGCATGCTGTTATGGCAAAGTAGTGGCTAAAACTAACAGTACGCCGTTCACATGGCGCAGTACAGGCAATCACTGCACTGTGCTTTAGTATTTCCAAAAGGAAGTACTAAAGCACAGTGCGGTAACAACATCACCATAGCGCAATGTGTAGATGCGCCCACTGAAGCCTCTTTTCTGTGGGCCAGATCAGATAGCTCCCCAGGCTAGATCTAGCCTGGGATCCAGTCTGCAGACCATGCGTTGCTGACCCCTGCTCTAAAGCATCCACTACTTATTGCTGTAAGATACATTTTATTGATCTAAGTGGGCCTTTATTCTGACCCAAGATGGCACTTTTTATGTTCACTGCTTTTCAGTTTAAATGGATGTATCTGGCTTTAGTTCCCATATATTGTTTCTTTTTATGCCTTTCTTTACCAATGCACTGTACAGAAATTATTATTAGCATTAATTTTATGATGGCTTGCAGAAAGTTGATGAAAATATTGAATACCATCAGGGCTAGGCTGTTATGTAACCCCCACTATTCAGTGATGATTTCCAACTGCTAATTAATTGTTGAGATTAGAAAATTGGCAAATTCTTAATAGGGTTAATGTCTGCTTTACTGCGATTATGTATTGATAAATTTCAGCTAGAATTTTGGTTGACTATTTAGACTTACAGATGTTTAAATATATTACATATATCTCTAAATTTTTTGGCATGCATGTATTAAAGTTAGTATTCTTTCAGTCTGAGTTTTCAGTAGTTTTAGTTTGCTGAGATGTGTTAAATATTAACATCAGTAAGCCAGAAGTTTCTCCAGCCAGTTATTTCAGAATTCTTGGGTACAAGTCATCTGGGACTGTGGATTTAAAAATGTTAATCACTAGTAGAGGGTCATAAGCATCCATCTCAATTACTATCGGACTGGAAAGGTTTTTATCATCCCTATATTATACAAGTACACAATGCTGCTACTTTCAAAATATATTTTTTGTATGGCTGCTTCTAGATTCTCCACCTTATTAACAGTTTTACTATCATCATGTCATAACTAGCCCTTATTATTAATAGATTTTTCCCCCCAATATACATAAAAACCTCCTTATTGTTTTGCTGTGATATCTTTACCTTCCCTTAAATATTTTCTGCAATTTGTAATTCTGATTTTATATTCATTACTATCTATTTTCTTATTTTACATACAATTACTTCTTTCCACTGTATGAGCATAGTCTAAGGTGCCCTTTTTCCTTGACATCAGGGCCAGATACAAGCGCTGTACTTTTACTTGTATAACTGGTTGGAAACTGGTCTATACCCATAACAGAAGAGAAGTCTGGCACATAAAACTGATCTATACCTGAACAGAACAGGAGTTCTGTACACATAGACTGGTCTAAAAATGGTGGGACCCAGTTTAAGATTTGCTCCAACCAAAGCATGTGTTCTGTTTGCTACTGATCTAAACTACGCCACTTACAGAGAATCACGTAACTTAGATATCGATTCTGCCTTGGACTTTTTGAATATCTCTACCTTGCCCAGGAGTATGGCTTTTTGGCCATCACACACACTCTCCTTGAAGGAGTCCCAATTTTTATCAAAATTTTTCTGTATAAATTTTCTCTTTCAACTAGGTTTTCTTATAATTTACCTCAGCTTTGGAAAATTAGCCCCAAATCATTTTTTCAGCTACCCCCAAATTATGGAGGCTTGGCATTGTACCCGCCTGGTCTTGAACATCTGGTCATGCACCGTGTGGCTCCGGGTGCTCAAGGGTGTTTGCCGGTCTGTCCTTGTAGTCCTGCAGAGTGGGTGTTTCTTCCCAGGACAGTCTCTCCCACAATCTCTCCTGCCACAACTTTGTATCTTATCCTAGTCGTGGATGTCCAACTACTGGGGTTCCTCTCACATATAGGACCGCTGGATGATGATCTTCTGTGAGGCTCCACCTCCCCTCTACCTTGCCCTTGCACTCCGCCTTGACGAGCTCCTGATGTCCTTTGGCCAGTTCCCCAACAGTTGAGGCTCTGCTCACCCTTGCAGAACTGGGCTATAGGTCAGCTGGGTCAAACCCAAACTCCATCCACCATGCCTTATGGCCTTCTAGCCTCTCCTGTGGGCTAAACTCCCTTTGGGTTTAAACTATTCTCAGGTTCCATATACCTCACCCCACAACCCCTCCAAAAGTGGGAAACAAAAAGGACAAAAAAAGAAAAATACCAACAACAGAGAAATAGAAAGATACTAAGGGAGGCTCTCCACCCCCTTTACTGCATGTTCCCACAGCCTGCCCTACAACAACAGGCCCAAGCCCCTAAGGCCCCTAGCAAGCCCTAAACTGGGTCTGGGTTAGACTGCAGGCTATGGCGTCCTTCTCTCCACTCTTTGTCTAGCCTGTGGGTTTGCTGGACCCTTGGTGGTCCTTCTCTGCTCATCTCCCCCATGTCTCCTGTCAGGATGGCTCTATACTGTTGAGGCCGTCTCCCACTGCCCTTCACGCTGCACATGCCCTTCATCCCTCACCTGGGGCACCTCCTTGAGCCCTCCCGAGCCCTCTACAGTTCCACCTGATCAGGTGTTTTGGCTTCTGTTGACTCTTCCGGCTCTCTGGTGGTAACCCGAGGCTTCCAGGTCCTCCGGCTCTTCCCAATCCCCTGATCCTGGTTCCCAGTCTGGATGAGGTGCTTCCTGTCTCTCACTCCCCACGTCATCGCTGGCAGTGTCTTCCCCGAGGCGGGCTTTACTGCATCCTCCCGTGCTGCGAGAAGCAGTCTCTCATATTTTTCCCCCTTGTGGGGGCTCTGGGTGAGATCTGGCTGGTGCTCCTGAGGGTCTCTCCTCCACTTTCATGCCAGCAGCATTTTTTATTTCCCCTGGCTGGTTCCTGCTGCTTGTCTTATCAGCTGGCCGCAGTTTTATAAAGGTATGGCTAATGAGTCGTCGAGGTCCCACCACCATTTCTGGCTTCGCCATGGCTCCCACTACAGGTAAGAAGTTTTCTGTTTCTTTCTGTCTCCTTTTACCTTCCCCGGCAAGTTCCTGCTCCCCCCTGGCTCCTCGGGGTCTGCCCCTTGGCTTCTCCCTGTGACAGGCGTGAGTTAGACCTGAAGACAACTCACCTTTGATTTTGGTTTTGTAAAACTGAAGCCTGGCTGGTGAACTCTCAATGAAACCAGCATGGTTTCTCTTTTTCCCCCATCTCTTGTGGGAGATGATTTCATTTGCTACCTTTTTTTTGCATATGCCTAAAATAAGGTTAAACTATCACTCTTTACTTTACGTATAAGAGTAGAGCGTGTAAAGACAACAGATGGGTATAGCAAAGTAAAAAAGAAAAAGGTTGGCTCTGCTTCTGAAACTGAGATACATCTCTCTAATTGCATCTCTTTTACAACAGAGGAAAACAAGAAACAATCATCTAGAACTGTCAATTTGGAAGAATCTTTATGTTAGAAAGTTCTCTATTTTCGGGTTCCAGAGGCAGTCTATGGAATATGATTGTCCTTACATGTCTTCATGAAAGCAACAGACAATGTTTACAAGAAGTATTGCTTTTATTGCTCTTTCCATAGAGACACTGTTCCTAAGTAGGTATCAATTACCAACATTTTTACAATTTCTACTTCCTTAAAAAAATTACCCAATGTTTTAAAGTGTTGCAGTAAAAACAAGGTGACTGAGTACTGGCTAATATTATAAATCAATTGCATGCCAGAAGCAGGATCCATCTGATGATGAAAGAGTTATATCTGATACTTAGGATGTAATTTTCACTTTGAGTATTATAAAGCATATCAGATACCATTTTTCTTCTGAGAATCTCTAAATCCATGATAAAAGAAAGCATGTATCAGTCTTGAAAGGGACCATGTGGTTTCCTACTCTTGGCTCTCAGTTTTAAAATTCAAGTGAGGCTGAAACTCAAAAATCTCGGGCTCTTTAATATGTAGGAAATCTTCAGGGATCCTGGTTTTCTCTGTTTAAAAATCCCAAATCCTCTGATAAAAAAAATCACAAATTCTCTGATTTAAAAAACCCAAATCCATGATTAAAATGAAACACCACTATATATATAGGTATCAATTGAATACAATGTTTTATTGATATATTTGCAATTTTAAAGCACATTGGAAGCCTACCAATGCCTCAATCACTATCATAAGATTAATTCTAAGTACCTACACATTTTGGTATTTGATTTTGGGTTTTTTATCTTGGAAAATCAGAGCTTCCCCTGCCCCCTTCACTCACCAGGACATAGGCCCGGCCCCCTCACTCACAAGCCACACCCCCCATCCCTGTTGGTGTCCCTTATTTCCCACCTACAGCCCCCCTAGCCCTGCAGGTGCCCCTCACTCCCCACCCACAGCCCCCCATCCCTGCTGGAGGGGGCCCCCAGCTGCCAAGACTATGGGGCAAGGAGCTTCTCTACTCAGTTCCACTCTGCCTGGCCCTGGGTATTGTCTGTTGGGCCATGGTGGCTCCAGGGGCAGGGTGGGGAGCCTGACCCCACAGCAGGCAGCCTGCATTCACCCCTGCCCCATGTGCAAATCTGGGGGGCACATGCCCCCCGTCCCACCAGGAGTGCACGCAGCAGTGGGGAACCAGCCTCTCCCTGCCTCTAATATCAGCTGCATACAGCTCCATCCCACTCCCTGCCCCAGTCCTATTCTGGCCCCAGTCCCCAAGCCCCAGACACCACCTGGGCTGGGCAGCAGCCCTAGCCCTGCCCAACTCCCTCCCTCCTTTCCTTTGGGAGCCTAAATCCCTCCTCCTTTCCTACAGGAGCTGCTCTCCGGGCTGGCTGGCAGCCATGTGCATGTGTGAACCTGCACATAGTATCCCCTGCCTGACAGCCCTCCTCCTGCTCCCCCCAGCCTCTTGCGGGCTGGTACTCTGCCAGCCTGCAGAGAGTTCTTTTCAAAAGTGGAAAATCCACATTTCCCTGTTAAAATGGAAAATCCTAATTTTTTTCAGTTAAAAGGGAAAATCCATGTTTTTTTCCATTTCCATAGGAAATGGAAAACCTGGATCTCTGGTCATTTTGTCCTGCAATGTCATTTTCTGGTGGTCTTACTCTCCTCTCTGAAATGGGTAGGTTTGGGATCTTTTTCTTTTGCATTCAGAGAAGTGCTCTCTTTCAGTGGTTTAGGTTTGTCCTACCTCTATGGACTATATGAATTTAAGATCTGATTTGGGGAACACTTCTGTGTCGCTTGACTGACTTGCTCTATTTCTGTTAGTTCTGGGCATGAAAGGGTCTCATACTAACACTATCATCTATACTTTTAGTTACACAGCTGGAATAATTTTTGAATTTTTAATTAACAGTGTTATTCTGAGACTAAGAGGACTGTTGGACCACCACTGCTCACAGTTTTCAAATATTTTGATCCCTTAGAAGTCACTAATTAGACATTTTCCAGTGAAGACATGTTGCCTGAAAAAATCTAAGAAAACTCCTTGGGTTTACTGCATTGTCCCTGAGTCATAGGCAGGTCTCCTAGGATCCCCAGGATATGGGGCAGTTCTTCTATGCCAGGACTTCTAGACTGAGGTGAGAAACTTGAAAGCTTTATAATATCCTGCTTTAACTGGGGCATTTCTCCCAGCTCTTAAACAGAGGGGGATTCATTTAGCCATCACCCCCCACCCCACATGCATTCCCAACTGGGCTCCATGCCTCTGGCATTAATGGTGGGGAGCCCTGCCCCCAAACTCTCATCCCCTGGGAGCCCTTTGAGCCAGATATCACAGCTATGCCAGCCCATTCTGGCTCATAGGCTATATGTTTCACACCCCCACCCTAGAAGAGCTGGCCAATTCTGTGGCAGACCATGGAACTAAACTTAGGCTGTGGACACATGACATGTTCCTCATAAAATAATTTACCTCTGATTTTAATCCAGAATAAAGTTATACCAGTGTCCAAAACAGATATCAGTTCTATATCAGTAGCTGTCCTGAGTAGGTGCTGGTATACTGCTTTGTCACAAAGTCAGGGGAGCTGGTTGCATTAAATAGAGGCCTACCCCAAGATAAAATTGGCTACAGGAGCAGTGAAACTTACTCCAGCATATAGTTACTTCTCATGCTTTAAGAGTAACTTTACACTGGTATAAGACTGTATGTTGTGTGCCAGCTCCACTTTTGCTAGGAGTCCAGTCAATTTACTCTGGAGTGTGTGTCATGTGGCCGCATTCCTAGTTTTCAAAATCCCACGGTAGTGCTTTAAGTACTAGATAATCCTGCTTTTTTATAAAAAGTGATATAGAGTTGCAAAGAATTTTCTTTTTATTATTCAAATAATGTTGCCAGCAAAATAATAAACACAGTTACACTTTACTAACCCAAATTGTAACTTTGCCCAGAAGTGCTTTGTTGTCTTAGTGAAATCACTTCTACTCTGACCCAGATACAGTATGTGCAGTACACTTTGTAATGTCACTACAATGGGCATCAAGATTTCTACCTTGATATGACATCTGTAGGCCAGGCATTTCATTGTTCTGATCAGTAGCATTCTCATGGTTGTGTTCCTACCTGGGCAGCTGCTGACACCAAAGAGACTTTGGGCTGTACAAGATCATTTGAAATTTGCAGCAGCAGAGCATTTAGGCTCTGCAGACAAAAATCATTAAAGTAGGAGCAGGATATTTTTCTTTTCCTCTAAATAGGAAGGAAAAGGACACAGGGATGACACTTGATTTAATTTGGATTAAAAGACTGCTGTGAGGTTTCAGATTTTTGGAAGGGCAAGTTTTGATGTTGCCTTAAACTGGTTAAAAAATATAAAAGTTCTGGTTGAAACTATTTCCTCTGGAGTTTATTTCTAAAATCAAAACGCCTCTCTGATTTGAAGTTCTAAAACCCACTGCTGTGAATAAAAATGTGCAGCCATTTCACTTATTCATTTCAGAAGAATAAAAGGGGCAATGAGCGCAATTGCAGTAGGGTGAGCAAAACCTGCTGATTAGGACGAAGGTTACTTACATTTCAATAAACATGTGTTGGCCTCGGCTAATATTGGTTCAAGTCATAGTCTCATTTGAACTCAAAGTACCTTTTGCTTTAGCTGCTCAAAGACACAATAGTCATCAAGGAAGTAAAATGTCTTCTGTTCCCTCAGCTGGAAGAAAAGAGATTGGAGGTGGTAGTGGAAGGGACAGGGCACAATGAAAGAAAAGGAAAGAAACACATGCTCTCACACACACAACTTCTTACAGTCCTTCCTACATGCCATTCCATTGGCAGGAATCCTTTTGATCAAATCCTTGCCCTGGGCTGAATGTGTTTTAATGAGCATATTGTCACGGTCTTTTCTTTCCTAGGCATATTTTGTGTTCTTAAGGATAGACAAGTAAAGTCTGCTCTTAAATTATGAATTGCACTTATTATATAGGCATCAGTAAAAATGTGTGGCACTTCAATACAACACTGAGAAGTCCAAAATGAAGGACATACACAAAATAGGAGAGGGGGGAAACTAGAAGTGAAGCAAAATGGTTGCCTTCACCATTTTTTCTTTTATAGTCGCTACAGAACTTTGGTTAGGGACTTTCAGAGGAGCCTCAGAAAAGTAGTTGCCCAAATTGCACTAAATTTCAATGGAGTCAGGCACTAGTTCCTCAGCTTAGCTATCTATTTTATTGCAGCTCATACAAGCCTGCATCCCAATGGAATGTGGCTTACAGAAGTTTTGGACAAGTGCAGCCTTTCTTGTGAAGGCTCCCTCAAGGGCTCTTGGTTAGACTCAGCAACCTTAGGGTGAACACAGACTACAGGTTTAAACATGTCACGGAGAGGATATACCTCAGCAGAACACCTCATTTACATTAGTGTAAAACAGAGTTATTGATGCTCAATTTAGCGCTAACTGGCACAACATCAACCTGTGAGAGGCCAAGGAGCAGAGAATAAACCACATTCTCATCCCAATCCTCATGATAAGGCAGATTGACAGGGCAATGTGGAGGAGCTTGATTTGGCCACTGCCCTGATGTACTTGCTCTGTGGATAACAGGAGAACTCTATTCACCAGTCCTGCCAATCTAGCATGTCTCATGAGCACTAACACACATTAAACATTTAAAAAAAACCCCATTTGACAAAAGGCAAACGTTGTTTATTTTGACACATCTCACCATTGTTCAGCGTTTTTGGGAACAGGCAAAGTTTCATCAATATGCCATAAGATCCTAAACAGTCACTTGAAATCAATAAAGGGAACTGCTTGCTGCAGTGAAAATTCTCATCAGTAGCTTTTGATTTACCTGCTCAGTTTTTTTTTAAAAAAAAAGCTGGAGGAATATGAGAGTCAAGACCTCTGTGCAGAAGAAGAAAAGCTGTCCCAGGATTGGGATGGGAAGTTGAAAGAAAGTTTTATGTTGACAGCAGCTGACAAAATCAAACCCTTTTTCAAAGTTTTTTTTTGATGTGATTCGCAGGAGGTGGGACTACTGGGATTTGCATCCAAACAGGAACCCTGCAGATTTCTTCAGCTTCTGGTGACAAAGGTATGGCATTTATGATCTGTGACTGTTATATTACGTGTCAATTTCCAAAACAAAGCTCTCGAAAATGCAACTTTTATTTGTAATTGGTTCATTGTGTAAACAAAAAAGAGGTGCCAACATTTAAATTCTGTCTATTTTAGCCCATGGTACCAACTGTTTCCCATGTAAATCTGCCTGCATCTAGATAATTGCTCCAATTGTATTTACAATGCAATTTCAGCAAAGTGAGATTTATTGCTGTGTAGCTTTGGCTCAGTTAGCAGGTATGCAGGATTTAATTATATGCTTTTGACAATGCATTGCTGGGCAAATAATAGGAATATGCTTCAGAAACCTAGCAATAGCCTTATTAGATCAGCCCATACTTTAGCTAGTCAGGTATCTTGTCTCCAAAAGTAGTCTGTATGAGAGGCTTTGGAAGATATAAAACCTCCAAATGGGCAATTTTGCCATAAACTAGCTATGCAGGAAAGAATTTCTTAACTCATAGTAATTACTGACTGGCAATTTAAACACTATTAAAAGCATGTTTATTGTTATTATTCATATTAAAGTCAATTTTTTCATTCAATTTTAGTTTTTTTTTATTTGCCAGTAATACCTTGTAGCAGTGAGTTCCATGGGTTATTTACATGCTGCGTTCAAACAGAAGCATTTCCAGTTTTAACTTTATTGCACTGGATTCCTGTGCAATATTATTTTTTAATATACAAAACAGGAGTTTTACATATCTGTGTGTGTGTGTGTGTGTGTGTGTGTATTTATTTATTTATAGCTTTATTATCTATGTAGCAGCATTTAAAAAATGGACTCACCTGGAAGAATGGAGAGGGCTGCCTGGCAGAGAGATAGAGTTTTTCCCAGCGGGGACACTGTAGGCTTTGAGGGCAAGTGAAGCTGCTTTGGAGGCAACCCTGTTGGAAGTGGGA
>NW_017728943.1:62757721-62762161 GCF_001723895.1 Crocodylus porosus
GGATGCAGGGGGCGAATATAATTGTCGGAACCAACTCCAGTCTGTTCCAGGTGCTGGTGTGATATTGTTGGCAAGAGGCTGGGAAGCAGTACTTAAAAGCTTTGCCCATGCATGCCCTTTGCGCTGGAGCATATCAGCGGATTGAGAGCTTGACCGGCCCTGAAACTGGTGTCAAACTGGGAGCTTTGTATTATGCAAGTGAGACTCCTGAAAAGGTGCTTGCGCGAGGCAGCAGGTTTTTACTCACTGCCCCGAAGGGCATTGCCTGGACCCATCACAAGAAGCTGGCTGTGGTAGAGCCACCGAAGGACTCTGGACCCTTAAGGCAGATGCTGGTTCCCAGTGGGGTAGTCAATATTGGTTGGCAAGCTCCATCTTCAGTGACTACATTAGTAGTGAACCCCACAGGAAAAGACATCATAGTGAAGCCGGGGCAATGTGTAGCTGAACTGGTTGAAGCAGAGGTAGCTGTGTTGCCTACACAGTCTTCACAAATCCAGATTGTGGACCATGCAAAGTTCAATTTTGGAAGCTCCTTGGTACCAGCTGCTTGGAAGACTCGACTGTGGGAAAAGGTAAGTGCTTGAGGGAACGTATTCTCTGTGCATGAGTGGGACGTTGAGCTGGCTAAAGGAGTGGAGCATTCGATTCAGCTTCAAGACACCCGACCATTTCGGGAGCGTTCCCGAAGATTTGCCCTCTCAGAGATGGGGGATGTGAGGTGGTACATCCAGGAATTCTTGGACCAAGGCATCATATCCGAGACACATAGCCCATACACCTCCCCAGTTATGGTAGTGCAAAAAAAAATCTGGCAAAATTTGGATGTGTATTGATTATCAAACCCTCAACAGCCGCACGACGGTGGACCAATACACCATTCCCCGAGTGCAAGATGCCCTTGATTGTTTGTTGGGAAGCCAGTGGTTCTCAGTGCTGGATCTGCGAAGTGGTTATTACCAAATTCCGCTGGCGCAAGAGAATAAATAAAAAACAGATTTCATCTGCCCACTGGGGTTCTACCAATTCGAGCAGATGCCCCAGGGGATCTCTGGTGCCCCCGCTATGTTTCAACAATTAATGGAAAAGGTAGTGGGAGATTATGAAGATGACCCAAGTGCTGGTATACCTGGATGACCTCATAGTATTCAGGAAGACATTAGAGGAGCATGAAGAATGGCTGTTGAAAGTCCTGGATTGATTGCAAGCTGCTGGGCTTAAGCTTGCCCTGTTTTCAGTTGCCAGTTTTGCCAGACGTCCGTCAAATACATTGGATATGTACTGTCTCGGGAGGGAGTCAGCACAGACCCCGATAAGATCAAGACTGTGGCAATGTGGCCAAGGCCAAGGAACTTTCAGGAACTTAAGCGATTCTTGGGGTTTGCTGGGTACTATAGACGATTTGTCCAGAACTATGCCAGATTGGCAAAACCCCTAAATGACCTCACTCAGGGATATCAGGTGAGAAGGAGCCAGATCCGAAGTAAAGGAGCTTTGTCTAAGGCAAGAGCAGGCAGGGTCCTGGGATTGCAGGACCCATTAGAGTTATTCGGGCCACAATGGGATGAAAATTGTGAATGGGCATTCAGAGCCCTCATCCAGAATTTGACATATGCCCCAGTATTAGTTTATGCAGACCCGCAACGGCCCTTTGTATTGCATACGGATGCCAGCCTAGGGTTGGGGGCTGTACTATACCAAGAGCACCAAAGAAAATTAAAACCTGTTGCTTTTGCTAGCTGAGGTTTAGTAGACAGTGAAACTCAGTACCCAACACACAAGTTAGAGTTCCTTGCTCTCAAGTGGGCAGTGACCAACAAATTCAAGGACTACCTGTATGGGACCCAGTTTGAAGTCTGGACTGATAACAATCCACTGACCTATATGATAGCAAGTGCCAAGATGGATGCAACAGGGCACTGTTGGGTAGCTGCATTGGCTGATTACTGCTTCAGTTTGCATTATAGAGCAGGGAGAAAAAACATAGATGCTGATGTTTTATCGCGACAACTGTATAAGCAGAAGAGAGAAATAGCAATGGTAGATGAGGTACAGAGCCTCTGTGGTTTAGAGGAAAGAAGAACATCTGAGGTAGAGAGTCTACCTGACTGTGCTGCAGAAGTGCTGGGCCTGCCACCGGACAGTGTTCCACAGGCCACAGTGGGTTATGTGACTCTAGATCAATCACCGCTGCCACGGCTCAATGCCACAGGATGGTGGTGAGCTCAAGAAGCTAACCCTGACATAAAAGAAATTTTAGAAAAAAGAAAAAAAGAGGACCTGTCAAAGGAATTCAAGCCTAAAACACCTGGTGGCCAACACCTCCTTCGTGAATGGTCCCAACTGAGGGTTGTAGACGGAGTGCTGTACCGAATGGTAACCACTCCAGTTGGGGGCACTCACAAGCAACTAGTGCTTCCCCAAGAATACCAGACACTGGCACTGAGAGCATTGCACGACGACCTAGGGCACCTTGGGGTTGAGCGAATGCTATCATTGGTTCGGGTCCAATTTTTTTGGCCTGGGATGGCCAGAGATGTCCAAAAGAAATGTGAAACTTGTGCACACTGCGTGCTGTGGAAAACTTTGCTGACTAGGATGGCTTACCTGCACACCAACCACAGTTCAAAGCCCTTGGACCTGGTGTGTATTGATCTCCTAACTATTGAAACTGATCGCAAAAACATCAGCAATGTACTAGTAGTCACAGATCACTTTACCAGGTATGCCCAGGTCTACCCCACCAGGAGCCAAAGGGCCACCACTGTGGCATAGGTTCTATGGGAAAAGTACTTTGTGGTGTATGGCCTTCCGGAGTGGATCCACTCTGGTCAAGGGCAAGACTTTGAAAGCCACCTTTTAAGAGAAATTTTCCAGATGGCTGGCATCTGGAAGTCATGGACCACTCCCTATCATCCACAAGGGGACCCTCAGCTGGAGAGGTTTAACTGGACTCTCCTTAATATGTTGGGTACACTGAGGAATGAACAGAAGTATCATTGGAGCCAACACCTAGCTTTTTTGGTGCATGCATACAACGCTACCAGGAATGATGCCACTGGAACCAGCCCCTACTTGCTCATGTTTGGAAGGGAACCTTGACTACCGATAGATCTCTGCTTTGGGGTTGCCAAGGACCAGGATGAGCCTGAATCATATGGGCAGTATGCTCAAAAGCTGAGAGAGAGACTGTGGCAAGCCTACCAGCTGGCAGTGGAAGCTGCCCATCGAAACACAGCCAGGCACAAGCAGAGGTATGACCTTCGAGTGCATCCGCAAGGCCTACAGGTCGGAGATATTGCTGCTGAGAAACCTTGGGGTGATAGGAAAACACAAAATTGCTGATAGGTGGTGGCCCTCTCCTTACGTTATTGAAAGACAACTTGGGAACTTACCAGTCTACAAAATATGCCCTGAAAGTGGAAGGGGCCCAGAAAAGACTGCATAGTAACTTGCTCCTTCCAGTAGGGGAGTTGGTGGACCCCCACTGACAAGAGAAAGGGTTCATGAGTCCTCATGGAAAAGTACCACACAGTGGTGAATCCGTGGTGCAAAGCAGGAAGGACATGAGCTCCCTGGACACTGGCATGAGCCCAATAGTGTGTCCAAAGAGGACTATTCTGAAGGGCTAGACCTAGGTACTGGGATCGCCTGATGTCACTTGGAGCCTGAGAATCCCATGGACCCCGGTGTGGGGCCTATCCTACGGGGTTCCCCTCAGTTTGGGAAGAGTAGTAATCCGGTTCAGAATACAACAGGAGTCTCCTCAAATCCTACTACAGGCAGGACCAGTGTGGAACAGGAGGGGACCAGGAGTTAGAGTCCCCATGTGGTCAGAGTTCGGGTCCTGATGGCACTGAAGAAGTTAGCTCCAAGGAGATAGTGCTCAATACACCCCGGGCCATTTGAATAAGGAGAGGAGTATCCCGGCTGACATTGTTGCCCCGGGAGTCAGCAGCGAGGTCTCCATTTCTTTGCTGTGGAAGTACTGAGGGACTGAGACTGAATTTAGCCCAGTTCGCTGGGACAGCAAACCTTGACGTGGGGGAAGATGTAGCAGCATTTAAAAAATGGACCCACCTAAAAGAAGGGAGAGGGCTGCTTGGCAGAGAGACAGAGTTTTTCCCAGCGGGGACACTGTAGGCTTTGAGGGCAAGTGAAGCTGCTTTGGAGGCAACCCTGTTGGAAGTGGGAGGGGTGATGTAACCCCAGCGAAGTTTTGAAAGAGAGCCATTGGCAAAAGCCTGGGATGGGCTCTGGGCTGGGATTGGCTGAGAGGTTTGGATAAAAGGGGGGAGCAGTTTTCCCGTGGGGGGGGGAACAAGAGAGAGAGAGTGGGGCTGAGGGACAGGCTGGAGACTGGAGATAGAGTCTCAACACAGCGGTTCCTTGGAGAGCCCCTAGGAGTGCCCTGAGGAGCAGCAGAAAAGGCTGCCACAG
>NW_017728943.1:62762261-62833468 GCF_001723895.1 Crocodylus porosus
CTGCAAGGTAGGAGAGTTGCTACAGGCTGCAGCTCAGATACTGCTCCCTGCTGAGCCGGGGAAGGGGGTGAAAGGCAGGGGAAGGCTGTCTTTGCAGGGACTGCAGAGGAGGAGCCGCTACCTGATGTCTGGAGACCCTTGCTGCCCGGAGACCCTAGGAGCACGGAGACAGACACCAGCACCAGGGAGCATCCACAGACCACGTGCAGGGACACAGACAGTTCCACTCCTTGAGACACCCCACTAGGGGCAGTGCACATGGGATCCCCAGTACACCGTGTGCAAGTGAGAGACTGTGTAAATAATTTCTTGAGGGTTTATTAGTGGGTATATTAATGTGGGTATATTAATAAACCATTAATGTTTTTTTAATGGTTATTTGTTATGTTGTAAATAATTACATCTTGTAAATAGTTTGAGAATTGTCTGTGAGGGTGCTTGATTGTAAAGGGAGGCTCTCTGCTCGGGGCACTGCAGCAGCTTCCCAGGGGGCTGGGCAGGGCTATTGGCTACTGGGTACCCCAGGATCCCACTATTCAGGTGAGGGTGTGTGTTGTGTTGCACCCGGGGTTACATATACTAAGAGCTTCTGATTTACTTAATCTAAATGAATGGTTTTCAAGGCTTTCAAGTTTTCAAGACTCCAGGCACCCCTTGATAGGACTCAAGGCCCCCCTTACTAGATGTAAGACACACCTCGGAAATGGTCAGCTCTTAGTTTTCACTCATTTATTGTCTACAGAAAAATAATAGAGCAATTTTTCTGCTTCAAAGAACTCAGAAAGAAGACAACAAGTCAGAATGTTTTTAACACTATAGGGATGCTTGCAGATGTTAAAAGAAAAAACAAAAACAGTGCTGTATTTAAAACTTGGTGTGCTCTGCACTGAGCCCAGCACATGCCCAGAAGAGGCAGCGTGTTAGTTGGACCCGGCTCACACAACACCTGTATAGGTCAGGCACTTTAGTGGGGCTTTTTGGGTGCTTTCATCTAATAGCTGATTGACTCCATTTGAGATAGAAGTGCCAAAAGCCCTGCCGAAGTACACAATCTATACAGATGCTGCAGAGCTGAGTCGAAATAACGCTCTGCTTCCTCTGGTAAAGTGTATTGTGATCTTTTTTTTTTAACATCTGCAAACAGCCTAGATTGCTATTTGAAATTTCTAGGCTTATCTTGCAAATCATGTTTATAAGCCTAACAGTGCTAATACTGCATTGGCACTCCGGGGCACCTCTGAGAAGATCTCAAGGTACGCCTTGTCACAGCACCCTGGTTGAGAATCTCTGCTCTAAATTGTTCATTACTTTATGTACTTTACTGTCATGTTCCTCTTATTCATGTCCTTTCTAAAATAACTAGTTATATTCTCTTCAGATGGATGGCATTTCATGCATCTAATTACTATTATTTCCTTCTTGGTTACATTTCTGTTTCTGCTACATAATTTTTGATGAAACAACCATTAGTGAGATGATTCAAGATGAGAGCTTGCCTTCAGATTTTTATATGACAACCTTACAGTAATTTCAGCATTATTTTTATCATTTTCATAATATAACATAACAAGATTTTTTTGCAATTCAAGAAAGGTTCTAAGACTTAAGAATTAACAAGAATATTTTTAGAAGAAAAAACCACTTTAATAAAGTGTGCCTTTTCCTCTGCAAATTTGTGGTAATTTTTTTTTGGCTATACCATAGCTGAGGGATATGTGTGAACCTGAGCAGCTTGCTTTATTCTGTTCTATAAACTAATGCATCTTACAGTGTTTCCTGACTGTAAGTTTTATTGTATTATAGAAAATAATAATTCATAAAGTAATTTCAAGGGTATCTCAGTTCCCTTGCCCCTATACATCTACCTTTGGGACTTTATCTATAGAGAAGTCAGGCAATATGCAAATAAATCTGGAATTTTTAATGTGGAAAATTGCCCATGCATTTTATTACTTGTTCACAAAAAATCTCAGTACACAACTTAGCTAAATTACCAGCAGAGTTAAATTAGGCATGCATATTTAGAATGAGGCACACCCCCTCTGTACTACACAGGGACCAATGATTTACAGGGACTGTTAACATTGTAACTTCCCCAGTTCTATCTGTGAAGAGATATATTGCTCAGGTATCCACAGAATTAAATATTCTGATTGTCAAATTTAGATTTAACCTAAAACTTTTCAAATGCAAGACATGATACTAATATGGTATTTATATACGTGACACACAAAAAGGTGAACTACAGTGGTCCTCATAACAAAGTAATAGTAGTTTTGTAAGCTGTAGTGTTTTGCAAACTTACTGTAGGATAGTGTAGTAGGTAATAATAAAGACAAATGCAGTAGCTTTCTCTATGTAATTTATACCACTAGCAGTTATTTTAGATAATACATATCATAGTCATAGGCGACACCTGGGAGGGACACAAGGGGGCATGTACCTCCCATGAGCCTGGCTGCTCCTGAAGCCACTGCCAGCTTCCATGGGCAGTCGCCGCTCCGCACTTTGCCACCAATGCAACTGCCAGCATCTGCAGGTGGTCCTTGCTTGCTGCTCGCTACTGACGCTGCCCCTTACAAATGGTGCCTCCCCAGTTTCAGGAGGCACCAGTTGTTGATGATCATGGTACATAAGCCAGTTTATTGTCTTTTTAAAGGTAACATAGTCATAATTAGGTATTTCCTATTGCATTTCTCAAAATCCCATGGTTTATAGCATGTCCATATTTAGGCTCCAGGGCTAGGGACAGACAATACACATAAACTGATTTAAGTGATCAAAAACTGATTTAAACCTGTAACAGAACAGATGTTCAGTGCACATAAACCAGTTTGAAAATAGCTGAAACTTGTTTGAGATAGCTGATTTGGGTCAAACCAGCTTATGCAATGTCTGTCCCAGACCACTTGCCGGTTTAAGTTAAATCAGAGTATCCTGGCATGCTCTCTGGGCTGAGCAGGGCTCTCTGTTCCCTGGCTGGAGCTCAGCACAGACTGCAGGCATCCTTGCTCCCCACTTCTCTCTCCTCCCCATCCCCTCTGCCTTACAAACACGGCTCAGCATTAGCTAGCAGACAACATGCTAGCTATGGTCTGTGCTGTGGCAGATGGGAGAAAGGGAGGATCAACAGGTAGCTGGTAATGTCTCTCTGTTGTTTTCTTAATGGGGTGATAAACACTGAGTTAGGGCTAATAAATACTGTTATCAATTCCCTGCTGGGCTGATCGGGGGTGGGGGGGGGGCAATTCTGGTGGCCATAGATGAGCCTGAACATTATTCAATATGTCTTCCTGTGTGCCATGTGCACCCAGGCTAAGAAACCCTGAACTAAACCAGTTGGTGTTCTCCAGCTCCTGCCCACTGCTCTGGTACTATGTTCACTTGTATCTGTGGATTTTATTGTGGATCACCCATACTCTGAAAGTTGCGTATTAATCATGGTGGTAGTTGACCCACTGACAAAGATAGCCCATTTTATTCCTTTTTGTGCCACTCATACAGCAAGTGAAACTGTTAAATTATTTTTGTGTTTGACTTCACTGTTTTCCAACCCAAATAATTTCAGACCATGGCCTACAGTTCATCTAACCTATCTGGCACAAGTTCTGCAAAGCCCTGGATATGGAAGCCCTTCACATTTCTGCATGCCACCCCGAGACCAATAGAAAGACAGAAAGTGTGAATCAAAACCTTGATCCATGCCTCAGGTGTTTCCTGCACTAACATCAAGATAACTGGGTAGCTTTGCTACCCTTGGCAGAATTTGCTTATAATATTATTTTCCATGCCTCTACTTGCCAAACCCCAATTTTTTTCTAATTATGGGTCCCACCCCAGTTTCACCTGGCACTTTCTGCTTTTCCTTGAGTACCTGACATAGATGTTGCCAAAGCTGTATATAAAACTGAGTCTGACCAACACTGGCAGCATCTTTGCTGGGAACAGAGTTTGTTTTTCTTCTAAAAACATTAAGACATTGAGACCATCTGCCAAACTAGACCACTGGGACATGAGCCCTTTTGAAGTCATGGAAAAGATAAATGCCCAATGCTTTTAAACTCTGTCTGCCAGAAACCCTGAAGTTATACCTGATCTTTCACATGTCTCTGTTCAAGCCTTATATTGAAGGCCCTTTTCCTGACAGTGAGGCCCTACCTCCCCCACCTGTAATACTTGAAGGGCATAGAGAATATATTATAAGAAAGACTTTAGACTTCAAATGAATCAAGAGGAAGGTCCACTACTTCATGTGCTGGAATGTTTATGAGACTTGGGAACAATTCTTGGCACTGGACAGTCATATCCATGCTCATGATGTGGTGCAAGCTTGCCATAAAGAACAATCAGAAAAGCCTGGACTTGGGCTGCCTAGAAGATGTCTTCATGGAGGGAGGAAGTACTGTCAGGGGCCTTAAAAGGCAGTCCAGCCAGAACTAATTGCCTAGCTGGATAAATCTGCTAGAGACAGGAAATGGTAGTCCCACCATGGCTGATGAACTATCTGGCCACTGCCAGGGCCTCCCAATAGGTTCCTCATTTAAGTCTACCTGTTGCCACAAGCTGCAGACCACCAACAGTTCTGACGGTCTTCTCTGGAAAGCCTCCCTGGATCCTGTGCTCTTGGTCCCTGACTTCCGACTCTGCTTGGATCTGCTTCTAGAGTTTGGCTGAATGGAACTTCACTTCGGTTTTCGTAACTTGACCTCTGACTCCAGAACCCGATTTAGCCTGTGACTCAGACTCTGCACTTGGATTTCTCCCTTGGTAACTTGGTCTCTGACTCTAGAACCTTGACTCAGTCTGCAACTTGGACTCTACTCCTGGAATTGCTCCTTCATTTGGGTACCTTGGACTCTTCCGTAGCTTCTGCCCTCCCCTGGTAGCCCAACCACAACTTAGCTTATGGTTTTGTCTATAACCCAGGCTTTACAGCAAGGATATCTGTGCAGGTAGACTTCTGTACCTTTGTAGATATTATTGAAAGATAAAGGATTCGAATGTATCAAAGAATGTAATGTCCAGCCTGCATTATGATTACTATCATGCTGTTTGACCAGTTGATGACACTCCTACCTGACTTGGATGCCACAAGTGTTTATGAGTTGTGCCCACACAATAGTTCTATTCACAACACAACCATGTGTCAGCAAGATTTGTGTGTGCATATTAATACTCTGAAGCTAGGGTGAAAGGTTGATTGTTATTAGGGCACTGGGCTGAGACTTGGAAAAGCCAGGTTCAATTTGTTGCTTTGCCACCAGCTTCCATGTTACCTCAGTCAAACCATTAAGGACCAGATTTTCAAGGTATTTAGATGCCTAAGGATGCTGATCCAGATCTAAACAGATTTCTAAAACATCTAATAGCATCCGCAAGTAAGAAGGAGATTAAACAGCAGCTACTAAATCTAGCCAAGAAATTTAAAAGAGCTGGCTGAGAATCATTAACATGGTTTTTCAATAGATTTTAGAACCCTGGCAAAGCTCTAGAAGATTAGAAGAAAGCTAATGTCGAATCAATGTTTAAAAAAGGTTAAGCAGGACAGCCTGAGTAATTATAGGCCTGTCAGCCTGACATAGATCCCAGGCAAAATAATGGTGTGGCTGAGATGAGACTCTATTAATAAAGAATTAAAGAAGGGTAATATAATTAATGCATATCAATATGAATGTATGGAAAATTCATCTTATCAAACTCACTAGATATCATTTTGATGAGATAACAAGCATGATTGATGAATGTAATAATGTTTGCATTACAAAAGTAACAGGGTTAATGTAATAGACTTCTGTAAGGCATTAGACTGGATACTGAATAACATTTTGATTAAGAAAGGTGAGGGGTGACTTGACTTGGAAGCTGAAGCTAGACAAATTCAGAGTAGAAATGAGGTGAACATTTTTACCAGTAAAGATAATTACCCATTGGAACAATTTAGCAAAATTTTACATCAAGTTTTGGATGTTTTTCTGCAAGATATGATCTAATTCAAACAAGGATTAATTCAGGGAAGTCTTATGGTCAGAGGTATAAAAGGAGGTCAGGCTACATGAATACAGTTGGCCTTTCTGGCCTCTAATGTATGAATCAGCATCATTAAACTTGCCTTTAGTCTTTCCATTCTTATTCTTAAGGATAATGGTTCTTCTCTCCTTCACAGAGCTGTCAAAATGATAGGTATATTAAAGATTGTGAGGCACACAAATACCACATTAATGAGTGTTATACAAGAGCCTTTGATAGTTCTGATACATTTTTAGAAAATGTGGCCCAGTACAGCACACAGAATAACCCACAGCTCACAGGCAGAGGTTAGCTGCCAATTTACTTACCAAGGATTAGATATGTTGTATGTGGGCCCAAACTATATTTATTTAGAGCCAACCTTATAACTAACTCAGCATACATGGGGCCCAAATGTCTTTAAAGAATCACCCCTTATTTTCAGAAGTGTCCTAAGTTGTCCTTTGTTCAGTAGGTACTGGACCTGGGCCAGTTCCACCCAGCCCTTGGCAGCCACACCCTGCAGGGTCACAGTTCAGGGTAGAGAGGTCATAATGTTGATGCAGGGTTAAGTGAACAGGAAAGCCATTAAAATGTATGTGATTTTGGCAATGTGTTATATTTTCCCAGTGTCAATTTTGTGGCTGTCTAGTTGATAAAAATGGATGTGAGGGAGGAAAGAGGGGAGAGAGCAATCAAATTGTTCACTGAACATGTATGCTGCAGTCTGACTCTGACTGGATCATTTGGGTTAATTTAAAATCTAAAAACCATCAGTAAGGGACTATTGCATATAAAAATGAAGAAAATTATATTTAGGGTGAGACAGACATTAAAAAATATCTAGACCTATGGGGAATTTTCCATCAGGAGTAGTTTTGAGGGACAATTGCGTTTTTGACTAATCAATTATTTTGTCATAAGAAAATATCTGTTTTCCCTGGACAATTGTAACTTTTTGTTGTTGAAATATTGACTAGCCTAAAGAGGAAAAGGTTTCATTTAGAATGAACCATGCACCCTCCCCTCCCCCCCAGCTGAGATTTGCAAATGCTGCTATAGTGTCTGGCAGGGAGACAGTTCAGGTATCTCACATTCTCATTTTCCTCAATAAGCTGAATTCCCCAGGTGAACCAGAGCTAACATAATACACAAGGGCAAGGGACTTCTAGGATGGAGGGTGGTGAGCCAGCTAGAGCAGAATCAGGCTGTGTTATGGGAGATATAGAGCAACTAGGGGGATAGCTGTTCACTGGAGGACCGGAATTACAACTCCCACAAGGCAACATTTCCAGATCAAAATATTCAGATTCTGGTCAAAAATGTTTTCTTTCTGATTTTTAAGCCAAACATTTTTCCACAGAAAAAGTGTTTTCCAACTAGTTCTATTATGATTGAATTCTTACAACCAGACCACCATTTTGAGAAGAATGCAACTCCCAAGACAAATACCTTGCGAAATTAGAAAGGTGTTCAGGTATACAATCTCTTAGGGAGTCAGAATTCAGGCATTCTGTGTAAAAAGCCTATGAAACATAAGCAGGGAAATTCTATAAGCAGTTCATTGAATAGTTCGATGTGCCATTGTGGTGCCTGTGGGAAATAAAATTACAGGATCAAACAGAGGCACAACTGGCTACTGCTGCACCTTGGGTAGTACTGAATGCCTCCACACTGTACGTCTTCTTTGCTCCAGCCCCAGCTCTGGCAGCAGGGAGGGCAGAGAAGTGGCACTGGTGCACAGTGTACAAGCAGCAACTAGAGGTTCACTGCTGCTAAGGGAGCTATCACCTGTTTTCTCTGCCACCAGCATGCATGTCAAGCAGCCAAAAAACCCATTTCTGGCAGCAAAAAAGGAGGTGACATCTCCCTCAGCAGCAGTGTACCACTGGCTACTGCTTTTGCAGGATGGGTGTGAGAAGTGGGCCTTAATCAATCTGGATTCAGATTAGGCCCAAATCAGGGACAGTGATTCGATTCATTGATTCAGATCGATGTCCCTGATTTGATTCAGCCAAATCCAAATTCGAAGATTCGATGCTGATTCGAAGAATCAGTGACTTCGCCATAGACACAGCTTTAAATGTTTTTCCCACATACCTTGAAGTACCAGGTGCAGCTCATGAATGCTGCCATGCTGGGGCAGATGAAGCGTCCCACAGGAGTGCGGGGAGGCCCTCCATGTGCTCGACAGTGAACCTGGAAGTGGATTGGAAGTAGTTCTGGTCCATTTCCAGGTCCACTGGGGAACACGCCGGGGCCCCCCTGTATCTTCCCAGCTCGGCAATTGGCCATGGGGGGACCCTGGGTGCGCCCCAGGCCCAGGAGGCACCAGTTGCTGAGCCGGGGAGGGGCATGGCGGGGGGGACATGCACTTCCTGGTGGACCTTGTCCACTTCTGGCTCCCCAGCTTCTGGTCCACTTCCAGTTCTGCTGCCAAGTGTGCTAGGGAGCCCCCCTGTCCTCCTGTGGGATGCTCCATGTGCCCCACCATCGCAGCATTCACAATCCACCTGCTACCTAGAGGTATGTAGAAAAAACATTTAAAGCTGTGTCTATGTCCAAAATGCCGAATCTTTCCAAATCTCTCTGAATTGATTTGGAGGGTTTTAATTTGATTCAGAGAGATTAAAGGGTCCTCTGATTCCACTGGGATTTGGAGATTCAGCCACCTAATCGGGCCAAATCTCTGCCACATCAAATCAGGGACTGAAGCTTTGCACAGCCCTATTTTGCAGCACGCTGCTTCTCTGCCCTCCTTGCCTCCAGAGCTGCCAAAAGGAAGGTGCAGGAGGGAGCAGAATAGGGAACAGGAATATAAGGCACCCCCTGGCTCCATTATGGCACTCCCCACTCTTGGAGAGTGCCTGGGCCTCACATCTTGCTTGCTCACCCTTTGTTATGCTGCCATTAAGACTAGCCTTTCACAATAACTAGATAAAAAGAGCGGAGCAGGAGAAGATCGTACCCTTGATCACAGAATGGTTGGAAATCCAAGGAACTTGCTGGGGACGAGGGGCAAATATGACAAACACTGGGGTTAGGATCTGATCCCTTTCAGGTGATCTGAACTCTTCTAGGCAGTATTTCATTTGTAATCTGCATGTTGGACTCTTTATTTAGGTTTGACAGGAGGGTACTTAGGTACTATGTTGTGTGTATCTGATACTGTAAGACAGACCAGCAAACAGACAAATGGACAGATATTCCAATAACTATGTCAGCTTTTGTTCAACCAATTCTTTCTTTTTCCTGTATCCAGCCCTGAACTAATTCTTCATTCTTCCTGAACTGTATAATTATCCCAATTTGAGCAAGTGGTGGCTGGTTCCTGTCTGTCCAAACACCTTTGGAGACAAGCAGTAGGGTTGGAGCGTTCCTGCAGCTGTGATGATCCAGGAATTGTGAAAGATGTAAAGGTTTTCTTGGTGATGTTTTTTATTACTGTCATCATCATCTTATCCATATATTTAGGAGAGATTTTAGACAAGCCCTCCCTCACGTAACTGCTTTGATAGACAAGGTCAGGAAAGTTTTTACCAGTGCAATTCACTCCCACTCAAAATTGAAGTCAATTACATCACTGCAAAATGTGGCTTGTGTAGGAGTCAGCACTAACACTAGTGGCCAGCCATGGCATGGGTTGGCCAGTGATGCCTGGAATTGCAGGACTTTGCTAAGGATGGCAAACCCAAGACTGTTAGCAAGGCCATAATTCCAATATTTGGATTTCACTGGTGCTTTTCTGGCTAAATACAACTGAAAAGTAACATTTTGTGGCAACTCATTTCAGTAATTTCTATTCAAGAGCCTCATTGATTTGAACAAAAAAAAAGGTAGAAGACAGATGAATGTATGTTTCATTAAAAAAAAGCCTTTAATAAAAACCGTGTGTGTGTGTGTTCCATAAAAATAAATAAATAAGTAAAGTATGTCTTCCTGACAGCTGGCTACAGAGTAAACTTAGAGCACCTGCTTTCTTTTCTTTTGTTCAGGTTTTACTGCTAAATGAATAACACTTAACACAAAATAAAGGAGGGTGACCATGGCTACTGTAAAGATTCGAAAGCACTCTGTGCATTGCTTGTAGAGGACTGACTGCAAATATATACTGTAAAGCAGAAACAATCTTCTTGCACAATAATTTAGCATTAATTCACATTGTGTTTTGACTGCCAGAGTCTCTTGAATGCCACAGAAAAATCTGAAGCAACTGTATTGTGCCACACATTTCTTGGGTAAATTGAACAGCTAACAAGCTTAAAGGTGCTGGTGGGAGAAGCCGTGTCATTCAGAAGTGGCAGAAAGGGATATAAGCCACTCAACCTTATTTTGGCCTCATCTGTGGGAGGGTTTGGGGAAAAACCTTCTTGAGGTCTTGATTATTTTATTTGTAAATAACCATCTGCTTCTTTCTGATCAAGAGCCAGCATAGTAAGGTACCACCCCAGGGAGAGCTGTGATTGATACTCTGCCACCTCTGTTAGCAGGGGTTCCACACAAAAGATAGCGTTAGGCTCACCGGTGGCCCACGATGAAAAAGAATACACTTTCTTTAAAAATGTAAATGATCTGATGCTATAAAGGGATGCAGGTGGCATAAGGGAAAAAGACCAACCATCAAACATCTCAGTTCTGTCATACTTATCTACTCTTCCCTCTCCTATGCATTTGTAAATTCAATGGCTGGTGTAAACTCAGGAGAGGCAGAATAAACAGCAGTGACTAGGTGGAGCAGGAACAGCTCTTACCATATAAGGTTGGAAGCATTATCTAATGATCAGAGCAAGGACTCAAAGTGACGATTGTATTACCAGATCACTGCTGATTTGGCATGTGCCTTTGAGCATGTCCCTTAAATATTTTTTTGCCTCAGTTTACCTATTGGTAAACTGGATGTAATAGATATATCATGAACTGATACAGGCACTGCAGCTGCAATCAGTATTAACTGTCTGTGAGGCATGTTGAGGTCCCCAATGCTATAGGAATGAATATTATGACTATAACTTAATGACTGATTACAAGTCCGTGTAAGCCGTCCACGTAAGCTGTCTACTTAATTTCAAGGGGGCTGTTTTCCTGGGGTCCAGGGCAAAAAGGGATTCTGGGCCTGCCCTGGAAAATAGGAGTGGAACATGATGTAACACAGCTTTAAAACACAACTCATGAATTCCATTTGGAGAAAAAAAACAATAACTGCTAAGGACTGCTTCTGTGCCTGCAGCATTAGCAGCTTCTTCTATAACCTAATGTTCACACCAGTAAAACACCAGTTGGTACCAGTCAGAAACTAGCAGCAAAACTGTTCAATTAAAAAAAAAAGAGAGAATATAAAATCTTCTGGTAGCTGGTGGATTTTTTCACTTAGGTATTTCAGTGTAATGTGCTTTTAGTGGAAATGTTCCAAAACCCATAACCAAATAAAAAAAAAAAAAAAGGAAAAAAAAAGGAAAGAATTCTAGGCGATATAACTAGAGGTAAATTCAGTGTTTTTCCACTCCAGTGGCCACAACCTTTGCTTTTATTCTGGTGCAAGCAGCTGCAGGTGCCTCAAGTCAGCCAGTTCTATCTATCTGCAATGTCATCCATGTTTACTTGCAGCACTGGACTTTAGATTCTGTCAGGATGCCAATCCAACAGGCCGCCAGGCACTGCAGCTGACAGTCAAATCTGTAATGCTGAATCCTTCTTCTGGAAAAAAGGGCTAAAGAGGTTAATACACTCAAGTAAGGATAAACACACCAGCTGTTATAGTTTCTAATATTTAATATCATTATCAAATAAAATAACTCCTAAGAAATAAAAAATATGCAGCCACCAAATTACTTATCTTTGTTAAGAGAGTATTAAAAAATTATCTTAAAAGTCTTTAATACAAAATAGTAATAGAGAGCCTACAATTAAAGGCATTTTTACTCTGATGTTATGCACTGATGCATATTTTTTTTTATCAATATTAGCACCGTGCATTGTGCAGTATTAGTAGGATAATCATAGGCGGATTATCAGAATATTAGAATATGCTTGAGTACAAATTAAAATAATTTTCTTGCTTTCAAGAGCTAGTCAAACATGTTTTGCCAATATTGTTTTTATTAAAGGTAATGATTCAAAAGTCTCCTAAGATTTTTCTTTTCTAGAAATCTACCATAGAGTAATATAAAAAACTATAATGAATTGTGTGTGTGTGTTATCAGAAGGTGCCCTCAGCACTAGGTTTTCTGTATATTCTGAAGGCAAATAGACATGTTAGTCTGTGTGGATTAAACAGAAAATAACTGCAGCCCTCAAAATGTTTTAAACTACACAAATACAAAAGCAAAGACTTCACAGATCACAAAGCACAGCCCTGAAAATGAACTCAGCTTCTAGTTTATGATCTATATTACAGCAAGTTCTCTTCATTGTGTTATACTTAAAGGCCTATGTCCAATTCCAGAAAAAAACACTGAAATTTAGGGATTTAGAAGTCAGCCATTTCAAATTGCATCTGGCTGAAGCTTGTCAAACCAAATGTATTTCCTTTTTAGCTTTACAAAATGTGATGGAAATTGGTATCTCCATTTATTACCTAAAGATGAGCAAAGGTACATGATTTGTGGGGCCTTCAGATGACTTTTCAGGTTGAGTTTGTCCATGCATGTTTATAGACAAAGGGTGGCAGTCTCCCCCATATAGATGGCCAGTGCAATGCTTGGGTGTGCCACTCAAGAAAAGGTCTTATGTGGTCTGAAAAGGTTGGTCAGCCTTTTGCTGGCTCTCCCCAGGGGACTGCATTTCATCCATCCTATATGCTTTGTGTATAGTATGGATAATGCAAAAAATAATGAATAGATGGGATCTCAGCCCAATAAAAGTGCAAAATTATTTTTTTCTGATGACAGTCTTGGCTTGAAGTAGAGCTGTTCAGAAAATGGAAATTCCTTCCTGGGAAAAATGTTGGTTTTTAACATTGTTTTCACCCTGCACTGACACAGAATCAAACCCCTGACATTTTCCTTGGGAATAGGTTCCCCTCAAAAAATTTCATTTTGAGAAAGGAAAAAAATGGAATTCTTTCAGTTTACCAGCTGGCTGCCTGGAAGTGAAATTGACAGGCTCCTTCCTGAAGGCTGCTGAAGGCCTAGGACCCCAGCTCTCCACTTCCCTGCCTCCTCCCCTCATCTCTCCTCTCAGCCTGGCTGCTGGGGAGGCAGCTGGGATACAGGGTAGGCAGAGAGCCAGGCTTCTTGTCTTCCCATCCTCATCCCCGAGACCCACTGCAGCTCTCCAGCTGCTTGCCTAGAAAACTATTGTCAATTTTGCTTTCTCTCTGCAGACAAGTGGAATTGACAATAGCCTTGCAGCCAGGGAGCCTTTATTTTTTATTTTGCCTAATAGAATTTTTTTTCTGGCAGAATTGAAATTTTCCCATGGTAAATTTTTGATTTTATAAAGAGGGCATTTTCTACCAGCAAGTCAGTCCAGTGTAAAATTCCCGCCACCTATAGCTTGAACTAAGGTCCATGGCAAATGGTCATACCTTCTGCTGTGATACAAGGATGCTGTAGCCTATGGATGAGTAGGTATGTAGGGGAGGAACCCCTGGCACTGCCTAAGGGGAGGAAGGGATGCCAGAATGGAGCAAAGGGCATCTCACCCTCTCCTCTCCCACATCCCCTCCAGCCACCTTCTGGCTTCAGCTTCAGCAGCAAGCAAGGGCAGCAGCAGTTGTGCAGGAGCATATGTGCATGATTGAAGGGCACTCTGGGAAATGTAGGTCCGCTTCTGGAACAGCAATGGCGTTTGGGGATGCCGAGGGAGAGAAAAATGAGGGGACATCTCACCTCAGCAGCAAACTCTAGTGGTGGCTCCTGCCTACTACCTGATGGTGCAATCTCTGGAGCCAAAGCCCTACAAAAAGGTTCAGGGGGAGAGGGGGAGGAGACACTACCCTGGGCACAGTCCTGGCCAGTTATGACTCTTCCAGGATGGGTGATAGGTGACGTTGATTTATACCTGTTGAGGCTCTGTGCCACAATATTTAGACCAACATGTGAATTTGTTGCATGTGCACTCACTGCAATGAGTGTAGGTGCATGGAAGATTACTTGCAGGGCATCAGTTAGGTTCTTATTCAGCCCTGTACCTTTATGTACTTCTTTAATTCTCCCTAACTAAAATTCTGGCTTAGAAATGGTGCTGCTGCTCAGGTTTTCCTCTAAGTATTAAGCCCCAGTCTGTTTAATTAATGGGTACTGGATTCTAAAGACCCATCACAGACTTTTAAAAATACAGTCTGGTTAGTTGTTGAAACCATCTAGAATTTTATGGAAATAAAGACTTTATGAGAGTGGAATGTGACTCCATTTAAACTCTTAAGTGTGAGGCCTCTGTACCAGGTGAATTCCATCCTGAATGGATTATCTCTTTATAGAACAAAACAGAAATAATTTATTTATTTATCTAGTAGATGTATATGCCACCCTTCCCAACAAAGGCTCTGGGGGGCTTGCAAGAATAAGAAACATAAAAATACGAAAATGCATTTTTAAAAAATGTTCTGAATGCAAACCACCCTTGAAGCAATTAAATAGGTACAAATCAGTCTACATTTATAGAACAGTTTGATGTCACTAATAATAGTTAACTATCCCCTCCCCCTCAGGACAGAACATTTAGATTTAAGGATGCAAGGCACCCTTGCCTCAGAGTAAGTTTGACACTGCTGTACTTTTGCAGGCAAACTCCCATTCAGTAGGACAATAGGATCAGCCCTCCTGTTGTGTCTAGGCATTGCAGCTCATGTGTTATAGATTATACACGGCTTGAGACACTTGTAATATGGAGTCACAGCAGGCTTAGTAAAAGAATTGAGTGGCAGCATTCATTTTGAATGTTTTAGCTTTTTCTGGGATAAATGAAATCCTTTGTTGTTATAAATATTTTCAACTTAATTCTTGACAGTTTTCTTTTCCAATCTTCAATAAGACTTCTCTGCTCTTTATTTCATTCATATAAATCGATTATTGGCTAGCATCTCATAAAGTGCTAAAATGAGCCCTTGTGGCATCAGATGGAGTAGTCAGATTGTCAAATAAGTCTTTTAATTGAAGTTAACACTGGCACAATATTTGTCTTCCGAAAATAAACACTGCCAATGAAGTTGCAGGTTTACTACATTAGTGAGTGTGCTTTGACAGTGCTGGGAAAGCATGGAAACATCTGCAGTGAAGGGCAATTTTGCTGTGAAGAAGAGGCTAGAAATGAATACCTTGCTGTGTTTTTTTCAAAGGCACACCAAACAAGACCTTTTATTAGTGCCATTTTTTTCATTAAAAACTGCTTATCAGGTTAAAGGTTAAACTTATTCATTATAAATGGGAAAACAACAAAAGAAATTAAGTACTCTATCCTAAAACAAGTGCAAAAAATATTTGCATTTTCATATCTTGAAAGGCCAGTGGCAGAAACAAGAAATCAGTAGCTCTTCTTGTACTGTGTGAAATTAATCAGTAACTTTGGAGACATGCTTATATTCAAGAAAACAAACTGAATGGGCATCACATGGCATTTAAAGACTTCCCCATGTGACATTCCTGGCAGATTTGATATGATAAAGGACAGAGTATTTTCAAGCACAATGCATGTAAGAAAAACTGAAATGTAATGTAGGGCATAATACCATTAAACCATATACAACCAAAATGGAGTGTGTGGTGCTACTGTAGCCATAAAAAGTTGGTAATGTATTATGCACATTAATCATGTCTTCACAATTAGAGTTGAGGGAAAAAACCTAGGTCAGGATTCTACTATTTTTACCTTGAATACTACTATACTCTATCTTGAATCCAGTGACCATCCATATGCAACAAAGCACTTAAATGCATGATTATTTTGAAGCACGTGCTTGACTTTAATGGAACTTTCGCATGTGCTTTAAGTGAAGTCTATATATGAGTGATTTCTGAACTGGAACTTCTCTGAGTAGCCCATTTATTTCACAGGACTATCTGTGGTATAAGATGATTTACAAGGTAAGTAAGCTTAGTAGAATTTAGTGCATAATAAATAAATTAATCTAGAAATATCAATTCTTTTTTTCATCATACAAACTTACAATTCTTGAATTTATTTGTGACTGCAGCAAAATAATCTTTCAGGGGTACTTCATTGCCAATATAGAAAATATGGGCTTTATTGGTGTATTACATATGTTACATGGTGTTATTTCTGTTCCCAAACTGGATGATTTATGTAACAGATTGACAACAGTTTCAAATAACATATTGGTGTTTAAAGTTTGCTATTCAAAGCCTTTCCTCATGTTCTGATATAAAATATGGGCTGGGGCTTTGAGGCAGTATTCCCAGACAGTTACTGGCCCAATTTATAGCAAACTTGAGGCTGCTCTAAATGACCTCCAGCCAACATAGGACTAAGGTGGAAGAGAATAGGAAGGTGAGGTTTAGTCTCCCTACCCGCATGTGCTTCAGGGCTCCTGAGGACTGAGCTTAATAAGAATAATTTAGTAAGACTATAGGAAAGTAGAATATGATTTGTACTCTAAGGTTATTGTTACACATTAACTTAAATACGAGGCCTGTGCAAATAGGAAAGCATTCAATTCAGATTCAAATTCAGCTGATTTGGAGGACAGTGATTCAATTCGGAGATTCGGATTACTGTCCCAAATCGATTTGGCCAAATCGGCTTCAGAAGATTCGGTGCTGATTTGGAGAGATTCGGTGATTCGGATCAGCTGGGGAGAGGTAGGCACAGCTGGGTGGCTGCAGGTTCTCCTGCAGCTCCTCTGGCTGTGCCTGCCTCTCCCTAGCAAGGGGGAACCACGGGAGAAGCCCCCATGGCTTCCCTGCCTGGCCCCATCCCCTGCCTAGCCCCGGCCTAGTCCTGGTACTTTTAAAAAAAAAAAGCCCCACACTCACTGGCTGCAGCATTGGTGACTGGGGCCCCTGGCCTCTACTGGCAGAGCCCTCCCGCATAGCGTAGAGGCTGCAGATTCTCCCACAGCTCCTCCGGCTGTGCCTGCCTCTCCCCCACTGGGGGGAACCACGGGAGAAGCCCCCATGGCTTCCCTGCCTGGCCCCATCCCCTGCCTAGCCCCGGCCTAGTCCTGGTACTTTAAAAAAAAAAAAGCCCCACACTCACTGGCTGCAGCATTGGTGACTGGGGCCCCTGGCCTCTACTGGCAGAGCCCTCCCGCATAGCGTAGGGCAGTGGGAGGCAGCAGGCATCGCCCCCCCAATACTAGCTCCCACATGGAAGCTGCCCCATGGTGCAGGTGCAGCGCAACTCAGCAGGGTGCTGCACGCTGTCTGGGAGCTGGGGCTGCTGGGGCTGAGTGGTAGCCAGCTCCCAGACAGCATGTGGCACCCTGCTGAACCATGCTATACCCACGCGATGAGGCAGCTGCCGCATGGGTTCCAAGTGGGAGGGGCGATCCCCACTGACCCCCCACTACCCTGTGCTGCAGAGGGGGGCTCTGCCATGAAACCTCAGAGGCCCCAATTACTGTTGCCAGAGCTGGTGAGTGCAGGATTTTTTTTTTTAAGTGCCGGGAGACTGGGGCTGGGTGAGGGATGGGACTGGGCAGGACAGCCAAGGAGGCATTTCCCATGGATCCTCCATCTGTGCCTGCCTCTGCCTCTGCCTCTGCCTCTGCCTCTGCCTCTGCGTCTGCCCCAGGGAGGGGAGCTGTGGGGGCTATGTTCTGCTGCCACTTGCCCAGCTAGCACAGGTGGGGGCACAATGCAGGTGCGGCTCACTCCAGGTGGCAGCAGGGCATAGCCCCTGCCCCCAGCTCTGCTGCACCCACGTCATCACTGGGAGCAGGGGCTCTGCCCTGCCAACGTTTGCCAGCCAATGGTGGGGGGGGCACAGGATGCAGATGCAGCAGCACTGGGAGTGGGTGCTGTGCCCTGCTGCCACTTGCTCCTTCTGCCTGGAGTGAGTCACACCTGCATGCTGCTCCCCCCTGCCCCAGCTGGGCAAACGGCAGCAGGGCATGACTCCCACTTCTAGCACTGCTGCACCTGCATCCCACATCCCCCCACCTCCCGCCCCGAGTAATGCACCCCCCTGCCCTGGCTGGGCAGCTTGTCCCAACCCCAGTTCCAACCCCTCCCTTCCCCATGCCCCTTTCCTTCCCCCTCTGCCAATCCCAACAGACTTACCAGTTGGAGACAGCTGTGTCAGCTGCCTGTTTAGTCTGTGGCCAAATCTCTGAAGTGGCTGAATCTTTTCCGAAGCTTTTCCAAATAAATTTGGATGCTTCAAATTGATTCAAAGCTTTTAATTTGTCTCCCAATTTGATTTGGATTCAGAGATTTGGTTCCCAAATCGGGCCAAATCTCCTCTGAATTGAATCAGCTACCAAAGCTTCTCACAACCCTCTTAAATATGTATTTAGAGCCCTTAAACCAGGAGCGTCCACACATTAGGGTAGGCAAACATGTGCCCTCTGAGCAGCTCAGAGATAATCCTCTTCCATTGATGATTATTTCTAACTGGTTTTAGTCAGCTCATGTGGAGGAAAGGTAGCAGAAGAGCTGGTAAGCCCTCTTGGCTTAATAAGGATATCATGGTCCTCTTGAAAAAGAAGAAAGAGGCATACAAACAATGGAAGCTTGGAACAGTCCCCAGGAAGAACTATACAACAGCAACCCACACCTGTAGGGAGCAGATTAGAAAGGTTAAGGTGATGACTGAATTTAAACTAGCAACAGAAATCAAGGACAATAAGAAGTCCTTCTTTAGGTAATATATAGGGAACAGGAGGAGAACAAATGGAAGCATGGGGCTAATGCTTAACAGTTCAGGACAACTTGTTACTGACACTCAGGAGAAAACTGAACTCCTGTATGACTACTTTGATTCAGTATTTCACTGCCCTAAGGGGAAAGTCATACTAGATAATATTTAGAATGGGCATGGCAGGAATGACTGCCTTCCTACTATTGACATTGAGCTGGTGCATGATCAGTTGAAAAGTTAGATATTTATAAGTCAGCAGGGCCAGATGAACTCCATCTGAGAGCACTGGTCAAAGTCATCGCAGGACCTCTGGCAAAATTCTTTCAAAACTTGTGGTGATAGGGGGAGGTCCCTGAAGCACTGGAAGAGGGCTACTGTGCCCATCTTCAAGAAGGGGAGGAGAGAGGACCTGGGCAACTATAGGCCAATTAGCCTAACTTCTATCCCAGGGAAAATTCTGGAAAAATGCATCAAGGAGTCTGTGTGTGAAAGGCTTCCAGAATGTAGGATTCTGAATGACAGCCAGCATCGTGTCATCATGGACAGGTCTTGTGTTACCAATCTCATCTCCTTTTACAACCAGGTAACTCACCACCTGGATAAGAGAGAGGAGGTTCACATTGTATGCTAGACTTCCAAAAGGCCTTTGATCTGGTATCCTATGATCTCACAGGAGAATTGGAGGATTGCAGGATGCACTACTCAGTAATTGGGTGGGTAGGAAGCTGGCTGCGGAGTAGGACCCAGAGTGTTCTAATGAACCTATCTGTGTCATCCTGGTGAGAAGCAGACAGTGGTGTCCCTCGGGGTCCAGGCTTGGTCCAGTGCTTTTCAACATCTTTATCAATCATTTGGATGTGGGGATAAAACACTCACTGGCCAAGTTGTGGATTATGGGGAAGCATGATCATGCTTGAAAATAGGCTGCAGATACAGGCAGATCTAGACAGGCTGGCAAGTTGGGCAGATCAGAACCAGATGAAGTTCAACATTGAAAAGTGAAAAGCACTCCATCTAGGGATGAAGAGTCCCCAACATACTTACAGGCTCGGTAGCACCATACTGACTAGCACCACCACTGAAAGGGATATAGGTGTAATAATAGAACATGATATAAACATGGGCCATCAGTGCAATGCTGAAGCCAGCAGGGCAAACAATACTCTGGCATGCATCAACCGATGCATCTCAAGTGAAACCAAGCAGGTGATTCTTCTGCTTTACTCAGCATTGGTGAGACCACTGCTGGAGTACTGCATCCACCACACTTCAACAAGGATATGGGAAAGCTTGAGAGAATCCAGAGAAGAACCACCCAAATTATCAGAGACTTGCAAGACAAGCCATACAAGGAAAGGCTGAGGAACTTGGGTCTCTTCAGCCTAAAAAAGAGAAGGCTGAGAGGGGACTTGGTAGCGGCTTAATGCTACATCAGGGAAATACATCAAGGGCTCGGTGAACAACTGTTCACCAGGGCACCCTTGGAGAAAAACAGGAGTAATGGCCACAAACTCCTGGAAGACCATTTCAGGCTTAACACTAGGAAAAATTTCTTCACAGTTAGGGTGTCCAGACTGTGGTATAAACTCCCTCCAGAGGTGGTGCAATCACTTACCCTTGGAAATCTTCAAAAGAAAACTGGATGGTCACCTTGCTGGGGTCACCTGACCTCAGTTGTCTTTCCTGCCTAGTGCAGAGGGCTAGGTAGCACAGTGTGGTGCAGTGGGTTTAATCCATGCTAGCAGAAAAGAGTAGGCAGCACAGAGGGCCTGATGTGGGAAGAGAGCCAGGTGTGTGGCAGGCCCAATCTGGGAAGAGGGGGGAGGGATAAGCAGTGATTTGGGGTGATTTGAGGGCTAGCTAGATCCAAGCTAGTGGTGGGAGGAATGGATAGTGCTCCCCTGCTGCCACCACTCTCTGGTCTGGGTTCAGCCTGGAAAGCAGTAGCAGTCCAGTGGTGGTGGCAGTGGCAGTGGTGGTGGCCAGGCAGCTGGATTTTCCTTCCCTGCCTGCTCCCCTGGGACAGCACTGGCAGTGCAGGTAAACCAAGTGACACTGGATGTGAGGGTGAAGCATGAAGGCCAGGGGGAAGAGGGATAGCCCTCAGGGGAATGGAGGGAGCCTTGTGGGGGTAGGGAAGGGACAGCAGCTGGCTCAATCTGGGTGGTGGGGAGGATCATGAGCAGGTGGCTAGATCTGAGGATGTAGGGGAAGCAGCAACCCAGTCAGGGCAGGCAGGGGCAGGCAGGCATGATGGGACATTGCTAGGTCCTGGCAGTCCATAATCTGGGCCACCTATCCCTTCCCTGAGAGCAGATGAGCTGGGCAAGCACAGAGCCAGCTTGGGTCCTAGGCCCACCCCTACTTGCCAGCCCTCTAAAACCATGTCAGTGGTCAGTGCAATGCACATGGCAGAGGGTATTAACCTTAACATGCTACTAGTCAAAGCACATGCTAATTTTACCTCCAATTAAAATTAGCACATGCTAAGTGCAAGGTGTAACAAGGCCCTAAATCTGGAATTATCAAAAATGCTTAACAATGGCTTAACTCTGCTCTCATTGAAGGCAATGGACAAACTCAACCTGAAAAGTCAACTGAAGTCCATTAACTTCAGTGGGAGAAGAATTAAGTTAATGTGAAATGCTTTCAAAAAATCCCAGCCTGGAAGACTAGTATAAAAAATGAATTGCTTCTTTGCTTCAGTCAAGTCTCACTGGTAGCATTGGAACAATAAAGGTCTGATCCTAGTTCCATTAACTTTATTGGGATCAAACCCAAAATATTTAAGTGAAGATTGGCACATCAAATCTACCTAATCTAATGTATTTCAGGATTTATTGTTGTGGTATAAGCCCTGAGACAGCTAGATGAAATATTACCCCTACTACATTTAATTTATACTCTTAATTTTGCTATCTTTGTACCTGCTGACTTACATGACCCTCACCACTGATTTTTTGAGCAATTGCCAAATATTTGAACATATAAATAAATAACAGTAGCAATTGCTTTTCTCCCTTTCCCGCGTGTAAGTGTATAGGTATATCTTGGTTTATATTTGTATTCATGCACTTATTTATGGTTTTGTATGGACTGTCTGTCCATATACTGATTTAAAAAACATGTTTGGGAAGGCAAGCCAAAGGAACAAAGTTTCCACTTAGCCCTGAACACGTTGAGATCACCAGCCCTTGTAATTTGCAAGAGAAAGTTGTACAGCTACAAAAGTTGATCTGCTACAAATACTCAATTTCTCACACACACAAGTCTTTTTATTGTTCCAGATTGTCATGTTAGAAGAAGAAAAGGTGGTATCTCAGACAGGAAAGTCCTATAACTTGAAGGGCTTTAAAAATCAACATGGAGGCACTGAAAAGAGCAAAATAACTTGTGTTACTAGGTAAATGGGAGGATACATTTCCTATCACAGTGCGTATGGCTTTATTTCTAGAAATAGCGTATTGTAGTAATAAAGCTTCAGGGACACAATTGCATGGGCCTCCTCCACCTGGTCCATATGTAATGGGACTGGGTGCTGTTTTTGGTTTGTCATATATATAGAGAGGGAATTTTGCTACCATGACTATCTGATTGCCTGACTGCACAGAGGAGTCTGGCGGGAACCCCCGGCCTGCAAAGTGCCAACATTCAATAATGCAGAATGTTATAAAGGAGTTTTTTTTAATTACTTCCCTCTTTATATGAGCAACTCCTCAGCTTTGGATAGCTCCTCTGCATCCCCAGATGCTGAATTGATTAGGTATTCAGACAGCTGGTTGCTGGTGTGGTCTGCATTTGATGTGAAGGCACATTGTGCTGGGTCTTTGGCCTCTGGGGTCTCAGTGGCTCTTTCAGTGAGTGTGTACAGACACTGAATAATACGGGACAGGATTAACTACTGGGTGATTTTCCAGGTCGGGGCTTTCAAAGTGGAGAAACATCTACCTAGAAGTTGGTCTCAAAGGCTTTTTCTCTCTCCAGGCAGCCTCCTGGAACTGGGATAGGTATGTTTGTCCTCCCTGTCATTTCTGCTGACAGTTGAACAACCCCAACTATCAATACCCAAGAAAAGATACCCCAGAATATATTTTAAATTATTTTCTGTTTTTCCCCTAAATCTTACATTTCTGCATTAAACTTATTGAATAGCTCATTTAAGGAGAAAACACTTGAAAAGATTATTAGTAAACTCTTTCAGTGGGGTAAAAACATCAAAATGGAAAATTCAAGTTTTCAAGAGAGCCATTAAGTGTGATTAAATCTTTAAAAGGAGAACAATGAATGCAGGCCTGTATCTAGCAATTTCATATCTTTAATCGTACAAAGACTTTCTTTAAAAGCACAAGCATGAAAGGAGGCTGAATGTTACAGTATTTACTGAGAGGAAGCAATGAGAGAAGTCCCGTTCACTAGCTAATGGAGTGAAGCCCAGAAGTAATGACAACAAAAGCAGTAAGGACTGCTTTCGAACACAACAGATATAAAAGATGGAGCCATGAAAAAGCAACGATTCTTGACTTAGCTTTGAGTTTCACAATGAACGTGATTACAGATAGCAAGCCAGAAAGCACTTTAAGCAAAGGTGAAATCTAGTTGGTTTCATAATTAAAACTGAAGTGAGACCCTAAAAGAGGAGGACAGTGAACTTCAGAGCCAGATTTGGACGGAATATGGGGAAGAGTGGCTGCCATGAAATGAGAAAACAAGATGCTGGATTAAAACCGTTCAGAGGAAAAGTAATATCTGCTCGTAACTTCCATGATAGCAAATACCCAAGAAGCTAGATCTTCAGCTGATGTAAATGTGTGTAGCTCTACTGAAATCAGTGAGAAAACTAGGCTGTGGTACTGTTTTGATTTGCTGTAAATCCAAATGTCACCAGCAGCCTCCTTCACATTATCTCATGAGAGATTGGAGGAATGCCAATTTGCACCAGCTGAGAAGATAGACCAGCTGGCCCCAGAATATTTTTAAAGTAACTATCAATGTAATCAAAGTAAAGTAATATTACAATCCTTTTAGTTATAATAAACTTCTTGCTGGCATAATGGTAAGATCAAAATTAAAGTGAAAATATTTTGACAGGTTTTGTTTTATACAGGTTAGTTATCAGCTTTTACTGGCATTCAATAATATTTTAAAAGACATGTTACTATGTGAAGGCCTGTTCTGTAAGCATCTACATGTATGACTAACTTCATGTACATGATCGCATTGGAATAAATGGAACTACATGTGTACATCATTTTTTTCATGGATAACCCTTGTTTTTTCAGTTTCAGTGTTACCAACTCTGGCAGTTTTATTGCAAGTCTCTTAAAGCATTGGCCTTGGAGTCATATGAATACATTAGACTCTCAGCTTTGATTTTTTTTTTTAAAGGTGAGTCTTTAGACCTTGAAACCATAAAGAAATTCTGGAAAATATCAATGCTAAAGGTGCAAAAATGGAGAAGGCAAATAGAAAGAATACTAGATGTATTCTTAATGTTGCTGCTGCTGTTGTTGACTTTGTTTTTATTCAGGGAGCCTCATATCTGTATACTGGAATTGGCAATTCTGAGTGTTTGACAAGGATTTAATATGTATGTAATATGACACTCCGGAAACCATGCAACGAGAATGAAGATTGAAGACTTAATAGAGATCCATAGGAAATTTAGCAAAATCATGGCATTGCCATGCAGGGATGTATTTGAATAAGTCTTCACACTTCTCCAAAGTGCTATCAGCTAGGAAAGTATGATGTAGAAACAAGGGAAATACATGATGAAACAAAAGCAAAGAACTGGACAAGGATGTGTAGGAAATGTATACTTGGAATCAAAGGAACACGCAGTAAAGATGGATGTTATTTTCAAGACTGAAAAGACAGTATTGCAGTGTAAAAAAAGATGAAGCACTTTGGTGGACTACATGTACCAGGGACCAAAGTCTGATAATGGAAGGAGTCCATCTGGAAGAAGTCTGATAGAAAAGGAAGAAATAAATAATTCAATGAAAAACACAGGTTTGGGACAAGCAAAACTATTTATGAATTTGGTAAATCGTTTTGTTTGAAAAGGAAAATATGAACCATTTCAACACTTCTGCAGCAGACCGTTTTGATATGTTGGATCTAGACTAACTAAGGGACTTGGGCACAACCCCTAAAACTGATGAAGAAGATCCCAGTCTGATGGCTAAGCAACTGGCTACCGGGTCAGACCCAAAGAGTACTAGTTGATGGGAGCAAATCAACGTGGCACAGGGTGACCAGTGGAGTCCCTCAGGTCTTGGTACTTGGGCCAGTACTCTTTAACATCTTCATTAATGATCTGGATTCAGGAGTCAGATGTGAACTGGCCAAGTTTGTGGATGATACCAAATTAGGGGGGAGGGAGGTCACTCCACAGAACAGGCTAAGGATACAGGCTGATTTGGACATGCTCTCAAGGTAGGCTGACCAAAACCTGATGGCCTTCAATGTAGAAAAGTGTAAGGTGCTGCACTTTGGCAGGAAGAACCCTCAGCATACTTAGCGACTCAGGAGTGCTATGCTAGCACCATGACTGAAAGGGACTTGGGGGTCTTGACTGACCACAAGATGAATATGAGCCACCAATACAATGCTGTGGCTGGCAAAGCAAACCAAACTCTGGCATGCATGCCCCAATGCATCTCAAGCAAAATCAGGGAAGTCATCCTCCCACTTTACTTGGCCCTGGTGAAACTGAAGCTGGAGTGTGGCATCCGGTATTGGCCACTGCCCCACTTGAGGAAGGGTGTGGAGAAGCTTCAGAGAGTCCAGAGGAGAGCCACTCATATGATCCAAAGCCTGGAGGGAAGGCCGTACAAGGAGAGGCTGAGGGACTTGGGACTCTTCAGTCTGGAGAAGAGAAGGCTCGGGGGGACCTGGTGGCAGCCTACAACTTCGTAAGAAGGGTACAACGGGGCCTGGGAGAACATCTGTTCACCAGAGCTCCCAAAGGGATAACAAGGTCTAACAGCCGTAAACTCCAGGAAGGCCGATTTAAACTAGACATAAGAAAACAGTTCTTTATGGTGCATGTGTCCAGAGTCTGGAACAAACTCCCCCCAGAGGTGGTGCAAGCACCTGGACTCTTTCAAAAAACAGGTGGATATATTTCTTGCTGGGGTTACTTGATCCCAGCTGACTTCCTGCCTATGGTAGGGGGACTGGACCCGATGATCTCATGAGGTCCCTTCCAGCCCCTAATGTCTGTGAAATCTATGAAATCCCATCCCCTTTCCCCCCTTATATTCTATGGCAATACTTGAAGACAAATAACCTCTTTGCATCAAGCTCAATCTTGAATTTGGTCTCCTGCTGGGTCTCCTCATTAGTGCCCTAACCAGTGGGCATCTGAGTTCAAGAGAGGCCAACACCTTTCTCAATTTTGTGAATATCATCTAAGTTCCCTTGTGAGTTTAGGTTTCTTTATAAATTTTCAGTGTTTTGTAATAAAAAATGTCCAAAAGGAAGAGTATTATTCAATTAGAAATGACTTTTTCTATTCCTTTAAAACAACACAAACAAAAAAGGAAAAGAAATGTTTTCAGTGCAGCTCAGAACAATTTTTTTCTCTGCAGTTTTTCAGTTTGACCACTGACCTGAAAAAACAATTATTGATGTAGTTCTAATGTGTAGTGCTTAATACAAAGGCCCAAAGCTCAAGATTCTTGGTTTCTGAGCACAACTTCAGAGCACAACTTTGTTATGTCAGGCAAGTAATTTAGGCCACAGTTTTCAGTTGAGTCCACTAATTGGTGTTACCTCAGCTTTTTGAAATCCTGAGATCTTTATTTCCAGAGCTGCTGAGTACTTGAAGCTTCCTTTGACTTCAGCTGAGGTTGTGGGTATTCAGCTGGTCTGAAAATCCTGCCCATATGTACTTCAACTTGGGCAATCAAAACCAGAAGCATCAACCACAACTTGTCAATTATAAAAATCTGGCTCTCAAACCCTATCTGCCTAATTTTTTCCAACTATAAAATAGGTATAATACTAGTTGCCTCATGGGTAGTTCCTGAAAATTCTTCAATGAAAGGGATGAACACAATATCTCTAATTATTAACTTTAGAGACACAAACAATAACAATAGATCAATGACCTGCTATCCTTTGCAGTCATATTAGCTTTGAAAAAAGATGGCTGGAGGCACTGTCACAAGACCTTCACACAGCAATGAGCAATAGGAGGTGATGATGACTGTAATCTTTTGATGTGGTGGGTTATAAACTGTAGTGTACAAAGTCACTGAAAATACTGTACAGCTCAATGGGATGTTTATAGGGTAGCAGACAAGTCAAAATATTCACCACAGTGTGTTCATGGTGAAATCTGGTAATGAAAGAACAGTGCAAATACTGAATACTGTATTCAGAAATAGAAGTAAATTAAACTTTATGTCTCTGTTCTGCAGCTTTCAACAAAGCTGGTAATAGAGAGGCACTTATGTTAGATGATGTATGGTAATTATAGTTAAAAAAGGAAGTCCTGATGTAAAATGAAATTATGAATTGCACTCCCTCGATTGTATAATTTTTCCACTGATACTTTCAGGCCATCATTCTTTATGGATAAGGCAGGAGCCACTGGATGCACAATGGTTCGTGCATTAGCAAAGCAGTTGTCTTGTATTCTGTTGTTTGCATCTACTAACCGGTGGTGGCCAGAAGCCATTATTTCCATAGGACACAATGGCAACCAGAAGCATTAACTCCCACTGCACTGAAAAATGTAAATACATAATCTTATGACCTCTAAGGAGATAATATACAGCATTTTTTGTTCAAAAAAGTTTTTAAATGGATATGCAAGATACTTGTGTGTACTTGCTTATACAAAATTGCTTCTGGGATTTATCTTTCTTTGACCTCTGAGGAAAATGAAGAGTTCACAGATATAATATTCATAGGGGCAACCACATTAGAACCATGAAGGTTGGGATTGAATATATTGGGCCATCAGAGTGGCTATGAGTGATGCATTTTTCTGGGTGTTTGAATGAAAGGAAAGCACAATCACACAGGAAGAGAGCAAAAATACTGTGAAACTGTCAGAGAGATCTTTAATTCCCTGAGTGGCAATATTTGTTAGATAGAGTTAGTTAAAGAAGGACAGGAGTAGAATTCCACTGGCCATTCACCTACTGCAGTAGGCCAAATCCAGCCCTTGTGTAAGTAGGGGGCTACCCCGTTGACTGCAGTAAGTTATGCTTGCTTACATTATGACTATATTTGGCCCCATGAGGGCTAAGAGAGAGAGGAAGAGAAATAAGATGTTAGAAGGGTAAAGAGAAACAGACATGGGAAGGCAGGGATGGAGCAGAGACAAGCTCAGTACACTGAACAAGACAACAGAGAAATCCAAACATTAATTCTGCTTTGCTCATATTTCAATAAAAAATGTTGATTATGATGAAGGCATTTTAGTGTTGAATTGAACTGATTTTGTAAAAGACAAATTCCATTTTTCCATACATTTCCCCTCCAGTTATCGCCACAGGGTAAGATTAAAGATCTCTGGTTTCTCTGATCTATTTAAACATCTATTTAAATTTTACTTGAATGTTTTAGCTGTAACTCTGTTTCCTGGTTTTGTAATGCTCAATTTGGGGATAAATATACCATCCCTGCAATATCCCCCCCTTTTTTTAGCTTTCTTGCTTATACATACAGATATAAATTCATGTTACGGTACTATTCTTATCTGGGAATTTCCTTAGCTTTTTAGAAATATTAAAAATATCATAGAGCCATTAAACAAGAAGCCCAAAGAGAATGCTACAATGTTATTTCATCAATGATATGAGGATTTGCAAAAATCTGTTTCTCAAAATCTAGAACACTGAGGAAATTCCCACTGAGCTAAGGAATGTCAATATTGTCACCATTTTTAAAAAGGGAGGTAGGTCTGGCTGTAGAAACTATTGAGGTATTGCCCTCCTCTCCATTGCTGAGAAGATCCCTGCTAAAATTCTGCTGAATTGACTGCTCCCTCTTTCTGTAGAAATCCTTCCTAAGTCTCAATGAGGCTTCAGACCATTGATAGGCACCATGGACATGATTTTTGCAGCCTGGCAGATTCAGGAAAAATGCCGAGAACTGTATATGGCTTTTTTTGATTTGACCAAAGCCTTTGACTCTGTTAACCATGATGACCTATGGAAGATCTTATTAAAGTTTGGCTGCCCAGGGAAATTTATCACCAATCTAAGACCCCTTCATGACTACATGACTACCTCCGTCCTATGCAGTGGCTCTGCTATGGAGTTCTTTGTTATTCAAACTGGCGTCACACAGGACTGCATGATTGCACCAGTTTTGTTTTCCACCTTTCTTGAGGTCATCAAGATGCTGATCTGTGACTGTTTGCCACATGGCATTGGCACTGAGTGTAGGACAGGATGGATGGAAACCTTTTCAGTCTCTCCCACTTTTGTGTCAAAACTAGAGTTACTTTGGCCTTGTGGGAAGATCAATGATACCTGCCCAGGGGAATTCTGCAGTAGCAGTGTGGCCATGCTCAGGAGGGAGCTTCCAGTCCACCCAGGGTCAGCCTTACCAACTCACCAGCTGAGCCAGATTGGCTCTACCCAAGCTCCAGGAGCTATTTCCAGCACTATGTGCCACACGGGAAACAGGAGGTGAGAAGGAGAAGACAGGGCCAGCAGACAGGGCAATTGATCCACTGCCGGTCTGGACTGAAGTCTCTGGGAACAGGGCAGCAGATCCACAGGGTCTATAGAGCTTGTGGGGAGCCTGTAAATGTGTTTCCACATTAATTTGCCCTAACAGGTGGCTAATTAAGCCAGCAAGATGCCAATTTTAAAGCAAGAAAAAAAAATTCAATTGTGGCTGCAGTGATCAGAATTTGTGGACTGAGTGGGAGCAGGAGGGACAACAGCCACTAAAAACCCTGGCACTGTGGGGAAAATTGAGCAAGCAGATACGTCAGGTCCCTATATGGTTTTTTTGTTGCAAGAAGTTTTTCTTTTCATTTGCCTGGCCTTGCATTTTATGGGCGACGGTCAGTACCAGGTTGGGGAAGTCATCACCCCTCCCTAATTTAATTAATTCATCAAGTTGTGGCAGGAGAGAACTGAGAGGAGCACTGACCTAATCAACTGACTGGCATCTGTCCGGCATAGGAACAACAAGTGAATGTCAATGGGACGCAGAAGTCTGTGCCCATACATGGTGATATCCTGACAGGCCTCAATTGTGGAACTTCAGCATGCTGATGATTGTGCTGTGACTGCACATACTGAGGAGGACAAATGGCTCTTAACTGCTTCTCTCAAGAATACCAGTGCCTAGGACTGACCCCTAATATTGGAAAAACATCCTGCTCTGGGTCAATCATTCCCCCTCACCCCTGCCCCTAGCAAAGATCCTCATTGATGGACAGGAGCTGGAGAATGTTGAATACTTTGCATACCTTGGCAGCCATCTCTCAAAGAAGGCCAACATTGACAAGGAGATTCAGTACAGGATGCGATGTACCAGTTCTGCCTTCAGAAGACTGAGGCATTGTGTGTTCGATGATCATGACATCAGGATTCAAACAAAGCTCCTACTATATAAGGCTGTGGTAATCCCAGCTCTTCTATATGGCTGTGAAGCTTGGGTGGCCTACAGGAACCACCTGAAAAGCCTTGAATGCCATCACTAGTCTACCTCTGGAAGATCATTAGCATAAAGTAGGAGGATCGTAGCATAAATGCCAATGTCTTCACTGACACTAACACCACCTCTATGAAAACATTAATTATTCATCATCAGTTGCAGTGGATAGGGCATTGTGTGTGCATGTCTGATGTCTGTTTACCAAAACAACTGCTATACTCCCAACTTAGTCAAGAACAAAGAGCACATGGGGGTCAAAGGAAATGCTTCAAGGATACCCTCAAGGCATACATTAAGTGTAGCACTGACACCACAACTTTGGGACTCATCTACATGGTGACAACTTGTACGAAAAATCAACTTGCCCTAGAGGTGGAAAAATGACAGAAACAGAAGGAAAGGAAACAAGATTGAGAAATTCGTGGTCGGACCCTTTCTGTAACCACCACCTGTGGCATTTGTCAGAGAGTCTGTGACTCTAGAATCAGCCTTCTTAGCCATCAACAAACTCATTTACAGCCCTTCACTTGACCCATGGGAGTGATCAACCTCGACCATGAAGGATGACCCCCAATGCTGAAAGATTTGCCATGTGTATTTTTTTAAACACAAACTTTTGGCACAAAGTATTAAACTACTCAAGATAGAGTGGAAATTAAGGTGCATTTACCAAACAAAATGGCAGACATATAGGTGAATCTGGCCCTAAATTTGTAACTGATTTATTGATTAGAGGGTTTCTGTTTTTACTGCCCCCCCCGAAAAGAGTTAACTAATAATAATGAGAGAGATGTTATCTGAAGAATAGCAGGGAAAAATAGCAGGACAGTCCAATCTCTGAGTCCTATAATCAATGTGTTTTAAGGGTTTTCTTCTGTGCTCCAACAGCAATGTAGATGTGGCAGGAGAGCCACTGGGACCTATGCATGTACTAAAGTGTAGCCTAGCTGGCAGTCACACAATATTTCAAGAATAGCAACAATTTTGCCAAAGAGAATTCTGCCATATATGACCTTGTACTATGAGTCATTGCAACCAAAGAAGTGTTGCAGGCAAATTAGTTGTAGAAATAGGGAGGTGATTGGCTGCGTTGTCACTGATATGACAATTCTTATGAGTTTTCTGAGCAGTTGACTTGAAACTCTCTGTAATATATATAATCACAGCAATCTATATAAACTTGGTTTAATTACAGATCAATTTTTGCAAAAATTTTCAGTGCATAGACTTTCACTTCATTTGAAGTATGTGAAAGGTCTGAGATGTTTGTGTTGTTCTGTTCATAAGGTTATGTGGGACAAAGAAAACACAGATATAGATTTCTTATATATCCTGATTTGGAATTAATTTTAATTCTTAAATTAATTAACAGCTTTACTTGCAAATTCTCAGAAAGTTCATTCTCAACTCGAGGAGTAAGCATAGTAAGCTTGGATAGGATACGCAAAATAAAGCAGCTGGTTCCCTGCTAAAAATGCAGATTGCAGCTCACATCAAGGAGTCTCAGTTAGTCTTTCCAAATTATCACATTTTGCATTTGTTCTCACTGTATGCTCTCTATTTTCCTCAGTGCTTGCTGAAGGACATCTCTTCACTGTCTTCTGTATTATCTGAGCAAATACACTAGCACCCACTGAAATACAGAAATGAGCAGAGTTTCAGAGAGAAAGGTTCTTCTTTGCAAGCCTGAAAAGTGAGGTTCTTAAACAGTACAGTCTGCAGAGAATGCCTGAGTTTAGAGAATTAGGATGTCCATTTTAAGCCTTCCAACAACTGTGTACTTACTGAACAGAAGATGGTAGACAGATAGAGCCTAAGAAGGAAGACTAAGTATTGTATCATTACCACAATGCAGCACAGTATAGAGGAAGATAAACACTATTCTTACCAGCCAGATTCTTCAGGAAAATCCAGATAACATCACAAGAAGTGGTAAGAAATCCAGACAGTCCTAATAAGATGGTCCTAGGTGTTTTACTTCTGTCCACTCCTAAATAAATCAACCATTAAATGGAATAATACAGATTTGGTACTGTATACAGACTGTAAGAAATTTTGAAAGCAAAGTGCAATTGGGTTTTGCTATAGCACTATCCAAAAGATGAGAATTTTATACCGGGTAATCACTGGAAAGCCTGTTAATAACAAATAATAGTTTTTAATAAAGGGACAAACCAGTAACTCTTTGTTGTGCTGTATTCTTTCCATCCACAGTGGTGAATGAACAATCCTCGGTTGAAATCTCTCCATCCTGCATCAGCTTCTTAATCAAATCAGAAGTGTGACATGATCAGAACTATGGAATTAAATTAAATTCTTAGAGTTCTTGCTCATACAATTCCTAAAGTAAACCAGGGTCTGTTTTGTGGGAGACCTAATTAAACAATCTGCCAGGGAGAGGATCTTAGCAGCAGGGTTTTGATTGGACTTGAATGAGGCAAGGTCAGCACAAAAAAGTCAGAGAGGAGGTTGTAGTAGATAAGGAGGGAAATCATTATCAGTGTGGACAGAGGAAAAGATTGGATTTTGGATGTTGTTGAGGAAGAAGCAGCAGGGATGTGGGTACGGCCTACACATGTGGAGCTAAAGAAGGAGGGGGGCTGAGTTAAAATATGATGTGTAAATTATAGGTTTGAGAGAGCAGTGGTGACAGAGAAAGGAAAGCAGGAGTTGGGAGGTGAGTTAAGGTTCCATTTAAATACATGATAGTACATCTAGGGAAAACTGACAGAAAGACAGACCAAATTGGATGGAGACAGGCCAGGCTAGAAAGATTAATGTGTTTGCTACCAACGCAAAGGTGATAGCTGAAGCAATGGAAGTAGATAAAAGGACGGAGAGATGGGCGGTCAGTGGAAGAGATGACAAAGAATGGATCTGAAATGGGTAGAAAATGGGAAAAGAATCCCTGGATGAGGTGCTGCAAGAACAATCAGAAAGGTAAAAGGAGAACCAAAGGATGATGGATGCATATTATGCCCTGCCCAGAAGGTAAAGGATGCCATGATTTCAAGCAGCGGCATACAATTGATGGTGCTGAAGGAAGACAGGAAGTGAAGGCAAGTGAAGATGGCCTAAAAGTTATAGGGCTTAAGAGGGGCCATCAGAAACTTTAATGAGAGCCTGAAGTAAGAGAGAGCCTAGTGGAAGATGGATTGGAAAGAGTCCAGGGTGCACTCTGAGGAGGGGAACGTATGGTAACAGTTGTAGAAGGTGTATTCAGTGAGTTAGAATTCAGAAGGCTGTAACTGAAGAGGCAGGTAAAGGCAAGAATTAGATTTTTATAACAGTGACAACCATAGTGTGATTGTATTGTGAGTCAAAGGAAGCTGGAAAAACTGAAAGTCTGCAAAGAAAGGTGAAGGAGGCAGTGAGAGTGGAGACAGGAGAGGTCAGGAGGTATGAGGGGCTGGGTTTGCTGGGCTAGATGGACTGGTTAAAAGTAAGAGCAAAACATATCAGGACTGGTATAAAAAAAGGGAGTGGAAAGGGGGAGCAGAAAGGAGTGGAGAAAGGAAGGATAATGGCAAATCTTTACATATCTTTGAAGCACTTAAAAGAGCTTGGGTTAGTGCATTTACCAAGAGCTCAGAAAAGGTAAATGTGTGGTTTGGATTGTCTGTATGGGAGTCAGTGATGTCACACTACTCAGCAAGGGAGATGGTACAACTGAAGAAGAGAAGAATAAATCTGTTGTGATGGGAATCCAGGTGGTGGCAGGACTTTCTACAGAAGAGCTTAGCAATGCAACAGCAGGATCAAAGATGTGGGCAATGAAGGTAAGCCAAGTTTGAGGGAGAAAGAAACAAGTAACTTAAAGAGTGTGGGGTAGATGGAAAAGAGGAAAGAGAAGGGAGAAAGGGATTGAGAGTACTTGAGAAGTCTGTTGACTGGGGACTTGAAAGGACAAGGGGCCAAATTTACTATGCAATAGGCAAATAATTCAGTTTCCCAGTGCCAAAGTTTCTCCATCTGCAAAATGGGTACGATTTGCCTTTAGGGATATTTATCTGATTTAACAGAAATGGCAAAAGAGTATACAAGAAGCAGGTCTTCAGAGAAATTTTGCTTCTCTTTCATAGCAAATGGATTGTGGTTCTTGCAAATATATTAATTATTCCAAATTATCTAATGATTTTTTTCCATTGAATTTTTCCTGGTTTTTGAATTCAATTACCCAGTGGCAGAGGTGGTAGAATTATTTGCTCAGAATAAATTATCTGATAACTTCATTCAATTTTAAATTTTGTTTGTGAATTGCTTTGTCAACCTCCTGGTCTCATTATCATTGTCATAAGTATTCACCAAATAGTTGGCAGGAATAATTTTCTGCCTATGGTCTTTTCATAAACTGTTCACGTTAGTTGTTCATGAAGTATGACTACCTGGGATCCTAGTTTTCTCTGTTTAAAAACCTCAAATTCTCTGATAAAATATATTTTTTGCAAATTCTGTGATTAAACCCCCCCAAATCTGTGTTTTTCTGTGATTAAAATGAAATGCCATACTATAGGTATATACTATATATATATGTATGTGTGTGTGTGTGTGTGTGTGTGTGTGTGTGTATAGTATGTGTGTGTATACACACACACACACACACACACATTATACTATATATACTAAACTCTCTCTCTTTCTTTCCCTCTCTCTCTCTCTCTAGATATATGGGTATCAGTTGAGCAAAAATATTTTATTGCTATATTTACAATTTTAAAGCAATTTGAAAGCCTACCAGTGCCTCAATCACGATAATAAAATTAATTCTAATATATACCTATAAATGTTGGTGTTTGACGTGGGTCCAGTTGTGGCTGTTCCCCACAGCTGCTTTGTGGTGCTGAGCAGCCCTGATATGCCAGTGCCCTGCCCATACCATTGCCTGTCACTCTTGACCTAAAGCCCTCTGGGCCCTGCTGGTGCTCCTCACTGGTGTACCTATAGCCCTCCGCCCCTGCCAGCCCTGCTGGCGGGGACCACCCGCTGCCAGGGCTATGGGGCCAGGGACCTGGATCCACAGCCTCCTGCCCCCTGCAGCAGTGCTTGAGCCCGGGCTGCTGCCTATGGGAGGCATGGCTGAAGTGGAGCCCACGGTGGGGGCAAATTCAGGCTGCCAGCTGTGGGCTTAGGGCTCCCTGCCCTTCTGCCCTCCCCCGAGGCCTCAGCGGCCCAGCAGAGATGGGACCTGGTGCAGCAGGGCAGAGTGGGGACGGGTGGGGAAGCTTCTTGCCACTGCTGGGAGCTCTGTGCTACCATGGCAAGGCGCCTCTTGTCCTCCAAGAAGCAGCAAGGGGTACAACTCTGTGCTGCTGCTGGACAGGCAGTGTGGGGTGTGAGGCAGCAGCACTGAGCTTCCCTGCCCTACTCTGCCTTGCCGAACTGAGTCCCACCTGCTGGGCCACAGAGGCTTCAGAAGGAGGGGAGCAGGGTGGGCAGCCCTGAGCCCACAGAGGGCAGCCTACACTCCACACCTCCACCCACTATGTGCACAGATCTGGGAGGCATGTGCCCCCCCATGCTGCCCTGAGAATGCACGCAGCGGCAGGGAGCCAGCCTGCTGCCCCACAGACAAGCTGCCTGCAGCCCCATGCCACTCCCCACCCAGACCCTGCAGCCGCGCATTCCAGCCTTGGGCCCCAAACCCCCCACACTGCCCCAGCTGAGCAGCAGCCCCAGCCTCAGCCCTGCCCAACTCCTTCCCTTGCTATGGGGACCTCAATCCCCACCCCTACAGCCAGACTTACCTGTGGAAGCTGCTCTCCAGGCTGCCTGGTGGCCATGGGCACATGTGAGTGTGTAATTGCACATGGCGTCCCCTTCCTGACCACCCTCTTTTTGCTCCCCCCAGCCCCTTGCAGGCTGGAACTCTGCCAGCCTGCAAGGGGAAATCCACTCTTTCCTGTGTTTTTCTTCTTTAAAGGAGGAAATCTGGGGGGGTTTTCCCCTCAAAATGAGAAAATCTTGGTATTTCTCATTAAAATGAGAAAATTTGTGTTTTACCATATTTTTCTGTGGCAGACAGAAAACCCAGATCCCTGATGACTAGTTGCCTTGGTGATGTGGGGTTGCTTCTCCTCCTTGATTAAATAATCAATACTTTTAAAGTAGGGTATAAATCAATAACAAGTGATGAATAGCAACTTTCTCACTGGGCTAAATTTTGAATGAGTGTGAGTGGGAACGTATTATTTCCATTCACAACTTAGGGCTTGGCTGTCAAGTTCCAAATCCCCCAGTGGAAGTGCAGTGGATTCTTGTGTTGCCCAGGGAGCAGGCTGGGAATCAGATTGTCACATGGGCAACCACTTTATCTGCTGGCCTCCCTGCTGATCTGGGCAAGGAGGACACTGAGTTAGGTGGACACCTGGCACAGTGCTGGCGTTGCTATCCCACCAGGTGCACTGGGGATGGCAGGGTCAAACTTCTACCCATGTGGGTGTTGTGGCTACACAGGAGCTCTTTGAAGCCTGCTCTTCCCCACATAGTAGTGGTGCTGCGTACTAGCACAAAGCAGAAATTTGAGGCTGTATGCCCATATACTCTCCTAAGTCAACATGAAGAATGAGCTACATTCTTTCTCTTGAGGACCCCAACTCTCATGACCATGTTTCTGGTGCTATTGTCTATCTGCAAGTATTAGAATATGCACGTTTCGGTCTTGTTTTCTGCAAGTGAAGGTTGATTGCCTGAATGTTCGATGGAAAGTGAATGCACAAACTCAGACAATGCAAGTATACTTAGAAATCCAAGTGAAAAACAGAAATGCTCTTCTCAATTAATCAATTTATTTGTTAACTGACTACAACAAAGTATAATGAGTACCAGCTGGGATTATCTAAGTATATGTGCATGCCAACATAGGGACATTTAAAAATAAAGCAGAACTTGCATTAATTACTTATTTGAATAAACTGTGGTTTTTTTAACAGTATTTGTTGGTAATATAAAGTGCCTAAGCCTGTGATGCAGATTGTTGGTACAGAACTCACTCTAGAGGATCCATGCAATATTTGCGGCAGGAAAAGGGAGAAAAGCAATTTAGCCCTTGATTCACCAAGGCACGTAGGCACATGCCTAGCTTTAGTATTCCCCCTGTCTTCAAAGGGACTGCTCATGAATGGGTTGGTCAGTGTATTTTACAGAAAATGATTTTAATGAAAAATGACCGTGTTTCTTAAAGTGAATTCTTTAAATGAAAACCCATTGACATTATTGAAATTTTCCATTCCAAATAATATTGTCTATGCTCTTTTTTAACCACTATTTTACCAGAATTTCCAAACAAGATTTGAATAAAGATGTCAATACAATGGTGGTGACACAGCAAATGCATGCCACCATGCAAAATAGAAATGTGTTCAAAATATCAAGATTCTTCAACAAAGCCTTTTCCTATATCTCTACCAGACTTATTTGTAGGCTTCAAGTTAGGTACACTCATAAATACTTTGGTGAATAAAGACCGTAATAATAACCATCATACCAGAGTCTATGTAGTCCCATGTCCCTTCTCTCATAGCACAGAGTTTTAAGGGAAAATCCTATAATGAAATAACTTGCTTCTCTTCATTTGTATGAATTCCACATGATTTAAAGCAGATGATGAAATTGCTTTACACTGACTTAGTTTATTTTCTTTTGTGTGTGAGTGTGTGCAGCAAAGGTGTGGTTTCTTGCTACATTCACAGAGTTATTCCCCTCCACAAGAGAGACTGCTAAATGTTTCAAGAGGTACCACAACCTGCTATATCCATGATAATGCCAAGTGACTTGGTTTGCTCACCTTGAATTCAGAGTAAAAGCCAAACTAGAAATGCACTGGCTGGCAATAAAATTACGGAGGGATTTTGAAAAAAATTGTGAGACAGAGGCAGGCGACAATCTGACACAAGAAAAAGGCACAGAGTCATATGCCAGGAAGCTGAGAGAGACAGTAGTGGAATTCATGCAGGAGATTTTTTTCCTACTGAAAAGGGTAATGAAGTGCATGGACAGCAGTAAAATATAAGTAATTTTAACACAAACTAAGCAAAACTTGACCAAAAAATTATTTTGGATACAACTGCTCTTAAAGGCTGATGAAGACAGGTTTCACAAGGGCCCTGTCTTGTCCTAAAACATCTAATTCTCCTTGTTAAATGCTACTTTAAAGCTTGAAATAGTTTTATTTTAAAAAGCTTTCAAGACTAAATGACGCTAAAAGCATTTTCTATAGCTTGCATTGCTATTTAGGAAAGCATGTTATTTCTTTTTAATTTGATCACTCATTCCTGAATAACTTTTCATGGACTCCAGACACCGCAGTGTGACAGCTAAACCAAGGAGCATCGGATGCAATGGAATTGCTCTACAAGCAACCTTGCCAAAGGCCCTTTTGCTGCACAAAGCTGGCTCTATCTTTGTATATTGAGGGAGCTAAATCAATGTTAAATGCTTGGCTCTTTTCACAGGACAATGACCAGGACCTAAGCTGCGTCCTTCCTTTTTGATTGACACTTGAAACGTTGAGTTGGAATCAGCCAGAGGCACTGCTACAAGCTTGAAGCCTCTGCTGGGGATAACAACTGGTGACATCTGCAGAAAGGCCGACAAAAGGCAGTTGAAAGCCGTGTTTGTTGCTTTCCCCTCTCAGATCTCCTCTCTTTCATGGAGCTCCTTACTTGCTTTAATATTATGATTCAGCACCTGGCTCTTTTGAACCTTGCTTTAAACTTCAAAAGGCGAGGTGGTATTAACAAACATGAAACGAAAAAGTGGCGGTAGTTTGATTTACTGTTGTCGTCTTATCAAGGGGGTTTTTTGTCACCAGCTGCCACTTTCTGTCATCTTTGGAACCATTATCATTTCTCTAAAATCTAAAAGACTCCACTTAATAACAGCTTTGAATACAGGCAGGATCAGTAACATATACAGTTCTGGGGATGACAGGACCATCAAATGAAAAGAAAGATGTTGCCAAAAGAAAAAAAAAACCCTAAAAGAAAATAAAACAAATAAAAGCTGTAGTACTTTTAAGTGACCTTGATTTCAGAATTAAACAAATCAAACCCAATTCCATTGTTCTTTTTGAATTCCATTTTGCACTTTCCTTGAGACATTTCTTTTTGTTCTCAGGACTAAAGAAAAACAAAACAAAACCAAGGCTTCCATTAAACTGCTCTGCACACAATGAATGCTGGTATCACATGAACACCATGAGTTCTCTACTTGTAAAACATACAGTGATAATTACCAGTCTCATTTCACTGACATTCTAGCAGAGCACTTCAGGGTACAAATTCACACTGAGAACTAGAGGGAGACCTAAACACAAATGTAACTAGGACAAGATCACTAGTCTCAAAGCTGCTCAACTGGTTTCCTTCAGAACATTTTCCTCATTGTACTGGGATACAAGTTTCTTGTACTGCACTCAAACTGCCCTTCAGCTAACAACACAGAAACAACTAAAATGCCTCTTACACCTGTAAGTAAGCATCCAGGTTACCCACTGCAACTTTTCAGAGCCCATTGAAAATAATTAAAACAGACTTGTGACATTTATATGCATATTGCAATCTTCTCTCCTCCAATCAGGAATCTCATCATCAAAGTTTATTTTAGATGACTTATTCGCCTTATAAACAACAAGAATTAACTAAAGAAAGCCAAAGATTCCTGAATTCCATTTTAATAATACAGTGAACTCATATTCTTATCTACAGAGACATCAAGTTTACTTAGGCTTGAATTCCCACAGCCTTACACCTTTTATAGTTATTTCACAAGTGCAAAGTTCCAGTAGATTAGAATTTTCCAATGACTTATCTAAATAGTAACATTTTACTTCAATTTATAATCTTATACATGTAAGATATAAAGCAGTGGAGAACTGGGCCCTCTATGTCTACATAATCTATTAATTTTGAAATTTTGACAGCAGTCATCTGTACTAATTTTAAATGGACATACACAGAACACTTATTTAAAAATGAGGGAAAGATCTGAGGTTTTGGGGAAAGTATTGTTCAAAGGCAGGCAACATGAACAACTGCTGCTAAATCCTTGCATTGCCAAAACCACGCACCCCCTGCCTCCCACCAGAACAAAAAAACTAGTGACAAAATTACCTATGCTTGAGCCGTGTATGATGCAAAAATGTCTGTGTTCTGTTCTATTAACAAATGAGACTTTGAGAACCCTGAGTAGACTTATCTTTGGGATGTGAAAAATCTTGTATGGAGATGATATGGGATTGTTAAAAATAATTGCTATCTTCCAGTGTGAGAGTGCCATAGCATGATCATACAAAGTCTCTTCCTGTGGCAATAATCAGTTTTTTTGGTGTATTTTAATGCATGTTATTTAAAACACATCAACTAACACGACTGCTAATTCAAGATATCACAAAGGCATATATTCCATGACACAAGCACTGGGTCTTACCCTGTTTAACCTTAGGCAATATACATTTTATAGCCATGTGAATTAGCATGTTTGTTAGCTAATTCACCTATTTGAATAAACTGGTTTTGTAAATAGTATTTTTTGGTAATATAAAGTGCATTCCACTTAAAATCAAAGGTGGAAGATATTACAAAAAGGAACCAGAAAGGATTTTCCACAGCATATCAGAAAACTACATTCTCTCTGAAACAAAATCAGGAGTGTGGTCCTTGTATTGGGTCACTTGTAGTTTTGATCCTGTCTTCTCAAAAGTGTTCCTCAAACAGAAATGCAGGCAATGATGTATCAGATGGACAGTGATATGAAACTATTTCTCTCCTTTATCCACATAGAAGATAAAATGTCCAAAGAAAAGACCTGTATAATAGACTGGAAATTCTCAGTACAATGGATTTAGTGTAACCTCAGGTTTAGGACATACACAGGAGAGGAAGGATTAGGTTTTGATCTCTAGCCCATCTTTTCATTCATGGGTTTTGGAATGAGAAAGATTAAATAGTTATTCTCTTACAATCTTAAAAATCACAGTTCAGGGCAAAAGCTTCCACGAGAAAGAAAAGAGGACCATGTCTAAAACCTTATTGATTGAGGAACCTCAAGGTGTCAAACTCCTTCACTATCTATGGGGTACCTGAGCATCTGGTATGTTCCTAGCCTAGAAGCTTCACATATTCCTTTCAGCAACATCTGTAAATAGAAGGTGTAAGAAACAAAATGGTAGATCTGAGGGCAGATCCAGCAGCACTAAAGAAGATTTGAATGATTGCTTGAACAGAGAAAAGAAGTTTCTTTGCTCTTATCTCCTTGACATCTTCAATGTAGGGAGCCTCTCTTATCTTTGGAAGGTAAAGAGGATTTAACCAGTGGTTGTATTTGAGCGCTCATTTATTTCTGAAACTTTAAAGAAATATGTTATCATATGGCATAGGGAGACTGCTGAACCTCTTAAACACTTCGGCGCCAGAGATTCCTGGGCGGGTAGCTGCAGAAGGCCAAGATGTCTAACAGCAAGGTTAGGATTCATTATCAAAAGTGGGTTAATTAAGGATAAAGTCAGCCACTTTGAGAGTGACTTACAAGTAGAAGCCTGAATCAGGCCAGATCAATCTCTTTGAATGTAGTGCTAGGGAAGGAACAAGTGACAGACCATGAACTGCACAGCACTGGTCCTAAGTTTGTGAACTGGCTTTCCTGGATGCTACTACAAGCCTTCTTCTGCAGAAATGCCATCAAAGCTCCCCAGCTCTGCAGACTGGATAAAATAATTCCACAGGCCAGGCCTACCCCACAAGTCATAAGTTGCCAACCCCTGGTATAAATGAATACATACATGCATATCTATATATACACATATGCATATATATACCCACAAAATTACTTATATGTATGCAATATTGTTATGCTAGTTACATATATAATAGGTATTATTCATTAGTGTGTTAATACATAATATAAATACAGAATAATAGCTATAAAATCAACATTTTATTTTTAGTGATTAATTAAATAGCACAATAAACACACAGGACTCTACACACACAAAAATGTATTGAAAAACTGAAAATGTTAGGTCTCTAGACCATGGCCTTAGGATTTATCTTATAAAGAAGAAATCAAAGAAATCTCTTAACCCCTGCATTCACAGAGAACCACTGAGATCCATGATCCATTTGAGTACTACACCACATGGCAATCACTGATGGATTGGGGCTTGGGATCTGTCTTATTCACACTTATTAATTGACTGCATACACCACTGAAAAGTATTTGCAGGATTCTGTTATAAATAACTACTAAATCCAACTGGGTTAGAAATGTGGATGCATTCACTTCTGATGCACATTATGGCCGCATCCAGACTTGTGTGGATGTTTGATTCCCTGGGGACAACTAGCAGCGGCGCACCTTCTGCCACTGCTAGTTGTCTCCTGGGGATGCTTGTGCCACATGTGCTCTGGCTCATGGCAAGTTACCTGGGTGGAGTCGGGGAGGCCGGGATCAGCACTGAGCTGGCCCCAGCAGCTGTACTTGAGGTCCTGGGCATCTCCTGGGGCCGCAGCAGCAGCAATCCTGCAGCTTAGAGCCTGGCCGGCAGCCGAGCGTGACTTCAGCCGGCCAGGCTCCAGCTTTGGGTGGTGCATGCTGCCACCCGTGTGCTGCTCCACTGTTTTTTCTGAGGGTTTTTTTGACCCTTGGATATCTGTGGCACCACATACTGTGTGGCTGCGCTCCTCTGGATACGGCCTATCAGCTTTTGTTGTGTTATTCTATATTTATGGACTTTTGTATAAGTGCTTACATTAAATACAGTGCCTGTTTCACTTTACAGACTCCTATTTCACTTTACTTACCCAAATGTCAGTCACCCAGCTGTGTGACTGCTATTTTTGGTCCTTACATATAGTTTGTGATCCTATTGCACATGCATGATTGAAGTTTAAACAATCACGCTAGGCTGCTCTCTAGCCAGGGAGATACATATCTCCATGTGCATATACCTGAGCCTAAATCTGGAAACCATGGCCCAGCAAAAATCAGAAAGAAGGGGAAGTGGCCTGTCCAAGAGATGAGTGGGTAGGAAGAAAAAGATCCAGGTTCTAGATCCCCTTGCCAGAAGGGATTTGAATCTAAATCTCCTTGACTTCTTAATACAATGATCTAACTATCTGGAGTCTCCAGCACACCTTAGAAAGCTCAGTCGCCTGCACTTTGCAGTTTTTGGATAAAAGAGATAGAGAGCAATGGGGAAGCTTCTCCTTCATTAAGAACAAGTGTCTAAGGAAGACCCAAGATTCCCTCTCTTTCAGGGCAACATCCATCTCATTGAACCATACACCTTCTAGCTGTTATGCTTTTGCTCCTGGCTCAACATCTGTCTCTCTTGGCTGCCCAGGGCCCAGTTTCAAAAGGTATTGAATATCTGCATAGCCAGAGAGCAGCCTAGTACATAAACACAGTAGCTTTGTGGACACACATGTCAACATTGCGTATAGAACAGGGCTGTAAACTGTGCAGAAGTGCCAGAAATGGGAGTTACACATCTGGAGGTATAATGTGAAACAGGATTCTGTCCATGGTTTCTACTACTGTATTGCAATTTCTTGTATATTTCAGTGTACAGTGTACAGTACATATTATATGTAGGAAAAAGTCAATATTATTTCACAGGCAGACAAGGTTCTTTGGGTAAATCTGATATCTTTTAATATCTAAATAGTTGGAAATTTTTTTCCTTAGCAAGCTTTTGGGTTTAAAAATCCTTTGTCAGGCTGAGGAAGGATTGTTGGTGTGTGCTTTTCCTAGATGCAATGAATATTATTTCACAAGCATTTTTTCAATGGACATTATTTAATAATTGTACCAAAACGAACCTGTCCTTTTCCATAGCATAAGTATGACTGACCTACTACAGGTATCTCATTTTAAAATCATTTTTACATCTCATTTTTTTGGCTTAGTTAAAGTATAGATTGATTAAATTCTTACTAACTTCAATGGCATCTAGTTAGGCTCCTTAGGAGAACTAGTTTCAATAGCTAGATCCAAAACTTAATGATGCCTCTTGCTAGTTAATACAGACGACATATAACTAAGATTATGTCTAGGTAAAATTTATAATACTCTCCAATGTGGTGTTTCATCAGTATAATACCCTTTTGTACAGAGTTTGCTCTTAGAGTTAAAAATAACTCCAAACAAAACCTCAAATATTCCATTCTCCTTTCAGTTCAGCTCCACCCTCTGCCAAATGCACTTATCTGACAAATACAGTAGTTCTGACAGACGTGAAAACTACAGGAAATTTCATAGCAAAATAAATAGGGTAGTGACGAATGCATGCAAAGCTCTGGAGATCCCGGTTCCTGTCACTTGACTGGCACATAGCAAATGTCAAGAACCTTCTACTACAAAACAAAACCCTGCCTACATTCCTTTCACTAATCAAACTGACTCATTGTCTATTACACTGGCCCTCTCTAAATCAAAGCGATAAACGTGTGTCAGCTTACAAAATAAAACATTCCATATTCTTCATCATGGGGTTGCAGTAAGGTAACAGAGTACAGAATTTGGCTCTCTGCTAGAATTAGGTGTAGTGCTTTTGTTTCCTGAAACAGATAAATACTTGTAAAGATTTAACAATTCACAGTATTAATTTGCCACACATTGTCTCTAGCAGGAACATGTTTGATCAGTACTTTATCCTATTTATTTAGAGCCAAAATCCACTACCAGTTTTCTAATTGAAGAGACTTAGGGACACAATCAGAAAACCAAGGTAGTGAGGCAATGCAGAGAATTATCTTGACTAAAATTCAGGTATGTGCCTCCAGGACTGATATTAAAAAAATTTGATTTAAGTATCTAAAGTCTTCATATATATACCTCCTCTCTACAACAGAAGAGAGTACAACAGAAAATGCTACCACTAGATCTTGCAGGTCAGGTAACATTACACTTTTACTGGTATAAGTAATTGGAAACTAGGTCTATACCTGTAACAGAACCAAAGTTCAGCACAGAAAGACTGGTTTAAAAATGGCAAAATGCAATCTAAGATTCCCCCCCAACCACCCACCCGGGGCAAATGTATGTTTTGTTTGCTACTTATCTAAACTACACCACTTACAGAAAACCATATAAAGAAGATCAGTTCTGGTTCATGCTTTTTAAATGTCTGTACCAAGATGGGATTTTGAGGGGCTTTTTTAATTATACCATATTGCTATCCTGACCAGAGCAATAGATGGAACTGAGTTAAGGGGATCTCAGTCCTTTCTTAGATTAGGTAGAGCCTTGCTTCATGGGTGTTTCCAAGGGAAGTCAGTGGGATCACTTGGGAAGACCCAGTTTCAGAAAACAATTTAGATAGCTAAGTTATAGCCACCTTGGGTGACTGGTGCTGCCTTTGTCAGAGGAAACACATGCCCCCCACCGCCCAGCGACCAGTCAGTGACCAGGGGGGTCCCCCTTTGGCTGATCTTGCTGACTGCAGGAGGTGTTCCCACTCAGCCAATCTCGCTGATCGGGGGGGAGGGGGGCACTCCCGCCTGCTCCCCCTGCCCATTGCCTAAGTGGTGAGCGCAGTCGGTCAGGGGGTGCACCAGCACTCTCAGGGGGTGTACGTACACCCCCACCCACCCCCTAGCCACTGATAGCCACCGTGCATGTCTGGAAGTTCAGTTGTATTCAATAAATTGAGCCCTACCTAAGACCATCTCAGCTTCACAAATCAGACATGCCCACGACTAGAAGCTTGCCATAAATATATAGGTGGCAGCAGCAGTGGTGGCCAGCTTTCTGCCATCACTGGGCATGTCCAGAGGAGAGGGAACATATGCTTTGTGGCACCTCAAAGGCTTTTGAGGCAGTACAAAATGGTCATAGCGCATGTGAAAAGATTTCCTGTTCTGCATATGTGTAGCATGGAGCCAAAATTAGATATAAATATCTAAAAAAAGGCCTAAAAAAAAGCATGCCCAAAACCAGACCCTGGCCAGTTAGAGCTGTTGCATCCCCAGTAGGCCCCTAGGACTCCCAGGTAACCCCTACCCTACATGGGACAATTTGCTGAGTACCAGAGCATGCATACAGGGGTGTTCCCTGGGAACAAGTAGCAGTGATACAACTATGTGCCACGGCTATTTGTCCCCAGGGAAACATATGTTCCCATTTGTCTGGATGCACCCACTAGGCATGTATAGATGTGTATTTATGCACACCTAAACTTAATGCTCCTTTACTTAAGGTGCATTAAGGTGATTTAGGCACATATCTACATGTAGATGCACTAATATGCATTCAGGTACATTAGATTTATGTGTGAATAGCTAATTTGCATTAGCACATGTGCAGTAGAGCTGTGCGAAGCTTCAGTTGCTGATTCTATTCGGCAGAGATTCAGCCCAATTCAATGGTCAAATCTCCAAATTTGAATCGAATCAGGAGACCTTTTAATCTCACTGAATTGAATTGGAACCCTCCAAATCGATTCAGAGAGATTTGGAAAGGTTTGGCGATTCAGACATAAACACAGCTTTAAATGTTTTTTCTATATATTTCAAGGTACCAGTCAGCTTCTGAATGCCGAGATGCTGGGGTGGATCAAGCATCCCACAGGAGTGTGGGGGGCCCCAGCGTGCTTGGCAGTGTGCTTGGAATCACTTCTGGTCCACTTCTAGGTCTGCTGGAGAGCATGTGGGGGACCCCCACACTATGCCCCCTGACTTGGTTGTTGGTACCTCCTGGGTTGGGGGGAAGAACCTAGGGTCCCTCCATGTCCAATTGCTGAGTTGGAGAGGTATGGGGGGGATGGACCAGCATGCTCCCTGGCAGACCTGGGAGTGGACTGGAAGTACCGTATTTTCACGCATATAGCCTGTGGGCTATACATGTTTTTACAAACTTGACGGGTGGGTGCGGGCTATACAAGGGTGCAGGCTATGCAGAGTCTTTAGAACAGCATAGCCCATCCCCGCCTGTCCCCGGCTGCGGGATTCAGCTCCAGCAGCTGTGTCCAGCAGAGTGCGGCTGGTGGCAGCAGCGGGGAGCGGGGCTCGCAGCTCGCAGCTCCTCATCCCTCCCCTCCCCTCCCCCCAGCAGAGCCCCACTCCCCGCTGCCGCCACCAGCCACACTCTGCTGGGCATGGCCACTGGAGCTGGAGCCTGCAGCTCGCAGCTCCTCATTCCTCCCCTCCCATCTCCTCCCCTTCCCTCCCCTCCCCTGCAGAGCCTGCAAGCCCATCCCCAGCTGCAGGCTCCAGCTCCAGCTCTGGCAGCCATCCCCAGCAGAGTGCAGCTGGCAGCGGGGAGCAGGGCTCTGCAGGGGAGAGGAGGGGAGGGGAGGAATGAGGAGCTGCGAGCTGCGAGCCCCGCTCCCTGCCGCCAGCAGAGCCCGCACTTGTGGCCATGTCTTGGGGTATGGGAAATACATGGGTGCGGGGAATACACGGAGTATTTGACAAAAACACAATTTTCCATGGGTTATACATGGGTGTGGGTTATACATGGGTGTGGGCTATATGTGGGAAAATACGATACTTCTGGTCCACTTCTGGGTTCACTGCCGAGCATGCAGAGGGCCCTGCTGTGCTCCAAGGCGATGCTCCATCTGCCCCCTCATCACAGCATTCATGAGCCGTACCTGGTATCTCAAGGTACGTAAAAAAAAACTTTAAAGCTGTGTCTATGGCTGAGTCACCGATTCTCCAAATCAGCATCGAATGTTCAGATTCAGATTCAGCTGAATTGAATTGGGGACAGTGATCCAAATCAATTAATCGAATCAGTGTCCCTGATTCAGGCTGAATCTGAATTGAATAGGGCCTGTTTCACACACCCGTAATGTGCAGATGCACTGATGTGCATTAACATGGTATGTATCCATTGGCAGATACCATGCTTATGTGTATTAGCGCATGTACATGTGCGCTAATGTGACTTAGGTATTTGAACCTAAATTCGATACCTGCTTTATGCCTAATTAGGCTTTATGCAGGTATCGAATTTAGGTTCACAAAGACTTAAATCACCATTTTTAAAGCACATTGAGGACATGCATGTGTAGACATGTGCCCTTAATATGCCTTTAAAATGTCTTCAGCAGTCTCAAGAGCAGGAATCAGGACCTAGGACTCCCTCCATTCTGGAAGTGTTCTTTTATTATCATGGATCACTGACACAGCTTCAAGAGGAAGGATGGAGAGTGCCCTCAACTCATCCTGTGGTTAGGGCACTTTCTTGGGGACTGGGATTTCTAGCTTGAAGAGGACCTAGAAGCCAAGCCTCCTCAATCCTGAACAAGGTGACTGAATAAAAGGCAGCTACCTTCTTACTCTCAAAGGTGAGCCGCTTTACCTCATGACTTAAGTAGTTAAGTCAAAGCAAGGGTTTCAGGCTGTGAATCCCAAAGTAATAAAAGCACTTAAATTGGGTCTCCAGGGAGAAACGTAGATGTTCAGACATGCACACCCTTCAATAATCCTTATTGTTTAGCATGGGTGTATCCCCTCCCCCAGTTTAGGATGCTGACTGTAATAAATTGCTATTCCAAATGTTTGAACATCCCACATGTTCTTGGTGCTGAGCACACGTTTCAATTGGTTTTGTTTTGAGCTCCAGCAGCTGTAAAGCTCAGGCATTTCCAGTGGTGCAGCCGGAAACTCATCAGCCAGCCAGGGTTCACCTGAAACTGGTCTGAAATTCACACGATGCATAGCAGTGCTGACATGCCTGGGTTGTGCTTTCAGTTTGCAACGAAAAAACAAAACAGGTAACTTAGTGCAACCAGCTCACAGATGATAGGGATTTAAATGGCAAGGTGAATTGACACCACAACTGTGACCACAAATTGGCTAGCTGGACAACAGACACCTTGGGTGGAATACCCAGAGCATAAATTACCCACTTACCTTTGTCAGGGTTGCATTGTGAGGAAGCTCCAGATGATACCACTACCTGTTATTGCACTTGCCCTCCAGCTGGGAAGTAAGCTTTTAGTTTCAAGAGCTGTTGGTTGAGCACCATTCACAAGGACTAAAATTAACTTTAAAAGAAAATAAATGGAAGAATGGAAGATATCTCAAGTGAATTAGGCAATGCAGGACACACAAGTGAGAATATGTGAGTTTTCACCCTTACTGTTTTTTATTGCCTTTTATTTCAAGTAAACTTCTCTGTTAAAAACAAAACAAACAAACAAACAAAACAATCTTGTTACTTATTCTGGGGCTATCAGGTTCAGGGCCTTGTGTAAAGTAGGCAGCTACGTGACCTAAAGAATTGTTATGACCAAAATTCTAATACTGTTTATAGGGATACAATTGCTCTTTATTTTTATACCTACAGGGTCTCAGGTTTGCAGCATACTTATTTAGGCTTTCCCTTACACAAAAAACCCCAGCAAAGTCATTCTGCTTTGGATTGTTCCATTATAAAAATCACTAAATTGTTACGAGTTAAATCAGCTGGTTTTATTCCTTCTGGCTCTTACCAGTAGGAGGTGTTTTCATGACAAATGACCATTTCACATTGAGATGTTTATCTTTTATAAAACCAAGACAAACATTCGCAGACTTGAATATGCCTAGCCAAAGCCACAGTATCTAACCTGACTGAAAGAAATGTAGAGCAGCTGGACCTTCAGCTCTCTGGCACTGCAGGTAAGAAACTGCAGGATTCAGAGCATATAGGAACAGCTACAGCTTTTGGGAAAATGTCTAGGCTAATTAGAGATGATTGATTTTTTTTTTTTTAAAGCAGAGATGGTTTAGAACTGTCAAATTCAGACCAAAATTTCAAATCCTTTCAATCTCAAAAGTTAGGAGATTTCAGATTTAGGTCCTTGGTTTGATCTGTAACAGAAATCAGAGTCACCTGTATGTTATAAGCCTCACCCCAGGTTCAATTCTAAATTTGTGAGTTCAGTGATGCTGGGATTGGGCATTTTAGCCCATACTTGATTTTACTAGAAGTAGAGCAAAATGATTTTTCCCTATTTTGGCTTAGTAATATCTCCATGTTTTAAAATTACCATATCTTTGCATTTGTTCTTTGCAGAACTGTCAGTCAATGTCAAAGAGGATGTATGAATCAAAACTGTAGTTATGTTCTGATAGCATTATATAGGCTGGCAGAAAAACACAGGTGAAATGATGTCAAATCTACATGAGACTCTCTTTCCTTTTAAATTGAGACATCTGTCTAATCTCAATACTTCCTGTTAAATGAATATAGGCACCACAGAAGCTTATCTAAGCTTGATGTAAAAGGGAAAGAAAACATTTCTATGGGCATATTTGTACTTGTCAGCATTTACTTTAGACTTCTCTCTCATATATTAATGTGAGTGACATCAAAATGATTAAAATGATTGTTAATGTTAATACCACTTTAGTACCCATTTTTTCCCTATTTAAAATGGAGCCTTTCCTTGAACCCAGGTGCAAGTGGGAATTGGATCATATTTCGATAAGACTTCAAAAATTCCAGTGGAGACATGGGAAGGACAAAGTCCAGAGAGAACCAAAGGCTCAACAATACCGGTGTGTGTGTGTGCACACGCTTGTGTGCTTATATGGGATTGAGAAAAGCTTTCTTTGAGCTGGTTGTACAAAGGTGTTATTTAGCCCTGTATAAAAGCTGAAGTTCATGTAGTAAGACATTCTTTTCTCTTTTTTCCTTTTTCTTTTTTACATCTTAAAAAGCCTATACTTGCACACTTGTGTGAAATGCCTTGCATATCAACCAAGCCTACTCAAAGACATCTCAACCTTGACATTTTGTTTTCCTTTGCAAAACTCCATTTCTTTAAAACACCACTTGCCTGGCATGCTCCCACATGAGGCACAATTATCAGAATAATAATTAACAGGCTCTCATTAATTTGGGATCAAACAATACCCCCTAATGAAGCAGAGAACAACCAATGTGAACCCTTAAAGTGAGGTGTATGCTTTTCTTACACCTCCTGGCACCTAATCTGCTGTAACCATTAGGCACTGAGCTGACCGTAAAGGCCTTTATAACATTGAGTCAAGGACAGTTAATGGATGCTGGAGCACAAACAAGAGTGCTCCAAGCATGTCAGTCAAGACTAACCTGAGGCGAAAACATCAAAATGCAGGTTGGAGTTTTGACATTCCTGCAGGCTCTGTACGCCTCGCCAGTGAATTTTTAAAGTCAATATCCCCCTTCTGCTTGTGAACATTTTCTATCTGATGAGGAGGAGTAATGTGGATCTGATTGAACTGTGACTAAAGTATTACTTAAAAGGCAGCTTTGAATGTATGTGTGCGTGTGTGTGTATTTTTTTTTATAAATGTCTGTGATAACAATAAAGACAGTTTACACAGATTATCACAGGCTGTGTCTTTAGACTTCAAGGTTATATGATTAGGAAATTAGAAAAGAGATGAGATTAGAAAAACCACAGAACATTTTTTAAAAAGGAAGCTTTTTACAAATTATCTGTGTACTGAATTTACACAGAATCTGATAGATAAATCTTCTAATATTTGGAAATGGATAAATGCTACACTGTAAATAGAAGGAACTGGCTTTGGCGCCTGTGGCTGGCAAAAGTTCAAAAAACATATTAAGTATTCTAATTCACTGAAAGCTTACTTATAAAAATGTGTATTGTGATATAAAATGTAATGATTCCTACATAGAAATGTAATGAGCAATAATAATTGCTCTAGATGAGCACAGTATGGGCTGTTATAAAGTATGCTCCCTTTGCCTTCAAATTCCCCATTAAATCTTTATCTTCTTGTTCCCCTTTGCACAGTGGAGTGAAGTGATTAAGGAAAATGGACATTAAACTTAAGACAAGATCATTTTCGGGTTTAGGCAATGTCTGTGAGCATACAGGGTGAAATTAGGGTGTTGGCATCAAGAAATATACCTTCCTTGTATTACTGGAAAATAAGATTTGTCTTCTCTAAGGAGAAATGATGCAAACTGAAGTGTTTTCTTAGGGTATTTAGAAGCTCTGATTAAAACTTCCCAGCTAACCATAAAGCTTAATTAATTCAGGAAGGAAGTATTTTCATGAGTTCTTTGGTGGGTTATGCCAGCGGTGAGTATTTTGATCCTGGGTCCATTTGCTGTTAGAACAGATCAATGGGTGAACTATTTGATGTGTTTTTAATTTGTCTTGTGAACTTTCACTTGGCACTGCTCTGTTGTTTGCTTAGTTGTCTCTTTTTAACCTCTGAAAGTTTATTTGACAAGGATCTTGTGGGTTGTAGAAACATGTCTGTGCAAATGTTGTGCATTAACTGAATATACATATATTGGATAAATTATTTTTCTCCACCTCCTGTCAAAAACTATTGTATGGAGTTTCTATGTGCTGTTAAACAGTTGTTGCTTTATAGCCCAGAGGTGGCTGCATTCATTATGGAATACAATTATTATCCATTGGATATATGGGTGGTTAACCTTGCAAAGTTCATTGGGTTCTTTTGGACTGAAATGTGCTGTGTAAATGTATGGAATTATTACTTAAACCTCCTGTGTTCCTTACAAAATATGTACAGTATGGTCAGAGGTATAACAAGACAACTGGGAGCCCAGGGCAGCAGTGACATATGGAGGCAGCAGCAACTTCCAGCTGCCACTGTGCCAGTCCTATGTGGCAGCAGCTGCTATGTTTTTGCCCCTCACCCTCAACTCAGTGCATCGGGTGGTTGCCATGGTCATCCTATCCTAGTTATGTTATTCCATATGGGCTAAATTGCATTTCACCTGTTAGGCCTCTAAGTGGACTTGGGTGCCTAAGTGTGATTCAATTCCACCCTGCTGAAGTTGCCAAAATCCATTAATGCATCTGCCTTTGTAACACACCATCACCTTTCCTTTAAGATTTAGTCAAAAAAAAAAAAAAAAAAAGAAGCCATGTGGAGGGGGAGGAGGAGGGCCCATTCACCTTTTGTGTTAATCATTTTTCAGGTACTCCAGCACATTGAACTAGAATCCTAATTACTGCCTAAATCCACTTCCACTCCTAATATTTAGAATGGAACCTGGCCCTATGTCTAGAACTAAATCTTAGACACATTGCCATTTCTTGGTTGCATGAAGAAAAGCCATTTGGCATGGATGCCCCTAGTTTTTAATGTTAAAAAAAATCCATTTAAATGGATTTACATTGAGCTTTAATCAGACTCCTGAAAAAGCTTTTAGAACTGCCCAGCTAGTAAGGTCCAGTGAACTCCCAGTAAATCTGCTGCTTTTCTTCATGCCCATCCTTTACTGGCTAGCTGTGTACAAAGAAATAGAAACAAAATTACCAAATCCCAATAGTCATTTTTATAACAACGCCAATTTTTTCCCCATGAATGGGACTTAGCATAGTCTAATGATCTCATGACAATGTCATGGCAACTCTGTGGAGAACAAGACCCTATTAAGATGTCATTCTGATGGCAAAATGATGGCAATTCAAGTCTGTAGAGACTATATGACAAATGATGGCAAAACAAACTCAATACAAGTCTATGCAGAGCACATTATCATGTCAAAAGAATGGTAAAACCTAATAAGTCTTTTTCTGTCTCTAACTTCTATGAAAGCAATGTTGATACCTGCATACGTGAACAAAAGTACAACACTGAAGCAACAGCAAAATTATATCAGTGTATGTTCTGCTACCTTCTCTCTAAAGATTTTGTAGATGAACTGTAATACTGCATGGGCATATTAATATGCCATGTGTTTTTTTATCATATATTTTTTTCCAGGAATATTTTTGCCTTCTAATATAATTACCTATGTTATTAAAGCAGCAAAGCAAACAGAACACAAGAAAATGCATTGACTGTAAAGTTGAAATAGACAGTCAACATGGAAATGACATTATTATAGAAAGTACCACAAAAATTTAACATAACCTTACTCTTCAACTCTGCTCTGTAATTACTGTAACTACGCTGAATTTTTTTATTTGGATATGTCACTTTATCTCTCAATGCCCAACAGTTGCAAGCTCTTTGGGCTAGATTCACATCAAGACACGAAGATACTGCAGTGCTACCAGAAGATATGACAACCAAGTGAAACACCTAAGACCCCTAAACAATGCATGAGGAGTGTTACAGACCTAAAAGCAGGATCCATAGCAGCCAGCAGCCTGAACTGTGAGTTGCCTAAGGTAGACAGCAGGCAATGCCAAGGAGAAGGGTATGTCTTAATTCCCGCCATTGTCAGGGATTTAGGAACCTAACTCCAGGTTATCAGAACCTGTCTCTCTTTGATTAGGATTAACAAGCCCTAACCCTCTGTTGGAGTTACATGTCTAAGTCTTTTCTCTAAATAACTGGGACCATTATTTCAAAGCCAGAAAGATTTGGAATCAGAACCTACATTTCCACTGAAAGTGCTATACCCACCTAGGTGGACTGATTTAGTCATTCTTGCTGAAGCTGGCCATTTGTAAGGCATATTTAAACATTCACTGGCCCAAAAAAGCAGGGACAGTAAACATAGTGCTTAGGGCACTTACCTGTTATGGCTCTGAGTGTGGGAAACTGATAATTACAGGAGAGATGGGTTCAGTACCTTTCAGGCAAAAGCAAAAATTGAATCTGGACCTTCCATGTCTGAGGTGAGTGCTCTAGCTATTGGAGGCCAAATCATATTATTTCTACTAAGATATGTGGTACATAGGTGTCTAGACATTTCAAAGTAATCATATCCCACCCTGCTCAAGGCCCTGAAAAAAATAAAGTGCTGACTTTTATCTACCTTGGCTTCAAGATTAAGTCATAAATAGTGGTGGTGAGGAGGGTCATCTACCTGGCTTTTGAATTAACTGTTTTTCAAGGACGTGAGCAGAATTGCACCTAAGGACCTACGTCTGCTTATGTGCCAAATAGGTAGATCTGGCCTACCACTTAGATATCCGACAGATGGCATAGGGTGACTTATAGTAACTGAGCTAATAGGCAAAAGGACCCATTGTCTTCCAGCTGTGATTGGGTGGGTTACCTGATAGAGGACCACATGTAGTGAAATGACCAGATTGAACAAAGGGTGTTGGGGCAGACTTAAAACTGAATTTCCTAGTTGTAATATTGTTTTAATGTAATTTTTATGTTTAGTTTATAATTGTAATCATATATAGTGTAAGAGTGCATTACCAATATATGTTAATAGCCAGCTAGTACTTAGGAAGCCCTCAGCAGTGCTTCAGGGCCTGAATTCCCAGATGGTCATTAACTATCTAATAAAAGACAACCACCATCATGCATAATTATTTAACATCTTGTGCATGAAAACATATTAAACAAAGTGAGCTTTTAAATATTTAGAACTAAATTACATTAAATAAATGTGATTCTTGGTAAATAAATTCTGGGGTGCGGATCTACTATATGAAATTAAAATCTCAGTGCTCCTTCCTTCATGATGGAATGATACAAATGGATTTGCATGTAAAATGAAAACATTCAGCCCATTTGCAAAGGGAGACTTGGAATATCAGTGATTTGTTTCTAGGTAATACTGTGCTTTAATAAAGGTCTATGCATGATGGAGAAGTGTTGCTTTTATTTTTATTTTTATATGTGATAGTTACAGTTTCTAAGAATGATCGTTCTGCACACTGTAAGAGCTGTTTTGGTTAGAGAATTCTGTCCTTCATTTGTATGACTGTCCTCTTCAGTCCTGAAGCACCTGAAATTTGCAGACAGAATGCCTTGATTTTCATTTCCACACCTTTTCTCTGCACCTGCCAGCAGCCAGTATCTTCACTGTTTATATTAATTACAGTTCTTGTTTTAAATTTTCAGATTGAAATTATTTCAAATTACCTTGGTGATGACAGGTTCCCAATCTACAGAATAAACCTGCAGTTCTGTAGAACATATACACGTGAGTAACTTTACATATAGCACTGTTCCCAATTATATGAATGAGGTTGGTTATAGACATAAAGTTAAGTATCTTTGTAAGTGTTGATAGGATAAAGGCCTGTGGAAGAATTCCATCCCAGTTTCTTCCCAGTCACTACTACTAGGTCTTTTCCTTGCCATTGTTTTCTCACCTGTCTGTCAATTTGGTTGCTCCTGGTTACTGTGGACATGAGGAACTTCAGGTAGAGGGTGGGAACTTCACCTCTCTATTGTGTTAGCCCGGACCTCATGGCATGGGGGCAGGGGCTTGAGCCCACGTCACTCTGTTAGGTGACCGGTGATGCTTTTTAAATTGATTGGTCCACATCAAACAACACCTGGCCTTGATTGGGTCTCAAAGGTGATGTCAAAAGGGCGATATAAGCTAAGACCCTCCAGGAGGTGGGGCAGCAGCTGTGTTAAGTTACATACATCAACTGGGATATCTGCAACTGTCTCTCTCTCAGGATGCTGAAGTGAGTTAACTACCTGGAATTTACCTAGATGTATAATTTACTGTAATGTAGAAGTGTGTCAACCAGCTACTAATCTGACACCGTTTGCTCTGGGTTATTCTTCGATACTTCTTTATCCTGTATCCTTTCCCAAGCCTACCTTCTTTAACCAATAAAGCTCTCCTGCTGGGAGAGGGATTGGGGCAAGCCTTTAAGCTGGTCTGTATTCGGCAAAGGGCCCAAATCCAGACCAGACCCGTGGGTGGTGGTGGCAGTTACACCAGGCTTGTGGGTGTGCTCCAGGAAGGGGGTCAGCCAGATGTGAGGCGCCCCTAGGGAACCACTCGGTGCCTGGTAGGTGGTTGGGTGCAGTGAGGTGGGTGGCTCAGCGCAGGAGGGCCCCTGACTGGTCCACCACAAGGCCAATAACCTGTTTCTCCATCAAAGAGATAAAGCACAGAGAGCAGTGACACAGCCTTCCCCACTCTGAGCTAGTGGGCCTGTTTCTAAAAGTTATAGATTATGAGGCTTCTACAACTACATCAATGGCCAAACTCTCACTGACCTGAAATAGGAGCAGGAATGAGCCCTAAATCCTTCCATTTGCACCAGACCATAACAGCTGGGTTTGGTTTAGGGCATCTCCTGCCTGTCTTGTCTGAGTGGCTGAAGCTGGGAAGAGATCTCAGACCATGTCTGCTGCAGTGCCTACCAGGTTGGGTTACATGCAAAGTGTAGTGCTGCAAAGTTCAGGTGCTGCAAAAGAGAAGCCAGAGGTGGACCCAACACTTTATCTGCTAGGTTTACTGTTGCAGCAGTATTTAAGAGACCTGAGGGTATTCAAATCTACAGTTCCTGTTTCCCTAGAGAAGAGCTAACCACCAAGCTACATCCTACTTGAGGGATGGAGCTGGTGGGAAATGGTACCCTTCCTTCCTGATGAAATAGTTCCATTTTGAATGGCGTAAAGAAATGATATAGTGGGAGCATCTACACGTGTACATTACTGCAGAATTGACTAATTAGCTCTGCAGTAAAGTGTCACCGTCTACATATGTAGCACTATTACGCTGCAGTCAACTAATTAACTCTGCCATAGGATAGTATGTCTGGGATAAGTACTATCCTATAGCAGAATAATTTATGCCACCTCAATGGACATGTAGAAGGTGACTGGGGCTGGCTTGGGCATGAGGGTACTACAATGTGGAGACTGCCCACCGGTTAAGCCAGCGCTGCAGCACCCTCGTGCCTCAGTCAGCTTCTCCACTGCCTGACATCATCACCTGGAGCCCAGGACTGACACCCCCTACCCCTCCAAATGCCTGCTGCCAGCTCAGGGCTGCTCTGCCCCAGCTCTAACTGCTGTAGTCCTGGGTGAACGTGTATACACTGTGCGCTGTTGTCAGTGGCTTCTGGGCAAACTGCACTGAATTTATTGATGCATGCTAATTGCATGTGTAGATGAATGCAGTGAGTGTAAATAGAGGGCCAACAGTTTTAATCACTGTTGGCCAACTGATTAGATTGACTGACAAAAGGGATGTGCACAAGGGTTATATGTCCCCAGTATGATGGAACAGATACATCTTTTAAACCTTTGTTATGCATTGAATAACTAAATAAACCTATCAGATCTCATGATTATATAGGAAAAGCAATCCCTAGCAATGTCATAGACACCTGTGCAGGTGTACCCTACTTTGGTATATGCACCAAGTAGTTGTCCCCCCATTGCTGAACTCCTGCCAAGTCGTTGACTTATCACCTTGCTCATTACATTTTTAGCAGCCTAATTGAGTCTGGTAGCAGCTTCCAGGAAGGGAGAGAAAAGAAGGGAAACTGGGTTGAAAGCTGAGACCTCATTAAGCAAAGGGGAAGAGGAGTGAAGGTGGAAGGAGGACTCCTGGAAGATGAGGCCTGTTGAGCTTTTGTGAAGCCTTAGCAAGAGTGGGCCAAAAGGGAGCACAGACTAAACATGATACCCTACCTTAGTAGCTAGGGCACATATGAGGGGAAGGAGATACCCGTATTCTGGTCACTTGTATTTTATTGAGTGACCGTGTAATACAAATGTTGAAAGGCACTGCTGCAAGCAGAGCCTGGAACCCAGATGCCCCTCACTGAATACCCTGGGGTAGAGAGGCATTATGATAGTCATGTCGGCTATTATTCCCTTTCTTTCTCTTGTTTTGCTTTCTCTGGCCCAATGAGTCTTTAAGTATCCATCCCATGGGGAAAAAAAGAGCTTCAACAGCCTGCACACCACAAAGTAGGCTATAGACTAGTGGTCATCTCTAGTAGGAGATATTCATTTGGATCCCCTCAAATGAGGTAAGGCGTTAGGCCCAGTTGTCTCACAAGGTGAGTGACTGTTCTACCTCTGAGGAGACTGAATAAAAGGTCAGGGGGCACATCCTGTTCCCAGGTTTTGGGTTTTGAAAGAAGAGATAACAGTTCATGGCTGTGAAATGTGAGTGGAGGGAGGAGCGTCAGCTCTAGACAAGGACACTATTTGAGATATGCCTCTGTCTTCTGTGTTCCCTGCCATCTAGCTTAGGTAGCTCCTGCTCAGTGTCTTGAATCACAGTCTGAAGTGCCTAATCCTGCCCATGCATTGTATGGGCAGCCAAGGCACCTAACTCAGAACTGTGGATTTTTCTGCAACATAACAGCACCAAAGTCCCTTTGTGGAGCTGGACATCTATGAACTGTGGGTACATTGTTAGGAAGTGTGGCAAGGAGGTTCAGTTTTCAAACCGATATAAATCCTTGGCTGACTCTCTGTGTAAGGTTACTAATTAGTGGCAATTGTTTTGCAGCCAAGCGTCCATTAGAAACTGGACTGAGACTACCAATGCATTTTGCATAGGCCACAAGCAGCCATGAGATGATAAAGACTGCCAATTCCTACCAACCTGGCTGGCTTTGCACCAACAATCTAGCAGTGAAAGGCTCCAGATCGCATTACCAATCCCCTGAGCCCTGGAGTTCCCCTCCAAACACACTTGCTTATTAATTTTCTTTTGAAGTTAATGGCAGGATGTAGCTCCACGTCCGTGTTTTTATAGGCTTCATAATTATTTGTTGAATATTTTGAGAGGCAAGGGAGGGAAATGCAGCTAGATTTGCTATTGCAAAAGCCTGATTATTTCATTAAGTAAGCAGTTCTAGGTTGTGTTCCAAGTGGTGTTTGATATTTTATGCAGACTTTATCCCTACAATCCATCTTGGGAAAATATCCATTTGCTGCTAAAGGTTTCTCTATGCATGTTATCAAAGTGTACTTCAGAAATAAGTCAGTCTACCTAATACTGCACTTTACTAACATGGCTGCCCAATTCCCACTGAAAGTCAGGGCACAAATTTTCAAAAGTGCCTAAGGGAGTTACAGGGCTGTAGGTTGTAGCCGTGTTGGTCTAAGGACATGGGCAGACAAACTTCTTTGGGTGAATCTGATATCTTTTATTAGACCAACTTAAATAGTTGGGAAAAAATTGTCTTAGCAAGGTTTTGGGTTTAAAAACCCTTCGTCAGACTGAGGAAGCATCTGCAGCTGGTGTGTGCTCTTCCTGGATGGAATGAATAGTAAAGATTTACTATATAATAATAAAAATTACTATTCATTCCATCCAGGAAGAGCACACACCAACTGCAGATGCTTCCTCAGCCTGATGAAGGGTTCTTTTAAACCCAAAAGCTTGCTAAGAAATTTTTTTCCCAACTATTAAGTTGGTTTAATAAAAGATATCAGATTCACTCAAAGAACCTTGTCTGCCTAAGGGAGTTTGGTACCGCACACCCATTCACTTTGAAAAACCAACCTGGGTACTTCTCTCCCTTCTGTGTTAGAAAATCTGCTACATAATACAGTGTATGATTTCTCCTAAATACCCACAGGAACATAAATGTTCATATTGGGTATGTCCACATGTGAAATTAATTCAAAGCAATCAACTCTGGCACTTATTGCACTGGAGTTTATTGCTTCCAGATGTGCCATTTGAACATATGCCCGAGACTGCAACACACTGAGCTGGGTTGGAGCAGCCCTGGCTGGCAGGGAGTCCTGGAGGTCAGCTTGCTGCTAAGTGGCTGGCTGGGGCACAGGGAGCTTCAACACAGGGCTAGCCAGCAGGCAGTCCCTGCACTGAAGCATCCTTGTGCCGAAGCCAGCTGGGCCAGTGTCTACATGTGCATTTCTGCACAGTAAAAAACTCTGCAGCATGGTAGTACTTGCATTTACAAATACTATCCTACTGTGGAGTTCATTATTTTACTGCAGCCTAATAGGGCTGCATGTGTAGTTGCTGAGATGTTTACTTCAGAACTAATTAGCCAGCTCTGCCTAAATAGCTTGGAAAATCTGTCTTCGGGCTTTTGAAAATCTACACCTGAGTTTTTTAACAGTACAGGAAAACAACATTCCTAAATAATAAATAACTGGGGTTTTTTTTGGGGGGGGAACATACATACATATACTTATATGTAAATGTAAAGAATAATGACTAGGGGCTTTCTGTATGAATCATTGTTGTCTCCTCATTTTTAGGACACCACCAACTTAAATAGCACACGTCTGTCTGCCCATGGTCCAGGGTTATGACTCTTAGATGTAACAGATTTGAGAGAGAACCATTGCCATATGTTTTCTTAATTTTAGAATATATATGGATCAGCACTTTGGGCCCAATTCTATTAAGTGTCACATGTGTAAATCTGGCCACATACTGGTGAAATGAAGTAAGCACTTTACAAAGTGAATAAATATCATTTCCTGGAGTGCTGTGCCTCAGTGGCATATGCAGTGCTGTGTAGCAACACCAGAGTTACCTCTGAATGAGATAGCTTTACTGTTTCTGGTACTCTAGCTACATGAACATGCTTCTTCACCTTGGCTAATGAGCTTTGTGGAGGCAAAGTAGGAATATGTGCTTGAATGGAGTGCTGCACTAACATTGTTATATTGCTTTCTGTACCTAAGATAACTTGTTTAGCAGTTACAGAGTGAGTATGCCAACTTTCCCTTAATTCATTCATAAATCTGTCTAAACTTTTCCTGATAGATGGATATGTCCCAATCCTGTCCTTGAGGATCTGCCCAGCCTTCATCCTTTAATTTGCTTTATTGGTCTGTATTCTTTTCAAGCATACTACATCAATTGTTTGGAATTCTTTGATCCAGGATGAAACTATATTCCTATTGTATGATAACTAGGGCAATGGTTTTCTCACATTAAATATTGGGGAAAGCTTCATGGGTAAACATAACCTGAGGCTGAAATTGTGCCATGTAGTGGAAAAAATGGATGATAGTTTTCTTGAGAGAGGGGTGGAAAAAACCAGCAACATTAAATGTATCATGGTGGCTGATGGAACTGTATTGGCCTGGGGGCATAATGGTGTGTATAGTCCATCCAATTCTGTTTTGCTAGGTATTCATACCTCACTCATCTCGGTAGTAAATACTTCTCAGGAATAAGTAGTAAATTCACTTGGATATATTGATACATTACCTTCTGTGCCTTCCTATTCTAACAAATTCTAATAGATTATGATTCAATCCCATACGTACTGACGTGAAGCATTTAAGTGGTTTAGCAGGTTAAGTCTCATGAAAATTCCCTTCTACTAAGTTCAGAATTTGTTAAAAACTCAACAGCCGTAACTAAGATGATATTTCTGGAAGCTCAACTCTCAGTTAGACACCAAAATAACTAGCTATATTTTCAGAAGAATTTGGTGAGATGGGTCCTTTCAAAAAGCTGGCCAAAACTGTCACAATGGGAGCTAGTCAGATTGCTTGTAAAATCTCGCCTTTACTGAAATGCTTATATGGGTGCTTAAGATCTTCTGAAAATGTAGTTCCAATTGTACCTGCCTAGCCCTTTAAAAATGATCCAGAGCTTTCTTAGAAATATAGCCCTTAGTTTTGGCTACCACGCCATTTTTCTTTACACTCGGTATCTCAATGTTTCATTATTGAGCAATGAGTATTCATCTCATTAAAACTTTAATTGCTGACACATGCAAATGGAGGCAGCCACCAGTGCAGTTGGTAGGTTGCCAAGCAACCTCAGTTTTGGTAAGAATATTAGGGTCATCCAACATCTTTGGTTCCAGGGGACACACTGTGCACACAGCAGTGGCCCTGTCAGATGTAATAGTGCCTTGAAATGTCAAGTTCTGTTGATTATTCCACATCCATATTTAACTTCTGTCTGAGGTACCATGGAATGTATCTGGATTCCATTTGACATCCCATTATCTGCCTGAATATGCCTTCCTTTTGCAGCATGCCCACATTCGCTGGTGCACAGTACTGGTGATTCTGCACATCCTCAAATCTGGATGGAGAAAGTCTACAGTTTGCAGCAGAGTTCCTGTTCCTCAGCTGCCTGAATGCACAGTCTGCAATTCATGTATGTAGTTTGTGGATCTCACTTCCTGACTTGGTCCCATAGCTAGATTTCTTTTACTAATATATATGAAATTAATTTAGGATATTATATTCCCTATAGAAAAATATGATAGGGTATTATACTCCGTAATGTATTATATTTTACACTAAGGAGTATCATTTAATATGTAGTGAAATAACTGCTTGCATATAGTCAACATCCATCATTTTCTTCTAACTTACTGCATGTTGTGAAATCTCTGTGATTGCTATGGACTTTAACCTTCACAAATGGAGATTATCGGTCACTTGATTCCACAGAACTACAATTTTAGTTAGAGAAGGAATTTAATTGTATTTATGACAGCTATTCCAAAGGTTTATTATTTGGCATCTGGGGAAAAACAACCACTGCACTTTTCTTTTTTTTTAAAAAAGAGTGTAGTTAACTCCAGACTTCGATCACTATCATTCCAACTTTGGAATCTTATTAAAACCGTTTTGAATTTAACAGAACTGTAGTGGCAGATAGAGTGGGAAGATAAATGTACCTTCAGAATAGGTTTAATATCAAAAGTGGATAACAGAGATGGCAAGGTATTTCATCTATGAACATTTCACAATCATAAGATTTGCCACTTACTGTTGATAATCCTTTCAGGCTTGAAGGGTCAAAAGGTGAAAATGATTGAGGTACCTTTTGCTATGAATATTTTACTAGCTGCATATCCTTTTTTCACTGAGATCTATGTGCTGACTGAGGGCTTCTTCGGGATGAGTCCTTAGTTGACTGATGAATACAAAACACCTCTTGAACAAAAGGCATTCAAGATTAGCGGAAGACAAGACAGCCTACTTTAGTTTCTATGCATGGTACCTGGAGTATCAATGGAGATAAAACACTGAGTGACAGGTAACTGAAATACAGAATAACACAATATATTGTTCTCCTATTGATTGTAGAAATAATGAGAAAGTTAGCAAGTCACGGTAATGTCACGGGCAATGATGAACTTTGGAGAACTCAAGGACCTAAAAGTAACATGAAACAAGAAGTAAAATGAAGATAATATTTGGTTACAGTACAGTTCTCAAATTGTAGTGAAACACATCCCTTTGCCTTTGAGTGTCCATGGTTTTAAAAATGAAGACAATGGGAAGAAACTGGCTGCTGAAACAATATAGCTATTTTATTTTACTGTAGCTAGTAATGTGAACTTCTTGGAAGACATCTTCTTTCACCACATTACTGCAGCCAGGCACATTTAGAGGCTATGAACCAAAATTATCTTCTTCATGCGTAACCAGCATAAGGTCATATACTGTGAGATAGTGTGGAAGCTAAAGGCATTCATTACTTCACCAGACCAAGCCCTCACTTTTGTTTAGTTTTGGCCTTAAAATGAAGAAGCCAGTCTCGCTCTATCCTATAGAGGCAGCTCATTTTAAAAAGGGGGTAGTTTTTTAACAAGAGGTGCCCAGGGAAAACCAGCTTTTAAAAATATTTAATAAGTTTTACCTTCAACATATGCATGACACTTTTTAGCTTGAAAGCACGTTATAAATTGACTTATTTATAGCTAATTATTCTCCATGACATCCCAGTGATGAAAGCCAGTATTATCACCCACCTTTTTAATGGAAACTGAGGCAAAAATTGTAGCCATATTTTTCAAGATGTTCTAAGATAATGATTGCTTCAGGGTTTATATACCTTAATTGTTACACATCAAAACTCATTTTCACAGGTATGGAACACCTGTAGCTTGCACTGTATTCATTTGCAGCTGTAGATGATCCACATTATTGAATGAAAAGATTGCAAGTGCCTGAAACGGGTACCCAAGATTTTGAAGCACTGAGTTCAGGGGCATTTTTAAATTGGCCTAAGTGACATCCCTGATGTAACAAGGGAGCCAGAACCAAAGCTAGAGCTTGAGTGCTCTTAGGGCAATTTTACATGTGCGGGGGAGGGGGAGGGCACTTTAACTGGAGTAGCTCTGAGAGCCACTCTAATTAAATCGCCCAGAGCATCTTGTGCATCAGCATCCCCGTGCTTTAAAATGGCAATGGGGGCACTTTATCTAAAGCTCACTGAACAAGTTTTAGATAAAACGCCCCCACCACCATTTTGAAGCATGGGGACACTGATACATGAGGTGCAGAGGCTAGCTGAAGCATGCTAATTACCACTTCCTAGCAGACTCAATTAATTGAGTCTGCTCTGACACGCTGTAATTACAGCGTGGAGCAGCCTTCAGGCTCATGTCCAGGCACTCTTAATTCCCAATCCTAAGCTAAGAGCCCTTCAGCATACAGCCCTTTGAAAATTTCCAGAGGCTGCTACCAAATACAGAAGACCATAGGGACTGATAGGAGCTTTTATATATATATATTTAGAGAAATTTACAGTGTCCATCAGGGCATGATAAAAACACCTGTTATTTTGTTTGTCTTTAATACAAAAGAATTAGCTACAAATATGAGGGTCTATTCCAGTTAAATGGCATAAGGGCTACAGGATCCATAGATTAATAAAATGTATCTGTGCAAAGAAGGTCTATAAATGTGGGTGTGCTGGAGCATCTTGTTTACCTTCACTGGACCATTTTTCATTCCACATACATCAAAATAGTTTGCATGTCAACAGTGAGAAGCTAAAGCAGTGATTCTCAACTAGGGTGCCACAGTACCCTGGGGTGCTTTAAGATCCTTTTAAGGTTGTCACAGTGTGACAATATTAGCACTGTCAGGTGTGCAAACATGATTCACAGGATAAACCCAGAGATTTCATATAGAAATCCATAGTGTTAAAAACATTCTGACCTTCTGTGGTCTTCCTGAGTTTTTGCAACAGAAGAATTGCTCTAGTATTTTTCTATAGTCAACCCCCCAACCCCTCCTCCCAAATAAACTAAAACTGGCTTTTTCCATGTTATACTTTGAGTCTGTTGAGACTTACCTTGAAACTAACAAAGGTGCCTTGAATCTAAAAGATCTGAGAAATGCTAGGATAAAGACTACATTGCCTTGGAGACAGAACAAAATCCCCTCATGTAGTGATGGTCTTTCCAGGGTTAGGGTTGAAGCAAGCTAGTATTAGGAAAATGTCACAACCAAACTGATGCCACACCTGTCCTGTAGGTAAACTACATCACCAGAATATTTGCCTAAGACATGTCATTCCCATTAAATTCAAGTGAATGGGATAGATTTGTATCAATGCTCCAGTCCCTGTGGCCATATATGAGGTATGTAAGAGGTATATAATGACCTAAAGGGTAGTTCTCCTAGTATAGCAGAAGCAGAAAATAGGTGGGGAAGGGGTTCAGCTTTGTGCTATAGATAGCTCAGAGGCAGTTTGGGAGAGGCTGGAAGGTAGAGCAACCCACTGGGAAAATGTGCCAGAAAGATCCTTTAGAACAGGGATTAATTTCTTTTTCCAATTTTATAATATTTATGATCAATAGCTATGATTCACTGGATTGTTCCCAGAATGCTTTGCCATGCCTGTATACAGCACAGCTGTCCTGGTAATGCTAGCTGAAAGAACTACGTCTTTCACCATAACCTCAAGGTTGCATATGTTGGGCTCAGCCCATTCTCTAATAAGTGCAAGTTCTACAGCTGGCCTAGAAAGCCTTCTAATAAGAATGTCCTGCTGCCTGTCCACTTGAGTTACAAGGTACGCTCTATGACATTGTCATAGGGTCCTGGGGGAATTCAACTGTCATGGAGAAAAGCAGAGTGAGGATCTTTGAAAGAGAGTATAGAAGGCTTTGGAAATAAGGATAGACCTGGGACCAGAGCCTTAAGTAGTAGCCAACAGAGTTGGCAAAGTAATGGTATTATTATGTACTTTTGTTTGTCCACTTCACTTAGCAGACCAGCTGCTTCATGTTGAACCAAATAAGCTTGCCAGTGCTCTACTGGGCCAGGTTGAGATAAAGTATGTTGCAGTAATTCAGTCTCAGTGTTACAGAACATGGATTAATAGAGCCAGGTCCTTACCAGAGAGATGGGTAGATAGCCTCCTGGCTTCAGGGAGGTGAAAGAAGGCAGTTCTTTTGTCCATGAGTCATCCCACATTCTCTTTCTCCTCAGCCACTGTGGTTTAGAAGCAGCTTTGAAGTTTTCCTTTCACTTCAAAGGTAAATCAACTCATAGTTTACCTGAGAATTTACCATTTCTAAAGTGAGAGCAGGAGCTGAAGAAAGATAGAAGTACCCTTCCACTTCCAAGGTTCGACACTGACCATTTTAACCTTAAATACAAATAAAATGATGAGGGTTTTTTCCTTCTCTCTCCTCAATTTATTTCTTATCTTTCCACTAGTAAATAGTCTCTGTAATGGAAAGGTATCATGAAAAAAAATCATATCTGAATCGTCAAAGGCCCACTTGAGAGAACTGTAGTGAAGCATGGTGTACTCACTCTGTGTTCAGTACATCCTTTACGCTCCATGGAAAGTCTCAGACATAAAGCCTTTTGAGCCACGGCTCCATTAACTTCTGCGGATCTTTTCAAGTTTGCATCTGTGGTAGAAAACTAGACCAGCAAAGCAAAGTCTGGTCATGACAAAGGCCCCAACCCTACAATGAAGTCTATGTAGACTGATTCTTCACTTCTTCTAGACTCCACATGGATATAAAAGTCTATCCAAGTAGATCTAGAGATAAGCCTGGGACCACTGTATTATATTCACTTTTCTTCATTGGCAAGAAATTTAAATGAAGCCAAATGCGTCCCAAAACTGCCCTTCACACAATTTTATAGGGATTTCTTCCTTTCATAATTCCCCCTCCATGGACACATGCATATATACAGAGACTTACTGAAGGACTTAAGTAAATGCCCACTTCCCCAAACATGCAGAAAAGCACTAATCATACAATATCTTTGTAATAAGTATAAATGAAAAACATTATATTTTCTGACATTATTTGTGTCACAAAATATCTTAGGGCCTGCTCCAGCAAACTCTGATTCATGTGAGATGTCTCTATTCAGGGTAAGCAGTCACAGTAAAATCAGCAAGATGCTTTGCTGTGAGCTAGGACCACTAGAGTAAAACATAGGGTTCTGACAGATGTTCAGCTCCCCTCTGTAATTCATTGTGCTTTGCAGGAAGCACCATGAGTTACAGTGTTCCCCCTGACCCAACAGACTTTGCTCTTGGGTTGAGGGGGTACAGCATCAGTTTGGAGCAGCTGCATGTCTGCAGCCACTCTCCCCTAGCCCCATCCCCTCCCAGCACAGGTGCTGTCTTTAGAATGGGAGAGGTAGGAAGGGAAGGCAGGGAGCTTTGTTTGGGGTTTGCCCAGCATGTACTGGAGGATGGGATAAGTAGATTGGAGCCTCTCCACCTTAAAGGGCTCCAATTCACCTGCCCCACACTCCAGCATAGGCTGGGTAAACTCCAGAACAAAACTCCCTTGCCTCCCTTCTCCCCCTCCCAGTCTAAAGACATCACTGGGAGTAGGGCTGGGGCATATCACCTCCACCCTGCTTCCCATGTGCTGACAGACATTAATGAAGGTGCTCCACTTAAGAGTGCATTCATCTGAACCCTCATTTAATGAGGTTTCAGGTTGTTACCTGATGAGGTACTTTTAAAGTGCTCTGCAGGCATGCCCTTCTGTAAGGGCATGGCTGTAGAGTGGTTTCAAGGAGCCAATTGTGCAACAAATGTAATTTCTGTCTGCACCCACAGTGTGTAGTGATTAAAGTTATACTTTAGAGATGTTCACTAACAAGAGACTGAGTGAGTTGGGTATTGGGAGATGGTCCCTCAGTTAAGCAGCTAGTTAGTTAGAGTCAGACAAAGGGTCTGCAGAGGTTGCCTGCTGTTCCACAATAAAATTCATTGTTCAGTTCTTCTCATAAACATATGTCTGTGTTTATTGAACCTGGTGATTATTACACATAGAAGACTCAGTTTTTAGTTTGGGGATCAAAAGAAATATTAAGAAATAAATTCTTATATTGGACCCAAAACTCAGGTCCACAAACCTTCATAAGAGACTCCATAAAGGAACTAAGGTCATTACATTCAGATCAGTTTGTGTGACTGAGCCTTAAACCCAGGCCACATACTGAACATTGTGCTATATTAGAAGCATTTTTCTGGCCATTAGTAAGAAGTCCGCCCCACCACCAATGTGTTAATAAAAAGATGACACTTTAAGAAGAAATTAATGACAAAATAATTTCACTATGTTCAGGTTTTTGAGTTTACTGAGCTGTAAGTAGATAAACATGTAGCCTACAAAGCATTCACTATTCATTTTCTGCCCCACTATTGACAGATAAGAGAAAGGAAGGAGAATTTGTGACTTAATGTGGGATATGCAACTCATGCCATCACATTGCATCAGGTTCATCAAGTCATGCTTATATAACTTGATTTTAATTTCTGGGTTTTATTGTTGGCAGGTTTCTGAGATTATGATTTGATTGAACGTCTGTTGGATGCCTGTAAAATATCTGTTAGTTTGTAAATGGACTCTAATGGATTATGCTGCTTGAGTCTTCTTTTATGAAGCTGTTCACCTTTGCATGGCATAGTAGACGAGTCACATCTTGCTTTGATGACATACAGCATCAGCTATAATAAGTGTATGTTGGAGCCTGTAGCATAAAACATCTGTTTGATATAATCTGCTTGCAATCAATATACAAGGATCTCTGTATGAACATTCAGCATCCAGAAGAATTTCAGCAAATCATCTCACCACTGGCTGTATATGTATTTTTTAATAAATATGCCATATTATTCTATTTTTATTTTACTTATCATGGGATGTTTATTTTATACAATATCCTTTTTTAGCCAATGGAACCAGATCCCTTTTGGTTGCATAAAGCTATCCTTGAGGCATGACCAGATGAGATAAATAACAAATTTAATTTTAAGTCATCTTTATTTAACCCTTCTGTCAGGCTCTGGTCGGCAGCAAGAAGGGCCAGGTTCACATTTCAGGGTACCCCATAATGAGCTTCAGGCTCAAACTCAAAGGACTTGAGCCACATTTCAGTGGCTCAAGCCCCCACCCAGAAATCTGGGAACACCAAATTTGTGGGATGTCCCATATAAGCAAACCCCCTCCTCACAAGCAGTGTAAACATGAACACCCAAATGTATTACACAGAATAAAAAAACAAAACACTAAATATAATTTTAAAATGCTGTTAACTACAAAGCAAAGTTTATAGGTGGAAACTTCTTGGGGGAAGCTTCTCCTACTCTCAGGCAGTCTGGAGCTTGGGGCTCCCCAATGGGTAGTTTGGGGGGCCTACACACCTATACCTGCCCTTCAGCAATGGGCTGGAGAGGGGGCCCACACTGGAGAGTTGTGTGAGCTGGTCCTTGGGTTCACTGCACTGTGGAGAGCTGCTCAAGAGCATGGGTCCCTCTTCATTGCAAAGGGCTGTGTTGCTCCTGGAGAAGTAGTAGAGTCATGGGTAACTGGTGCCTCCTGAGTCAGGGAGGCACTTGCCCCCTTCCCGCCCCCCCCCCCACGGACAGTCAGCCACTGGGGACAGGGTGGGAGGGAGGCTGCTTCCATGGCCGATCCTGCCGACCTGCAACTGGCTGTGTGTGGGGGGGAAAGGATTTGCAGCTGCAGCCAGCTTGTATGCACCCCAAAACTTCTGGGCTGGATTATATGGCCTGCTGAAATGAAAATTGCAGGACGAACTCAAAAGGGAGCCAGGTTGATTACTGGCTACAGCTGGCCCAACTACACAGCTTGACTGAAGCAAAGAACCATCAAAAGAAACAAAAGGGAAAAGCCAGGCCTACCCTCAAGGCCTGGGCTGCAGGTAGTCTGGGTCACACAGCTCCACTGGGAGCAGAAAGTTGCAAACCTCAGCCCTGGCCCAAAGCTGGCAGGATTAGAAACTCCCAAGTTTCAACCCTGTTTAAAACTGCCAGGCCTAATTCCTAGCCAGTCAATCCAAGGAACAATACCCACCACCCCAGTATTAATTCCTTAAAACCTCAGAAAAGGAGGAGAGAAAATTTCCCGGACACTGGGACAATTCTTCCTCTCTCTCTCTCTTCTGCTTTTCTCTAGCTGCATATGTTTGCTCCCAGACAGTGCA
>NW_017728943.1:62833598-62884211 GCF_001723895.1 Crocodylus porosus
GATTGCTGCTCCTGCAGCCGGTGAGTGCAGGGCTTTCTCTCTTTTTTTTCTTTTTTTTTTAAGTGCCGAGAGGTGGGGGCCGGGTGGAGAATGGGGCCAGGCAGGACAGCCCTAGGGGCTTCTCCTGCAGCTCCCCCAACCCGGGGAGAGGCAGGCACACCTGGAGGAGCCACAGAAGAACTTGCAGCCACCCGGCTGTGCCTTCCTCTCCCTGGTCAATCCAAATCTCCGAATCAGCACGATTCAGGCCCAAGTCTCTCTTGCAGTGCTAGAGGGAAGCTGTTTGTATTATAATTAGGGTTTTATAGCATAAATAGAAATAGACTTTGACCACTCAGACATGGCAATATGGGTAATTACCACTGCTAGAGGCACTTATTGTATGCTCCCACCAATTATTTTAACTGATAATTGAATTTCTTAACCATGACTTAGGTGTTTAAATGCCTTGAGAGTGAGGGTTCCCAAAACCTGCACCTGAAACATAATGATTCTTCCTCTGTCTTGAGACTCTCCCTGCCTTCTACAACAGTAGTTAGGTGGGCATTAAGTTGGTAGTTTTGATGATCTGAAATGCTAATGGACAAAGCCATAAGAAGCCCACAAGAACACCGCTCACTTTTTTCTCCCCCCCTTATGTGTAGGACTCTTGGTTTTCTTAAGCTTGTTCTAGTCTTTGGCTAAAGAAACAAGAACTAATCAAGCAGGGACTCTCTAGTGGAAATAGGAAAATAAAGTGAGGAATTCCTTGCAGTGTATAACACCACAGATGCAACCACTCAATGGGGGAAGAAAGGGGAGCTCAACACAAGTTGCCTTCTCCAATGGAAGATTTATCCCACAGTAACTCTATCACTTCCACTACTGAGAGATGAAAGGAATGCACTTACCCTTTGATGTCTGGTTTAGCATTCAAGGATCTCCAGCATATGTAACTGTTGCAACTGTGTCCCCTTCCCCCTGAGCATAATCCCTGTGCACTAGCAGGAATAGGATTAGGAGCCACTCAGCAGCTTTACCATTTCTAGAAGTCCCTCATCTGGAGGAATACTCAACTGGCTGATTAACCAATTTTGGGATACATTGTACCACAGAACAGCTAAAAGCAGCCCAAGCATTAGGGCAACTATGGCTTTTGTTATTCAAAATTGTACAAAAAAAGTTCAATTTTTGCCTTACTGTGTGCAAGGTCATTTCCCAAGGTCTCCATCCTTATCTACACAACACTTATTGGGAGCAGCCTAGAATAGGTGAAAAATCTTGTAACGGTTTGGGAGGAAGACAGTGGTCTATTCCTCTGCCACATTAGAATACTCCACTGCAAGGATAATCCTTGTCACTGCATGAAACCAACCTTTCTTGGGTCCAATATGAGACTGGAATAAACCCCAACAGGAACAGAGGATTATTTTAAACCCCAGTACTTTCTTTGCCAAGTACAAAGTTCTTTACTTCAATCTTGCCTTCTCTAACATAAATAAAAAACCTGAATGTACATTGAAAACATTCTCGTATATAAAAAGTCTACCAAAAAGAAAAAGCATTCACTGCAGTGCACTTACAGTTCTTAAAGAACAGACTACATGTGACAGATGTTAAGCATGTATTGAAGGAGTTCACATACTATTGTAATGAGTACAGGGTAAGAATCTGAATAAAATAGAATAGGCAGACTAGACTGGACTAGAATAGAATAGAACAGATTAGAAGGGAACTATGACATTGTGATTGATGAGCTTGTTCTTGATTTTACTTGCTCCCGTGTAATCAAGTCTGCTGAAGTTCACTGGAATCACACTTGTTTAAAAAATAGTGTGTGTAAGTCAGATTAGAATCAAAGGCAGAGAGGTCACTAACCTAGTGCTGGAATTAGACAAAGAAACTTACAGTATATACCCGATAGTCTTTATGATACCCTAATATATTTCAGAAGATTTCTTCACATTTTTTCAAAATTTAAATTTTAGGAAAAATCTTGATTTTCAGTCTGAATACAACTGAGTCACACCACAGTATACATGAAACGGCTTTCATAATGTGACTGGCAGGTGCAAATGCCGCAGCATCAGACGAACGTTCAGCTATTTGATGTCAGCTCTAATACTTCTCCTGTTGAAGAAGATTCACCTTTAGATATGGAGACAGAAAATATTTTTGGAACCAAAAGAAATTCTATCCCAAAGTGTACCAAACTGTCTGGATAATCTAAGGAGTTTTGTAATGTGATCCCGGCCTTCCATTTATCCATTAGATCAGGGGTTTCCAAGATAGGGCCTGCAGGCCAGATCCAGTTTGCAGAACCCTATCATATGCCCCATGGGGCTGCACATTGGTCTCAGATTGTACCCACACACTCCATGTGACCAGTCCTATATGCTGCATTTGGCACATGGGGTTTGGTCTGGCATGCAGAGCTGAATCTGGCATGTGTGCCACACACGGTGCATGGGGACACAGGGTGGTCCATGGGCCTGATCCAGCATGACATCACCCTTCCAGCCTGCAGGCTGGCCCCACACACTCTGACCTTCAGTGCCTGATGAGCTTGACACCCTGATTGCAGATTAGAAATCTAATTATAATTATTATTCAACAAAAAACCTCCATTCTTTGTGTGTGTCCATTTAGCTGTTTGTGGAACCAAAGCATAGATTTTTCATTTCATGCTGAGCATCACTTCTGGCTTATGTAGCAAACACATGAGAGTTACTTAGAAGGAATGTCTCTGCAGGTAAAAGAAAAAAAAAATCTTTTGTGACTTTTGAGAGTATTCACTCGTTTGACCCAGGGCAAAATTTTGTCATGTCCAATGACAACAGCTTATAGCTGTGAAAATGCTAGAATTTTTCCTCACCAATCCTTGTGCCCCTAAGCAAAACCATTAATTTGTACTGATTTGCCCCAGGTGAAAAGACACTGATTCTCCCCTCACTTAAACCAGCAGAAAATCTGGACTACTCCCACTAAGGTCAATGGCAACACACTTAGGATTTCTTTTTTGGTTTCAAGGCATCATCACCACATTTCCAGATTTAGTTTGTGCTAGCAGGAGCAAGTGGGTGAAAACACCTAGAAAACACTGGGGATGCAGTGTGAACAGACCCTTTTTGAACAGTGGTGCAGAATCAGGGCTTCTAATAGCAAAATAATGGGTCAAATTCAGTGCCCTCTTCTGTCCCCTTAACTGTGTTCAAATGGTTTATGGTCTTTTGGAGTTCTGATATCCTAGGCCAGAGCTAGACTGAGAACCAAGTAAGTACTTCAAAAAGCCTAGCTGTATGTGAGCAAATAGGTATGGGATTGATAATACGGAGACGTCACTTACTGACACAAACCAGGATGCACTGTTGCGGCCAATGCAGTTATCTTGGTATGAATATTGGATTAGTCAAACTCACAGTTTCTATTCCTAGTTCTTTCAGTACTTGCTGTAAAACAATGAACAATTTCTGTAGCTTCTCTGAATCTCAGATCTGTAAAATGCAAAAAATAGTGCCTAGCCATCATTTTAAAGCACTTTCAGCTCAACAGGGGAAAACTACTATATAAGCAGGAAGAATGGCTATTCTTTGCATCACTGTCAATTCTGAAACATTTGGAACTAGATGCATAAATCAGCCTTCATGTTGTGATAGGGCCAAAGAGAGAAACATTGTAAGAGCCCCAAGTTCAGAAAAAATACTCTCTGCGGTTTCCAGTTCGTATCTGCTGGACACATTTTTTCTGTGCAGGTATATAGTCTGTAAACTCCAATTAAAATGAAGTATTTAATGCATATAGGGATTGATAGCTATGGATAGAGCTCAATGCATCATAGGAATTCTCAGCATCATGTTGGATCTAAGAAAGAGTCCACCATCAAAGAGAAGTTAGTATAATACCCATATTCCCCCAGATTCTCCTAACTGTAAAAGATTAGGGCAATATTGAAATAAAAACTAGTTGACTGTGAGATGAAGGAGGTACACACCTTAAAGGATGTTACTAGATTTCAGTGCAGACCCTCCCAGTCAGAAAAGAACTAGCTAGAGCACATAAGAATGATCCAAGCTCACAAAAGATCATTCTTATCCCCATAACATGCTTCAAATGCTTTCTACAGAATCACAGCTCCATACTTTTATTTTGCAACATCTTCAAGTTCAGTTAAAATATGTGTGTTTCACTTCAAACCTCACAGTGAGCACCATATGTAAATCTAGTAATTAATTCACCTTAATCCTGCAATCTGATCACCAACTCTTAGCACTTTCTGGAATAACAGCACCCATTTAGCCCCATGCATATGTTGCCTATGCCTGAGTAAGGTAGAACCTCTACGAAAACAATACCATTTTAACACAGCTCTGTGGCATCGGTGGTGGTGGACCTGAGAAAACAGTCAAAGTATTGGACATTACCATTTGTGGCACTGACAGCTTGTCTCTTCCTCTTGCGCTGTATCAAATACAACACTGAGAAGACATGTTATAGATACAAGCAGAGCTAAGGAGCTTATTGTGCGTGCTATACCTTAGTCCAGCTTCCCATATTAAATTGATATATTTCCTAAATCCTGAAACTGAACAAGCAGACAAAAATATTTTGAGACCCCTCAGAAGAAGTCATTTATAAACAACTGATGTTTTAAAGTCCTTGGTACTTCTTGAGATGGACCACTTGAACCCTTTGGCTATAACATCAACCTCTTCTGCTCTGCGGAGAATCTTCCATTGTTTCCTGAGTTTTATCCTTTCTGTCATAAAAATTACTCTTGTTCACCCTGGAAATTCTTGATGTAGACATATTCAAAAGCAGTGGTGCTCAAATTATTTTGAGGAGAGGTCACATACACTTCTTTAAATTTGTTGTGCTACTGTGTACCTCTATGATTTCATGTTCTAGATAACGAAAAAGCTGTACTATGTCACTACAAGTACACTGTAGCTCTCCAACTACCTAAGAGATAGTATAGAGCTGTTCGTTCTTTTTCTTTTCCTTCACCTTCTTTTTCCTCCGTTTATATTTTCTTTTATATTTCCCAAGATGGGGGACTCTAATCCACCTGATCCCCTGCCCCCATCCAGTGCTGGCAGGGCAAAACCCAGAATAAGCACAGTCTGCACCTCCCACCTCCCTGCCATGCTGAAGACAACCCTGGAGCTGGGTGAGGTTGGGTGAGACTAGGGGAGAAACAAGCAGACAGGCAGCCTCTCTCTGCTGGATTGTCTCTGAAGTGGAACTTGATTTCCATCCCCCACACTCTCTCAACCAAACAGCAAACATCTGTTGGATCAAGCGGGGTCACTTGTAACTCATGGTACTTTTTGCGAAGCCCCAGGAGTTGCAGCAGGGAACGGCACATCTGTCAGCACCCACAGAAATGAATCAAGATACTGCTGCACTATGTAATAAAACCACCTATAGCTTCTGCATACTCCTGGTAGCTCAAAATCACATTGCCTGCCAATGGACAAAAGCTGCACTCAGGAATCAACAAAGCATGGTGCCATCTCTTGAACAGCCATTTTCTTTCCAGTCAAGTCACCCCTGTATAGGCACATGGAAGCTGGAGAGAAATATAAGACTTTCTGCCTTGATTCTATGACATAAGGGGATACTTTTGTTCCTGGGCAGAAGCTGCCCAGTGCTGGAGACACCTTTCTTGTGGTTAGAATCTCTCACTGGTAAGGCGCATCACATTGCGCAGAGTGTATGCAGAACAGGTGAGATCTACATCCCACCTGACAAGGAGAACTTATCAGGGGAAACAACTAGTCTAAGTACAGACAGTCAAAAAGGCTGAATCAAGTCAATCTTTGCAAACTAGTCTAAACTGCAAAGATTAAACTGAGAAACAACTGGACACACATTCACTTTTGATTCAGGAAATATAGCCGCATGCCTGCAGTGGCTCATGCCGGAAACCAGGGGGACACTAGAGCATGGCTCTCTGGCATGTAGCTAGCATAGGCTGTGTGTTCACTTCCTCTTCTTGCTGCTCCTGAGATATCTAGGATTTACAGTCCAGAATCACAGAAGCAGAACTCTGCAGGGTTGCTCATCACTTTGTCTTCCTGTTTCCAGGCGCCTCTGGGATTTGTAGTCCATAGTTGAAGCTAGCAGTAACTTTCAGTAAGTTTAGCAGGGCAGGGAAGCGCTGTACTTAGGGGAAAGGGGTTTATCTGTGGGAAGGGTGGGTTTAACCCCCCCCTCCAGCCCCAGACCCCAGCTGAGTTTTGCCCAGTGGAGAGGCAGTTGCTGCCTCTCCCCCCTACCCCTATCCCAGCCCTTCTCTGCTGGAGCAGATGGCACAGCCCAGCCCATGGTTTGAAAGCATTCTGGGATGCTGGGGGACTGTGATTTAACTTGAACCAGGAAGGGGGCTGCGACAGAAGTTTCATAAACTGGTTTGACCCAAATCGGTTAAGTCTGATACTACATTCAACCAAATTTATCTTAAACCAGTTTTAGCCATTTTGAAACTGATTTGTGTGCATTGAACTTCTGTTCTGTTACAGGTTTAAGCCAGTTTCTGATTACTTAAACCAGTTGATGTGTAATTTCTGTCCCTAACCCTACGGGCAGTATACAAAGGGAAGCAGGCTTTCCCACTGTTTTTACTTTCCCCTGAATCATTCCTAGCTCTCTAATTCAGCCCTGTGCAAATGGAGAGGTACCTTACTACTGCTGCAAGTCATCTGTACATACAAGTCACCTTACTTTGTCATTTATATTCATTTTCTGACTAACTTGGCAATGTCTATATTTAGTTGCTTCAGTCACCAGAAGTTTTGGTGAGAGGCAACAGCCACCACTATCTGCCACTATCTATCACTGTGTGGGTGCACACCCTCAAACTTCTGGCAGCTCCCTGCAGCTCCATGCTGAAGCTGTGCCACCAGAACATGAAGTCACTCTGGGAAGGCACCATTTGATGGTGCAGAAGTGTCTGCATGTGCTTTGACCTGAATGCCAGGCCTGGTAGGAGCTTTACTATACTTGGCAGAAGAGTAATTCTGTCAGCAGGGGGTCTTTAAATGTGATGACTAGAGTTCTGGCTCCAAAACTTTCTAGCTCCTAGCTAGGTTCCTAAAACAAGCTTTGCCCCTGACCTGTAACTCTCATAGCCTTTTGCATACCTGCTGAGTTGTGCCTCAAGAGTAGCTGCAAATAAAAATAAGCAAACAGTCTGCACCATTTTTTCCAACAGCGAATTTTCTGTCAAAGGGATTCAGAATCATGGGTGGGAATAGCAGACAGTTCTATACTGGGACCAGTACCCCTGATTCAAACTCTGAACATACTTGTGAATAAATATATTATATTTTATTATACGATTATCATTTGCACTGTTGGACTAATCTTTTTGCAAAGCACATGGAAATGATTCACTCCACAAATGTCTACATGCTGACTGGGTGGGTAGCCAGCAAGCACTACCAGAAAAGTCACACCATAAGAAATATGGCTAACTACACGTTTTCCATCACCGATCTATCTGTAGAACATGATACCAGTTTCTTCTATCCAGACTGGTTAGGAAGAAAGTACATTAAAGGAAAGGGAAGCACAAACACAACTAAATGGTTTCTGGTTTTCTAACTGCATCTCTAACTGATCTACATCCTGTCTACCTTAGAGAACATAGACATGTATTTCCTATTGCATGATGCTGTAGGACTTTTGGTTATGCTGAGGAGCTGAAGAGGAGCTTGGAAAGAACAGGGCTCACTGATCTCTGAATGACTGAGAGACATAGAAAAATGGAACATACTGGCCACATCTACATGAGATGCTAACTGTGTAAGCAAGTACTAAATGCCAAGCACCGATGAGCAGCTTTTTTGTGACACTGACTGCGCAGTAGCCCAAGATTACTGTGCAGTAGTCTTTCATCACTGTTTCTGCCCCACAACACTACTGGTCAGTAGTTTCTGACTGCTGTGCAGTCAGCATCTCATGTAGACACAGCCACTGAATCGGGAGACTGGTATGAAAAAGGAGTAATAGGAGTCAAGAAAAATCAAGCCATTCAAAGGTCAGTAAGGCCTGTTCTTCTGGAGCTCCTTTTCAGAGCCTTAGCTTCACCACAGCTTAGCATTACACAAAGTCCTGCATTTAATACTCTTACTTGAATATATGGAAAGATAACTTAATGCCAAACCATGAAACTTTGCTTATAACATTTTATAAGAAGCAGATAGCAACCTTGTTGTGTGTGTGTATATATATGTATATATATATATACATATATATACACACACACTAATTTATCTCTCTCCAATTGATTATATAAGCAAACTATACATTAAATATGATTATCTTGCACTGAAGTAGTAAACTGCAAGCAGGTTTCAGATACCAGTTTTTTACCAAGTGAAAGAACCTCTTTCCATGTGTGATAATATAGCAATTATGATCAGCTGAGGCACTCTAATGAATAACCTCAAGATGTATATGAAGGATACATGGCAGGGCTTTCTAAATAACCAGACCTTTAGAATGTGCACTCTCCTTGGTGTGACAGAGCCCAAATATAGGTTGATCTTACACACATGTTACAAAACTCCTTTTTTCTCAGTAGAGTTGGGTGAGAGGGAAATGGGAAGAATCACAGTGTTGGTGTGTGGTTGGTTCAATTTAAATGTACAGGTATTTAAAAAAAAAAAATTGTACATGTGTTTAGAGAACTGGAAAGGTACATTTTTATACACTGAAACAAATAAAATAACGTTCTGTAAAAGAGGCCTCAGACTTCTGAACAAGTGAGAGACATTGATGATGGAGCATACTAATGAGTAGGGAGGCTGGTACAAAAAAGGAGTAGTAGATAACAGTAGTAGTAGTAGATATGGCAGAATCCTGAGCTGCTGTAGGTTGGCAAAGCTCCAATGAAGTGACAACCATCTACCCCATTCAAGCATCTGGCCCACACTGTACCTCAGGCTTTCTTCACTGCTTATATTTGCCCATTGAATGACAATTACTGACTCAATGACACTATAGTAGATATCTGAGGAGTGGTACTGTACATCCATGCAATGCCAGGAAAGGTAATTGAAATAATGTTCTCTTAAACAAAATTTTGAGTCAGCTGTTGTGCTCATCTTTCTACCCCTGTTCCTCAGCTCATTTAATTTCTTGATGCTGTTCATTGCTTTAATCTCCTGTCTCTGTTATAGAATCCCCCCACCCACATTTTTGGTCTGCTGGTTGACCTTGAGCAAGTGATTTTTACTCTCTGCCCTTCAGTTTCCCCATCTGTAAAATGGCCACGGCAATAGTGAAGTCCTTCAGGCACTTCTTTTGGGTGCACTGCTTCTTTTGTTGACAAACCCTCACATGACATGTATTGAGCTCTTCTTCAAATCATGGTACCCAATGTGGGGCCCATTCATGCAGTGTTTTACTTGGACAAGCTGCGCCTTTACCTTCAATGGAACTATTCACAAGATTGTAGGTGAAGAAATTGTGCCCTCACCTGGGACATTTTGACAGCAGTTCTGGGTTACTAGGCAACTGGGGTGTTTTGGTTCTGACCTTAAATGACTTGTTACGAAACACTAAGATAAGAAATGTTTCCAACTGAGATCTTAGCAGAGGAAAGTAATCAGAAGGTCTTTTCCTTCTCTGATTTTGTACCCGTGTCATTCCATTAATTTAAATGGATGTGCTTGTAAGTTTTACACCAGTGAGAAAAGAATCAGGCCCATAGCTTAATTATCCTAAATTCTCTTTCATATTTTTTTATGTTAGCTTTGCAGAGTGTAAATCAATTAGTTCTAACAGAGGAATAGGTTCCTGGCCTGACTATAAGTCATTGAATACATAATTGCTCTGTTGCTTAGATTAACACCATATCACATTATTAGGACTGTTTTGAATCCTGCAGTCCTGATGAAGCCTGCAGTTTAGAAGCCATTCATTGTATATTATTCTATTTCCGTGGGCTCCTGTATCACAAACAATTGTTGCACAAATGCTACATTTAATTAAAGACCTCTTGTGGCTGAAGCCTTAGCATAGACAAGAGAGACCTGAGAAAATGCCTTTCTGTTGGTTAGGGAGCTTTAAACAAAATAGGATTAAAGAGGGTGATACCATCACACTGAGGAACAAGACATGGGTATCCCATTGAAGTGACTGGAAAGAAAAAAGAGGGATATTTTTTCTGAGGAATTCAAATCAATTCGTACACAAAAATAATGGCAATGTGGAACATTTGCATGTCAACATGTTATAGGAATGCTTGAAAATATTCAATTTTAGAAACTGTATTAGAAAAAAAATAAAGTCACTGGGTTCTAAGACTATGGGAAGAAATCAAAGTAAAGTTAGTTCAAGCTTTATATGTGTAGAAACAAAGAATTAATGCCAGTCAAATAAACATGTGGCTCAGAATCTTTCTTTTCCCTTTTTATTATTTTGGAACAAATTAAAAAGTCTTTGCTTATAAGTATTCTTGCTGGATTAGGAAACAAAAAAAAATCAAACAGGCAACAAATAATTTTACCATTACCAGGTAATATGTGTTAATTGCTCAGTTTATATACTCTGAATGACATACCATTAGAGACTGTGTATGCATTGTAACTAGAGCATTAATAAATTTAAAATGTGCCTATTAGGATGACAGCTTTGGAGGTGCAAAGGAATAACAGTTATCACTTGGCAGAGGCAGATCTCACCCCATCTGCCGAGACTTTGCATACATTTTCAGCTTCCTGAGCAATGATTAGGGCTGTCAGAACCTCTTTAACCTTCTAACTGCTGGTCCCAACTGGCCTTAATTAGAGACTAATGAATTCAGAAGATGCAGGCCGTGAGGAAAACTGCCTTGACAGTTTGTGTACAAATTAAGCACCAATTACTTCATGCATCTTTTGCATTGCTGATACAAGTCTCTGTTATTATTTTTGAATATGGTCATTTTAGCATAAACCGAGAACTTTGCTAATGTATTTTGTCATTTTTATGGCTCATCATAAAAAAAATACCAGGAGGGTCATGAATATGTGAAATAAACTACTGTAGATGATAAAAAGAAATTCATTTCCCTCTAGGGAATATCATCCAACATTTTTTCCCCTAATATCATATTATTATTATGATTAGTCACATAATGATCACAGTTTAAGAAACAGACTTAACACGGTACCCTGAATATTTTTATCAGTACTGTAACTGATGTTATTAGCACAAGTAGGAATACAAAGATAGAAACAGTATTTCACTTCTGGGGGCATCAGAAAACTTTTTCACTGTGCAGGTTAACCGAAAGTGACTGACATTGTTAAGTATAAAACCACATTAGACTATGTTAGTACAGTAGGATACCTATTTGGCTATAAATATCCCCCTAGTACTCCTTTTGCTTCCACACCCTGAAGCTAAAAATGATTTTAATCAGTCCTTAGGAAAACTAAGGCCATAGATCCATTATTGTAATGCATGAGACTGTTCAATAGGCTCAGCCATATGATTTGCCTAGTGTGATATGCCTGTCCTCTGGTACTTCTGCCAGAGGGGACAGAAAGGCAAGTGTGACTGTGAACTGCTTCTTTTTTCTCTGGTGTAAAGGCTAGAGGCAGACAGGTCCTGCCTGAGCTTGCTTAAGATGCATAGCCCTTAAAACAAACTAGAGCAACCAGGCATTCACTTTATCTGACATTTGGTTGTATTTCCCATTCTGTAGCATTAAACCATTCATGTTTCTTAATGCAATATGTTACATTCTACCAGGTTAAATGAGACTCTATTGTACAAACCTTCGTTTCTTTACAAAGGTTGCCAACATCATTATTGAAAGCCTCATGGTTCTGGTGCCATTGTAGGTCAAGATAATACTGAACTTTATCATGGGTCTCTCCCTAGGAGGGTACTCTCCCAGAAGATCTGAGGGGGGATACCTAGAAAAGAAGTTGAGGGGTGAATCATTTCATGAAAAATGTCTGGTGAAAACTCATCATTGACTTGCGCTGCTGGGCACATCTCCACCACTTTGAAATCTACAGATGTAAAGAGCTATATAAGAAGTATGGTGGGTATTATTTATTTTTATTATCTCTGATGAAACCACTAAAACACATCCTGAAGCAGCACTCAGAATATGAAAAGGGGATGTTACACCTAATGTTTCTACCTTTTTTTTAGTTGATATACCAATCTCACCTTACCTCACCTGCAGTTCGAACATTGCCCCTGAAATGATAAAAAATGTGAGTTTTTAGAGCAACCACCCAGTGCTTGTTCTCATGACATCTTAGTTGGCTTAAAAAAAGGGATGACCCTTCTTGTAATGCAAACATCTCAAAAGCAGACATTCTATCTATTATGATGAAAAAAAGAACCTTTACAGATGTAAATAAAATCTTCTTATCTCTCCCAAGAAGCGGTAGATATAAAGGATTAGCCCTCACTCTAATTCTGTGAGGTCACTGTTGAGAAATTTGAAAATATGAGTCCAGGTTGTGTTGGTTGCAAGACATAGGGCGCTATATGACCAGCAGCTGTGGGTCTTGAATTTCAGCTAAATAAAGCCCTAATTAATATCTCATGTTAAATTCTGTTTTTTTCCACATAAAATCAGAAAAGCTTTCTTGGACTAAACTCTCTATCATGCAAGAACTTCATATACTCACTTGCATTTTATCAAAACTATTTTTAAACACCTCTAATTATCATGACTCAACTACCTCAGTAAGCACTGTAAGCAGTTTATTCCACTGGCTAATTGCCCTTATCATTGAGCATTGTTTTCTTATAGCTAACATGAATATTTTCATGCTTAATTTTACACCATTAGTACAAACATTTACAAAAACTAGTCCCTTGCCCTTCTTCAAGCCAGTACCTCTCAAATATTTGAACAATGTTATCCTATTTTCTTAAATGACCTTTTTTCCAGTCTATTTAAATGAAGTCTCATAAGTTGCTCTTTAGATATTGTACTACTTATTATCATTTAAATATTGCCAGGTACTCATCAGACAGAAAAGAATGATGGTCCTGTGATTAACTGATCAGTATAGTCACTGGAGACTCAAGTCTGTAGTCTGCCACACACTCCACTGTTGCCTTGTCCGTCAGTTTGTCCCATACTTTAAAGTTGTTTAGGATTGTATTGCTCACTAAAATCAGGTACCTACATGCTTTTATACATCTGGCTTTGAAGATATCTGTTTCAGTTGCAAAATGAAGACAATATTTCCCTGCCACACAGGACATTGTATAGATAAGTACATTAAAAGAGTGTGAGGCATGCAGATATAATCATGGGGACCACACACATATATAAATATGATGACCAGGCAGAAGCGCTTAGTGACTTAGGAGCACAAATGACATGACCTCCAATGAGCTTTGTCCTCTTAAATCAATTGCACTCTTAAAAATTCAGCGATGGCAGTTTTCTGTTCTCTTTTGCAAATGCATTATACCACAATCTCTTTAAAGATCTAGGCATTTTTTTAACATTTCTGCTTTCAGTCTAGCAATTTCACATATTGCATCTGTACCAGAGAGAGATCCAAGACATGGCAACTTTACTGTTTGGCTATAACGTGACTGGAGAACACACACATTTCCTTTTTTAGATCGTTTCTCCGCACAAGAGCACATCTTCCATAATGTTATAGGAAAGGTGTCTAAAATCCCAAAATAATTAATTTGCCTTCCTTTCCTTTTACTAGCTAAAGCTCTCAGCTTTCCAGGCTTAGAGTTCTGGATCTCTATTCTGCTTTCAAGTTTTATTCTTCCATCTGGTATGTCCATTCAGTTCATCTATCCCTCCAGACCTGTTTAAAAAAAAAAGGAAAAGGAATAAACAAACAGCCGATTCAAAATCATAGAGCAGTTAGTAACCCTGTCCTAAAAGATATTTATATTTAACTACTGTACATGGAACCAACGCATCTCTTGCAAAACAAGCACTCTACGTATAAAAATTTAAAACCACATTGATAACCCATCTGGCATACTCCTAATTATGAACCTCTTAGTGGACTAATATTCCCTTTAGAAGCAAAACAGTAAATATGACAAGGGAAACATGATTATTAATATCTTTTTGCTCTGTCTTTCAAGATAAGTATTCATTCACATGTGGCCCAGAAATCTTTAACAATTTATTGATGTGAAGACACAACACCCAACCCATTAATTAAACATTTTTAAAAAAGAAAAAAACAATCTATTCTTTAGCAGGAAAGCTATTTTAACAGAAGATTCATAGTACAGAATTTTTTTGAACCATAACACTCTAAGACAAAAAATATAACCTAACTTTCACTTTTTTATTAGGTTTTCATCTGATCAGTGTTAGTTCCATTGAACACAGCCCTCGTGTGGAAACAAACATACTGGCTGATTATTTCTGGAAGTGGTTTCTTCATTTTCTGAGCAACGCAGCTATTTAAGAAATATTGTCATTACACTTCAACCTTTATTTTGACTAGCAAAAGTTTTCAATCTTTCTACATTAAAATCATCAGAAAAAAAATGTGGTTGGGCATAGGATTGTGCTGTGTGTCCTTTGGCAGACTGCAAATTTATCCTCACCTGTTCTATTTTGAACTACAGAATATAGTAACTTATGTAGTATATTCTCTAACTGGAGCTCATAATGATCATTAAATTTGGGGTCAAGAAGGAATTTTTTTTCCTAGGTCAGACTGGCGAGGACTGTGGTGGGTTTTTGCCTTCTTCTGTAGCATGGGGCATTGCCATCTGCCTAAGGTCTTCTGAACACACATTAACTATTATTTCTCTGTTGTTGCACCAGCAGGGCATTGCCAATGGCCTTTTCCTTCTGCTTTTACCTATGGCATGTTGTTCTTAGTGTGGTCTTAAAGTTTCTGGTTTTGTACCTTCTAGTTGTATGTGAAGGTGTCAAGTGGCAATTTTGAGGATCCCTTGAGTAAATGATTGCCTGTGAATGCAGAGGATTGGACTTAATAGCCAAAGAGTCCTATTCCAGTCCTATATGTCTAAATCCTTACATAGAGCTCTTTGGCTCATTAAGCCTTTACTAAAAGCTTGACAGTATTATTTATTTTAAAAAAACCCTCCCCTCTTCCAAAGAAATCAATGGGGAAACTAATGGATGAAGCCCACACGAGCAGGAAGACTCAGAAAGTCCTTTTGACAGAGTTTTTGCTGTATTATTATACCAAGGATTGGGACACACAGGCGAAATCTGCCCTATGAAATCCATGGATTTGTAGACATTCATAAACAATAGGTGGGGGTGGGGTTCCACACAGATTCTGCAAAAAAAGCAAACATTTGCTCTTTCAGTACTAACTTTGCTATGGAGCACCTATTAGGTTGGTGGAGAATGAAAAACATCCTCTCTAACCCCAGCCAGGATCTGTATTTTCCCTGCACCAGGATCCTCAGCCTTGCAGTAGTGAGAAGGTGGCTGCCTCTGGGGGAAAGGAGAGAGAGAAGATAAGGTGAGATTGAGTGAGAACTTCAGAATTTGACCCTAACTGAAAATAGATGGATTGAACAAGAAGCTCACTATGCAAATTTGCAATACTGAGGACTGATTTTGGATGCCCTGTGAGACAGCTGAAACAGACCTCATTTTCAGAGGACAGGTCAGTGCTCAGCACTTGCTGAAAATCAAGCCCTTCGAGCTCAAAAACTGACCCATCCTTTTCAAGATAAGGACCCCCACATTTTACTTCTAATACTTTCCAAATCAATTCATTCCTTTTGTTTTTTCCTGTTCTTTCCTCAGCTGAGGCCATCCACCCACCACATCAGTGGGAGCCAAACCTTTTAGCAGGCATGTCACAAATTAACCCTGCATCCTTCCCAAGTGCCGCTCTGATCCCTTCCCTCTGCCCAGCCTGCTGCTCTGCCTCCTCCTCTGTGCTCTCCCTGGCTGATGCTGCTCTGCCTTCTTCTTCCTGCCCTATGTGCTGCCGTGCTGCCTGCCCCCTCACTGACTTGCTGCATACCACATGCAAAAGCTATCCATGCTTCTTGTGGCACATGTGCTTCAGGCTGCCCACCCCTTGGACCGTGTCATCTACTGCTCCATTCTACGCAAGGCCATAAGCAAGCTGAAGGCTTGACTGATGATTTTGTGTCTCCAGTTTTACAAGTCTTTCTGTCAGCTTTTCTAGGTTCCCTTCTGAATCTCCCCTCCCCCAGCACCATCACATGGATATCTCTGAACTTGATAGTTCAACAGACTGAGCTGCTCAATATCGATTACCAGCTTTAAGAAATCTTTTCAGTTCAGTCATAGGCTTATCTGCTTTGGTTGTCACATGGTCAGGGATGATGGCATCAATACAGATTATGAATCCGTCTCAGTGTCCTATAAATCTCTAAGTTTCCCTGTCTCAACCTTCCACCACCCTAAACCATCTTAATAAGTTCTGCTGGGAAGTGAGAAAGGTTCAGTGTATGCGAAGTTGTACAATTTAGAATTTACCAAAGGGCGGGAAATGAAAATCCAAGAGGGGTTTAACAATGCTCTTGTTCAGACATCTGCTCCCAGCAAAGGCATCTAGGGACCTGCCGTACAATTTTTTTTCTTAAAGATGATCACTATGTATGTTACAGCGAACAAAAATGTAAACCATTTTGACAGCCAAGCAAGCCATGAAACGTTAAATCTCCAAGGCCCATATGCTCCCCTCTGCTAACGCAAGAGGAGAGGAGCAAAAACCCAGTGGAAGTCAGCAAAGGGAGGGGGAAGCTCCACTGCACATGGTCTCATTCTTCATAACCTGGTGGAAAACCTTCTTGCCCAAGTGTGTTAGGACTGGATTGTGCAGATATAAAGGGTAAGGGAGAAGGAAAGGGAAAATAGGAAAATTAGTACTTTTAGGGGCCCAGCTTCTTTTCAGATCTGGAGGATGTGTTTATAGGAGATAACCCTAACCCTTCAGCATTTTTAAATATACCCAAATCCAGGCAGCAGTGGGCAAAAAACCCATGGGGACAGGATTCTGAAGGACTAACCCTGCCAGAGGGGTGGGGCCTCTTTACAAACATGCCTGTTCTTTGTGGGTGCCCCAAGATCTATGGGATTAGATTTGTAGAACATCAACAGTTTTGGTTGATCTCCTTGTGCTTCTCTATAAGCTTACTGAGCAGCAGAGAAGGGGAAATCTTTGCCTCCAGACAGAATGAATTGAATGGAACTCTATTAATTCAGTTTCATAACTCATTTTGAGAATGTTTTTTTCATTTATTAGGCCTCAGAGAAGAAAATATTTTGGAACTTCTTTGATTCTATTTACCTCGCAACACTCCAGTCCTTAGGATGCTTGAACATTAGGCAGAAATAATAAAAGTGGAACAAATATATTGCAAAAGGTATCATAACTATAAAAGAAAATGTTTGTTACTGATCTTGCTACACCTGGAATCAAGTAACTGCCAGAATAATGGCAATTATAGGCTAGTTAGAAACATTCAAGAAGTCTGAGGTGGAATTGATCTAAGTTATGCTGTTTTCTGTAAGTGTTGTAGGTTAGATTGATAGTGAACAGAATATACATTTGCCCTTTAAAGAGAGGGGTGGGGGGAAAATCTTAGACTGTGATCTGCCATTTTTAAACCTGTCTCTGTGTGCTGAATTTCTGTTCTGTTATAGGTATACACCAGTTTTGTGTACTGAACTTCTGTTATGGGTATAGACCAGTTTCTGATCACTTGCATTGGTAAAAGTGTAATGTCTGTACCTGGCCATAAAGTCCCGACCTATAAAATGTTCCAAAGCATTTTTAATATTAGATTGATATAAACAGACAAAATGGTATAATCTAAAGTATCACTGACACAGGAACTTACTATTGTGAATGTTGAACATATATTTTTAGCGAAGAAGCCACATACATTTATTGGTTCTGAATTTTGCTCCCCAAAACACTGTTATTGAGCTGTACACATTCAATAAATTCCCAGGAAAGAATACTCTCCTTCTACTCATCCTTGTTATTGTTATTATCTTCAGCATGGTACGCAGAGTTCCTAATAAGACTAAGTCTCCATTTCCTGTGAATATAGGGCACGTCTATATGTGTCGCTATGATGACATTGTTACTCCGCCATGATTTAGTACTTCCTTTTGGAAGTACGAAATCACGACATAGTAACAGTCCATACTGCACTGAACACATGGCACACCGGTATTTTTAGCAGCTACTTTGCCATAGTGGTGCACTGTACTGGAGCAGTGGGTTGCTATGGTGAAATAGCTGCTGGTCATGTGTAGATGCCCGTGGACACTGCATCACCATAGCACATTACTATGGCGATGTAGCATCATTGTGTAGATGTGCCCATAGAGAGGGAGATATGACCCTGTCCTGTCTTGAAGTGTCTTAACTTATTTTTTTCATCCACTAATACGTATATATGTAAATAGATTCATTAAGTGAATTCTGCATAGTGTGGATGCTAGCAGCATGTTCTAGGTTGCCTTGGAAAGATCGCCTTCCAAGTCCAAAAATTGTAGTACTGCACAGCTGAGTTGGTGTCCAACAAGACAGGAAACGAGCTCATCCCCTGCTCAGATGTGGTAACTTGACCTTCTACAGAGGCACAGCTTCTCCTTATTTTGGCTCTTATTGGACAGGCAACCATTGGATTTATTATTCCAGTGTGACAAAAAGGGAGGTAATTATGTGGTCGGTAAAAGGGATTAATTTTGCAAGGGCTATGCACTCAGAGCCCAGTCTGGCAAAGCATTTAAACATACGGGCAAATGAGTACTAATACTCAGACATGATTTGTTGAATCTTGCAGGATTATTCCCTAAGAAAGATTTCTTCACAGCTCTTTGAAAGGTGTGTGATCTTGAAATGATGAAGGTGATCTTGGGGCCACTGAAGGAGGAAGTAATGTTGCCATGGCCTTTCATATCTAATACTTTGCAGTAGGTCGGCCTACTAGCACATCTAAAGCTAAATAGTCAGTATCTCTCTATTTTAATGAATCATTATGATTGAAGAAATCCAGGATCCCACAGGGATGAGTTGAGCTACAATATCGGATAAGGAAAACTTACTTTTAAATGAATAGAATTATCTTCATTAAATAAATAACTCCAGAAATATTTACAGTGTAATTACATCAGTACTTTTTCTCTTCAAATAGTATTTTTAAGAGCTTCTTGGCATAGAAGTGACTCTTTCTGTGAAAACCCTGGCCTGATGTCAGGAAAAGAATGGGCCTAAGTCTCTTAATCTAATGGCTGTTACCAAGAGTGACTACTTTAGCAATGCTCAGCTGAAAAATGAACTTTGTAATAAACGACCTTCAGAGAAGAAGACTATTCATGTTAATTAGTAGCTCTTTTCAAACAGGATTCATATATGCATTAGGCCATGTCATTTTGAACAATGCCATCATTGTAGTAAACATGAAGACAAGACTCAAGTATAGTTATCAAAATTTTAGAAAACTCTAGTTAGGTTTTTTTCTCTAAGATTATGAGTTACTGTTACTGATGCATTGCACAATAATATCTCTCCTAATGGCTTTTAGCTTTTGCCACTGCCAACTTTTATATTTAAAATCCATACAATTATGGACAATTTATAAGCATTATGAGGCTTTCTCTCTCTCCTTTTTTTTCGCACTGATTCTTACCGATTCAAACCAGCCTTTATACCCTGCAAATCAAATGCATTTTGCTTAAAACAGTACATTCATTCTCACATATCCCACTTTATTCTTATTATTGATGTTACTTATTATGCATATTTAATTTAAGAATGCATATTCTCCATTAAAAAATTAGAATATTTTGAAGTACTTGAAAGTGATTATTTTTGTTAGTTTCCTTTGATTAATCATTTCAATGTGGATGTGTTCTTTCTAGAGTGCGTACATAAAGATAATTGAAAATAGCAAAAGAAAAATGCTAAGGGGAAGAAAATAATGAAATTAATGTGTTTCCAAAATATAGGACATCAATTTTACCTAGTTTATGTCAAACTATACCTCAAGGTATTATTGTAACATGTTAAAAGTCTGTTACTTGGGAGAGACAAAGTAACTACAACAAATCTAACCTATACAGATGTTCTTAAGAGATACAGTAAGTCACAGAGTGTAAGTGAAGTATATATTACTGGCACCTTAGGGGTTTTGAGTCAGATTTCTTTATTGATTTAGTTAATCCATTTATAGAGTCTCTTTCTTGTCACATATAAGCACCATATAGTCAAAAGTGTTAATCTAAAGAGAAGCCAACCAGCCAGGAACAATGAAGAGCTGTACAGCACAAAAGTACCATGTCATCCCCAAAAGGATCAGTTCCCAACTAATTAGAGAATTAACAATAAATGTATTGTGGGGGTTGAATTCTAACAATCTGCTTTATGAAGAAAGTCATCTGTGTTCCCAAACAAGCAGAAGAATAAATATTTATGGTATTTTTAATACTTATTACAATCTCCATTTTATATTGTTCATTAGGAGCCTTAGAATTCAATTTAGCAAACAGAATTTAACTCGCTGAAAATACCTGGTACCACTAACATTTTCAATTTTTATTAATCCTGACAAATTGCCAGGTATCCTCTTAAGGTATGCCTATGTAGCTCATGAAGGTGTGACTGTAGTGTAGGTAGGTAGGCCCAAACCATTTTTAATCTAGCTAACATACATAGGGACAATAATAATGCAAAGAAAACATGGTGTATGTCATGGGTTGAACAATCTAGTAGGAAATTTGGATAAGTATTTGGGTTGCTGGCCTGTGATGAAGTTTCTGTCACTGAATGTTTACAACAGTCACACCTTCACTGGCTGGATGGACATATTAGAAGAGGAAGCATAGTGAAAACATATGCCTAATTGTAAGCCTGTGAGCAGTTCTGCTGCTGTACCATATAGAATCAGGACTAATAATCCATTTCTAATTTGTGAAATGGGGCTAATAATATTTCCTTTCTTTCATGCTTTATTTTTCTTCTCTATCTAAATCAAATGCTCTTTGGAGCAGGAGCTATCTCTGACTGTTTGTACAGTGCCTAGCACAATGATGGCTCATTTCCAGTGGGGCCTTTAAGTGCTACTATAATACAAAAAATAAATAATATTAATAAACACTGATCAGCATAAACTCTAATGGGAGCTACAGGTGCTCAGCCTCTGTGAATACCAGATTAGATATGCCTGCTTTCTTGATAACTTTTATTTTCATTGGTTGCTCTACTTGCAAATCTCCTTTATTTAAAGTACAGTCTCACTACAGAACATGATAAAGGGTCTACATCATAACCTTTCAATGAGCTCTAGCCAAGCTAGACTTGGTCTGGTTAAAATAGAATCCAGGGAAGAGCAGAACTAGCAACCAAGAGGGTAACAGTGCTCCTACTAACCCAGAGCAAATACAACAGAATAGCTTGTTCACTAATGCTATGCTATATCTGCATCACACGCACAAGAAGCTTTGGGAAGGATTAAACATCCAAAAGTTTTTTTTTAAGCCTAAAAATGTCAGTAGTCAAGTGCTCTTTCACACCTGTGGGCACTTGCTTCTAATCTTTTTTGACTGCCAGCAGCCTCTAGGGTTAACCAGAGAGCCACCCAAGCCTATTGGCCCAACAGACAAGCATAATTCAGGCACACTAGATTCTGTGCTAATACCACAAAAGGGTATGATTGTGGCTAGCATTACATCTGTCTACTCTCAGCCCCCTAATCCAAATGACCAGATACCCATTTGCTGGGAACAGCCTTCGGCACTGACTTTGTATGTTTGAAGCTGGTAGCAAGACACCTCGACAGAACTGTTAAAACTCTCTTTCACAGTCACCGTCTTCCACATAAATAGATGGAAGTCACTTGTATGAAGTCTATCTTTGGAAAAGTTGAAAATAGATCCACAAAAATAAATTGGATAGGTAAGTGGGTGGGTGGATGGATAAAGACCTACCTGGAACAGAACAGAATAGACGTACATACAGTTTAATTGTTAACATTACATAATGAATCATAATGAGTATCTTTTACTCAATAGGTGATGATTAGCTGCTTTTACTGTGGAAATATGAGTAGTGACTGTATAGTCTGTCTGTCAAAACTACATTCTCTTTAGGCTTAAGAGGAGATACATTGTGTAGTTGTACTTTGTCATTTTTATCAGTAATGCCTGAGTAGTGGTTTGAAATGCGTTTGTGAAACATGAATAGTTGGATGCATCATGCTTGCTGCTAATAAAAATATGGACATTACCTAAGAATTATATGGGCTACATTTTTCCAAAGCACCTCAGTGACACCAGTAAAAGCTGAAGTGATCTAGGTTTTGTATCCCTTTGCTGGTGTTTTTTTGCAAAACCAAAGGCAGGAGAGGGTCAGATTTAGGTTTCATTTTATTCATGTTCAACAGCTAGCTGAAGGATTCAAATAAATGGTTTCATTTATTTTTCCTTTTCCAAGCCCAGTCTTAAGTATGTTGTGTTCTCTAAAAGCCTTCTAAAATCATATGTAATAATAATATATAATTAGATGTGCATGTATTTTTAAAACAAAGCAAATTTTCAAAATCATTTAAGTAAGGGGAAACACCTAAGTGACACTAAAACTTAGCTGCATGACTAACAGTCTACTTGTACCAATAGTCTTCAACCTTTGGTGGTCCCTGCAAAACAATTCTGAAGCAAGCAACATGCTGCAGTAAACCTCACATACTACTTTACCTGTCACACTGAAGAATCATATGTTTGTGGAAAGCAAAATTTCCTATAACCATAGACCTATCCCAGGCAATATGTAACCTATCAGCCATAGCGTGGGGGCCACTAGTCTATACTCCAGCCATTAGTAATGTAGATATATATGATCTATATTTAAACTAGCTCGCTTGGCACAGCAAGCAGGGTTCAGCACAGGTTAACTACCCAAATATTTAATTAGCTGCGTGGGTGGGTTTTTTCAGCTCACACTGAGCTCTATACTGCTGTAGCTATATTGCTAGCAGGACATGAGCTGCCTACTTTAAAGTTAGCTTGGGTGTGTCTACTTGACCTGTATTCATTAAAATATGTAGACATACCCTAAGTCACATTGGAATAGGATTTAGGTTTCCTCCTGTCAGCGTGTGCAAAGGGCAGTGATGCCACTGGACTGCACAGAGCCTTTTAAAAGTCTAAAGCCTGGAGATCATAAATCTGGGGAGCCTCTCCGCGATGTCTGACTCCTGGAACTTTTACTCCAGGACTTTTACAAAGCAGGTGTGGATCAGGATCCCTTCCCACTAAGGATTCTTGGTAATGTATTCTAATAGGCTTTTCCTGCCAGAAGAAGTAGTGCTTGCAATGCAGTTCCCCACTAGAAGGCCTTTCCAGTTCCACTGAGATTAGTTTCAAACTGGTAGGGCACCCTGCTTCCTACTCCTTGAGCTGTTATGCAGTCTTTCCCCCTGGCAGACATTAATATCATCATGCAGTGGGATCAGAGGAACTGTTGTATGCCCAATCCCAAAAGTCATGCATAGCAGGACATGCAATTTTGGGGATCAGGGATACATTTTTTCTTATCCCAATTGCATGACTGCTGGCACAGGGAACCTAGTATCAGGACTCAGTCCCCAATGCCACGCTTTGCACCTGCTGGCAACTTGAAAGGAGTGTGGTGAAGCCCGGCCAGTTAATGTCCTGGGATGCCATGAGTCTGACATCGGGAAAGCTTTCCCTGATCTCAGGTTTGTGCCACTCCACTGCGCACTTGCTTTTTTAAGGTCCTGGGGAAGTGTGAGCCACAGCTTCCACCGTGAACCTGACATCCTGCTGCATACCTGCTTTTAGAGTCCTGGGACACTAGGATCCAGACATTAAGGACAGGTCCCCCAGTGTCAAGTTCTGTAGGCCTGAGATTTTTAAAGGGCTTGGTGCAGCCCAGTGGCACCACTGCCCTTAGAACATGCTGGTTGTCCATAGGCTGGCATGGTCAAGAGGTACACATGCATCTGGTCTGCATGTTCCACTCCTGGAAGCCTACTTGCCACGTCTTAATTAAGCATGGTACAAATCAGCCACAAAATTGTTCCACACCAAATGTGGAACAGGTTTGTGGCTGGTTTGGCATGTTATTGTATCTTAAGTATCTTGCATGTGTGACATGTTGCCATTTATTGTGTAATTAATGAATCACACACCAAATGTAATGTCTGCCTGGGGCCTAAGTAATACAAAATGCCAACGTTGGAAACAAAGGATTGTACCTTTCCTGGCAAAGTATCAGCCACCTCCTTGGGCTTTAGAGTTAAGCTTCTCCTTGCCTGTTATCCCTCTGGCATGATTAAACTTTGCCTGTTGCCTACCCAGTGGCCTAGCTTCAGCAGGAAGATGATACTCATTCCAGGGCAGCATGCTAACCACTGAGCTATTGAGTAATTTCAGCTGTTGGGTTCTCAGTCTCTCATGTGGGAGATGCTCCACTTCGTATACAATAAATGACATATACATTGTATAAAGAAGCACTGTGCTATGGATTCAATCTCTCTGGTTTTGAGAGATCCAATAAGCAATTGAAACAGATGGGAGTTAGATACATAAATACCTCTAAGGTTTGGGCCTGAGGCTATGGATCCTGCAAGTACCCAGGAGAGCTTTGTCTATATGGAACCTCACTATTGCAACAATTCACTTAGGTGCTTTCAATTACCGGAGGAGGGACTGAATCTGTTCTGTCCCTGGACCCATACCAGGTTTGTGAAAACGCATGTGTTTAAAATTTATTGAGGCAGGACAACAAGCCTTGTCAAAATGATCCTTAAAGAAGGGGAGGGTGAGCCCATGGTACAAGAGCTTACCTAGGACTTGAGAGATATGGATTCCATTTCCTGCTGTGCCAGAAACTTCCCGACAAATTTTGGCCTTAGAGGCCTGGTGTGAGGGCATTAAAGGCAATGAGGACTGTGAAGTGCTCAGAAACTACAGTGCCAAAAAAAGTATCTTAGAAGGCTAGAAGTTTTTGAGTTATAGGGATATTTATAAACCTGAAAGTCTAAAAAATACCTGCTTCAGTTGCTTGAAAACAGGTCTCTCGCAACAGAGCTTACTCTTTTTTCATACTTTGATAAAAGAAAATTGCTTCCAGCTTACTGATTGCTAAGTTTCATTCCAGACTTAGCTTTCAAAGCAGAGTTCCACAAACTCCACGCTTTATTTTGCCATAGCTTTGGTCACAAAGGGTGAAATCTTCACTTGACTGAAGCCAATGCATTTTTCACTGTTGACGTCAATGAAGCCATGATTTCTCCCATGCAGTAACACTTGACACTGTAAGGAGCAGTCCAACCAATTTCCCTGCAACAATTCACTGTGTGTTAATACTTAGCAGCTCCTCAGGTGAGGTATAAGTGGATTTTGTTGATTTTAGTGAACCTCTGACAATTTACACCAGCTGAGAATTTACCCTTATGTAAGTATGGTAGAATAAGTCTCCCTAGCAAAAGGGTTTTACAACAAAAGCACTTTTTGGCTTCATGTATAGTGATGTAATGATTATTACTCCTGTCTATTTAATGAGCATTGAAAATTGGTGCTGCATCCTGTAAGCATTACTCAAGCGAACAGTCACATTGATATAAACTATATATTGAGTTAAATGAAACCATTCCCAATTTAAACCAGTACAGCTGAGATCTGGTCTAAACCCTGGTGCAAACATGCACGCGCACACACGCGCGCACGCGCGCATGCACACACACACAATAAGGTCCTAATTAGTTATGCTTCAGACCTCATTTTGGGTACATGCTCAATGTATGTGAAGGATACATATTTCTGTGATTTGTTTTTCTTTCAGATACCTCCAACTGAGGATGTTCTGTGTATAAAAGGTTAAAATTCCCAACATTTGAGCTGATAATATGTATTTCATTGTCATTGTTTATTACAATCCAAGTATTTATTTTAGTAAAAAGCAGTGAGGATTTAAAAATGTCTTACAAAAACTTTTGGCACCACTTTGGGAACTTGTCACTGTTATGATGAAGTGAAGCATCAGATTGGGTCTGGAATAAAGTAAAAGCAGGTGATGCATACACCAAGCACAAGCTGTTGCTTTTTTTATAAAATAAGTAGGGCTACAAGAATTTCTCCAATAGATTTATTCCATTCATAGGAGGACTTGAGTGAGCCTTTTTCTTATCCCCTCCCCCCAAAAAAGCTCTTTACAAGAAAAAAAAATTCAAGAGTTTAAAAATGCATTTAGTTTCTGCATTTGACATGAAACAAAACTATTTGACTAATAACTGACTCTTTAGCATGATAAATTTGATAAATTAGCTGGTGTACTGGAATTGAATTTATATGCAAAACTGCATACAGAACCCTTTAGTTTCTCTAGCCCATTAATAAGATCAGAAAAACAAAACAAAGCATAGATTAGGTTTGTCTTTCAGTAATTGAATCAATCCTGCTGGGTAGAGAATTCAATAATATTCCTTATAATATAGTAAAAGGTCTTGGCAAAAATGTTCCAGTTATGGTTTCATGTATTTTCATGATATGTTTTAACCCCATTTTTAAAAACAAGTGGTCTAGATTTGTTTTTTTTTTAAATAATACCTCATGTAAAGTCAAACCGATACGCAAATAGATCATGTCTATTGCCAAGTATACACCTACAGTGTACTTTCTTTATCCCTTGTACTGGTACTATTTTATAGAGAAGTAAGGTTTTCTTTAACATTTTCATATTTAGCAAAAGAATGTACAGGGGTCAAAGCAGGATTGATTTTAAGGAGTTAGATTTTTAAATCCCTTTAAAAATCAGGACAAAGGATACCACACTATTAAAATAAAATGCTTAAAAATGAAAAGTATTATGCATGCCACACAGTAGAAGATCAGATTTTTATTAATGCAAGTTTTAAATGCTGATTAATCCTCTTGAGAATCAGTTTCCCAAAGCTTTGGCCTGCATTCAAGTCTTTTTCAAAGGGGCACATCACTTCCATTATTCTGAATATTAATTGAACAACATTATAACTAAGGATACAAAGCAAGATTTAAAACATGATTACAGCTGTCATTGCTTACATCTAAATAAGTCATTGGAAATTCAAGCTTAGGAGAAAAACTGTCGTAAATCTCTCTTATCAGAAGAGTGGAGCTTCACCCTCCCCCCACTTTTCTAAAATGAATATGCTGCCCATGTATACTAACAGCTCTGGTTGTAGTTTGATCTTAATATATTCACACAAGCTCATCCCCTTTGGAAACTGTGGATGTATTTTGTCTAGTAAAATTATAAACATCCTAGAAGGACAAACATTCTTTTCTCAGTATTAGGAGGAAAAGAATGATAAGTGTTTGAAGGAACAAAGTGTCCACACACTTGCTTATGCTGAAATTTCTTGTATTTGCTTTGCATCAGCATTTTAAGTGATTAATTCAACATGTGTCTAAACTTAAGCATGGGAACAGCCTTGCTGATTCTTCATATGCTTCAACTTCGGCGTGCATTTAAGCATAGTCCTGAATTAGGAACAAGAAGTATCTCCCTTTGTCTGCACTTGATGATGTTGGAAAGATGCCCTTTTTTTGGTTAAAAGTGATGCAAGGTTACAAAAACATCTAATTCTGATTAGACAAATTGCATTATGAAAGGAGTATTAAAAATTTATTGTCCTATTTACTAAGTTTATTTGTCAGCCATAAAAGGCCAAATCTTACATAACATAAAAAGCATCCAGTCCTAATGATGAAAAAGATATAAAAAGATAATGGTGCAATCATAACATGTCTCAGAGAGTTTGTACATCTCAGTTGCAGTTTGGCACATGGCATAATTGTATTGTGCCAAGCTGGCACCAAATCACAATATGTTAGTGAAAAGGGTCCACAGTTTAAGAGGAAAATCTCGAAGTGTTAACTATACGCTGTCTAATTATACAACCTTACTGTCCCAGAATGTGATTTCTGAAACCATTTCTGACATATGGGAAGAGGGTAGAACAGCTGGTCATTAAGGTTTTCTCAAGACTATTTAGTAACACACTTGAATGTAATTAAAGTGCTACATTAAATACTGCACTTGTGTACAATGTATTTTTAATCTTTATGGCATGTTGTAAAAGTAAATATATGCAAAGCATTAAAGTTTCTCCCCTTCATCTCCTAAATTGTTAAGATAAAATGATATTCCCTACCAGGCTGGATGTATTACCTAAGAATGTGATGATATTTTGTAAGCAACTTGTTTGGCTTGCAATAAGTAACCCTGATGTGAACTGCCAGAAGATGGATCTAAGTTTACATTGATTTCATTTACAAAAGCGAAGCCTAGCATAAAATACTCTGGAAGATGCTGATTCACGTGGGACATATTCCAAAAGACAGTGCTGCCATGAATATTATCTTTCAAAGTTTTCCTAAGGTGGCATTGAAAAAAACCAAGGTGGTCTGGGATCACTTTGACTCAGTTGGGAGTTATTGGAAGAACTATAATGCACTTCAACATTATATTTTCACTCTAAATATGTTATAAACCTGGAGTCTGTGGGTCAACATTTGTTCTTAGGTGTACACCACCCAAGGGGAGTTATATACTGTGAGAGGGAGAACTTGGCTCCCTCTGAATCCACTTGTAATTTTTCAGGCTGATTCAGCTAAGACTCTTAAGATTTGCTAAACTTTAAGCTTGTACATAAGTCTTATTGATTTCACTTGGATTTAAGTACTTACAGTTAAGCATATGCAGAATCAGGTCCCAAATACTTACAGACTTCCATCCTCTGTTTTCTCTGTTATTATTTATACTTACTGGCTGCATCTACGTGAGACGCCTACTGTGCAGTAGCCCATGAGTACTATGCAGTTGCGTTGCGTGGCAAGAAGCATGAAAACGCTATTGCGCAGTAGTCTCAGGGACGCTGACTATACAGTCAGCATCAGGAAAAAGCCATTGGGAGATGCTACTGTGCAGTAACTCTGGTCACTGTGCAGTCAGTTAGTACTAGTTTATACAATCCTAAATAACTGCACAGTAATGACTGAGAAGTCAGTGTCTCGTGTAAATGCGGTCACTGAAAAAGGGCCTGATTCTTTGCTTTTGAAAATCAAGTTAGCTCTTGAAGATGTCAAGTGATTGTAGGGGAGCCTGGAATCAGCCCAACTACATGGAGAAGGACTTTTACATTCATAATTTGCCTTTTGATTCTTGATAGGATTCAAGTAACTACTGCACTAGTACTTGAGGATCAAACAGGGTAAAAAAATCAACATAACCCAAGAAATTAAATTCAACAACAACAAAAAACTCTTTCATTTTGTTGTGGGTTTTTTCACTTTTTTACTTGCTCTTATATACAATTCAAGGACATCACAAACTGAAACCATTCTGAAATGAAAAGTTAAATGTTTTATTTAAAAAAGATTGAAACAAAATGTTTTTATTTTTTCTAATGTTCCCTCCCATTGTTGAAGGAAACTAAATTCAACCACAAATTGTATAATGGTTTGAGGTTTCCTGAATTGTACTTTTATGGTGAACTTGTTATTTACCTAGTTCCAGCATGGATTCCTACAAACTTAGAGGCAAATAGTATCACCACCTTTTTAACACAAATTCCAAGAAAACAGGACAGAAAAAAAACTTTCTAGCATACAGAATTACGAATCAGCTGGAGATCTGAGAGAGGTTAAAATGTAGACACGAATGGAATAAAAATAAGCATCTTTTGCATGCTACCTTTCTATGGTGTGCTGACGCCATTTTCTATTTTTTGTGTCATTTATCAATAATCACAGATATGTAGGTAGCAGACCACCCAAGGGCAGAGTTGGACTTAGCCACCATGTGTGCTCGATGCGCTTCTTTTGCACAGGATAAATTTCACTCATGTATACAGATGCACCCTTTTGAAAACATAGTCTTTAGTGACATTGGCACCCAGAAATTCTATGACATGACTGTTGTGTTTGTGTGCTGTATTTATGCATGACCAAGGGGTTGTGGTTTCTCCTCTTTTTTATTTTTAAAATGAATCAAAAATCATTCCCTTTACAGTAACAAAAAGTGACACATCGCCTCTTCCACTTGTGGCTAGTCTGTAGCTGCTCTCCTGGAAGAGGAGTAGCTGGATGTTTAGTCATTCACCGTGGCTATGTTTACTCATGCACTTTATTGCAGAGTAGACCAAATAGCTGCGGAGTAAAGCATCGCCATCTACTCATGCAATGGTATTAGACCATAGTAAACTAATTTATGCTGCAGAAAGATAGTAGGCTGGGGTAATTTCTTTGATTACACATGCCTGTAGATGCTGACTGCAGGCATAAATTGTGCCCAGCCAGCAGGAGGCCAGAATCCTGACTGCCACCTAGCCACATGGCTCCACACTTTCAGCATCCTCATGCCCCAGCCAGACATTTCACCACCTAACACTGCCACCCAGATCTTGGGGCAAAGCAGGGCAGGAACGGCTCTGGCATAAACTGTTCCACCCCTGCTCTCCTGGGTGCGCATGTAGACGCTGCATCTGGGAATAGTTTTTCCAGTTCAAACTGCTCTAGAGTTTATTGCTTTGAATTAATTGTATGTGTAGATGTACCCACTGTCTCTGTTTGTAGATGAAGCAGGGGTCCTAAATTGCAGCATTGGGTTTTAAGCCTACGTGCCATGCACATGCCCACTTACCTGCCTCTCCGGCAGTGGAGAGGGGAAGCTGAGCTGCCAGCAGAACGGATCAGTCCCCGGGCTATGGTGGGGCTGGTGCTTCCCTCCCCAGCAGTGGCAGTCCACCCCCAGGCGGCACCCACCCACCCACAGGACCCGGCTCAGGCAGTTCCAGGGGGCACCACAGCCATGGAGGGAAGCACAGGCTCCCTGTGTAGTTCAGGCAGGCAGGCAGGCTCCAGGAAGGAAAAAAAAAAAAGATTGCCACTTTTTTTTTCTTGGGTGGAGCCTGCCTTCCCCAGCTGCTGCCAGGCTGGCTTCCTGCAGAGCCCCTGAGGTGCATGGAGGTTGGTGCTTCAATCTGCAACTGTAAGGCAGCAAACTAAAACTCCTTCTGGGGTGCAGTAGTTTGCTGCACCCCAAGTCATTTAAGGTGCATTACGTTCCCAAATTTGCTACAGAGGCTGGAATTACTGTGTAATACGCTGCCGACACATGCCAACACCAAAACCATCAAAGCAGTACAAAAGCATTTAACCCGCTTTAAAGTGTCATGTACACGTGCCCCTTGTTTCATCTACACGCAACCATAGATTCCACATTCATTGACACTTTTTGCATGACATATGTTATATATAACCTTCTGTGGAAGCTATTTTCCATCACAACAATGAAACTGTCAACAAATATTGGGAAGCCTGTGAATGAATGGGACAGAGCTTTCACAAGACTACTGAACTCACTTTTGGAAGAGGAAAGAAAATGGTAGGCTTTGCCACATTGCTAATTCAGAACTAATTGCAAAACTCATCTCTTAGCTTGTCCTTCTTTGTTTTTTCACACACTGACAGGCACATCCACTTGCCTGCATAAACATAAGCAAAAAGCCTTGCTAATCAAGCTGTTTCTCCCACAAGCTAAAAAAGGAAGAAAGACACACTGTTGTTATTCCTATTTTTAGTATTTGTGAGAGATTCATACTGTGGTGAGAAAGACTATTATAAGTACTGAAAGAAGCAAATATGCATTCCATATTACTATATAACTGAATAAATACTGCTGTAAAAACATGTTGTAGTTTGATTTTTTTCTGAAGAATGGCATTTCTCCATATTAAACTGAAACATGCACTTTTAGATCCTTGTTCCTGGTGAACTTGAAAGACAAGCAATGTAGATGTTTGTCTGAGAACCTTTGCTACTTATGCAACCTGGAACAAGACACTTATTCTTCCTGGGTATGTTTACATATGCCGGGAGGCTGCTCCGATACTCTGTAATTATAGTACATCAGAGAAGACTTGATTATTTGATTAATCAAGTCTGCTGGAATGTGTTAATTAGCACACTCCAGCCAGCCTCCACATCTTGTGTATCAGGTCCCTGAGCTTCAAAATGGTGTCAGAGGCACTTTAACTAAAGCTCATTTGATGAGCTTTAAATAAAGTGCCCTCACTGCCATTCTGAAGTACAGGGACGCTGATATATGAGATGTTCCAGGCACTTTAATTACAGCGGATCTTAGAGCCAGTCTAATTAAGGCACCCCAACCATCCCTGGAGCACGTGTAGAACCACCCCCTGTATATAGGTTTACCCAGAGGTAGAATGAGGATAAACTAGGGGAAGTGTCATGTTTGCTCTGTATTTGCCAAGTAAAACAGAGAAGATTGTGCTTATGATCAAGTGATCTCTGTTTTTCTTCTGAGGTTAACCTGCTGTTAGCTGCCACTGTTGGTACCTTCAGAGTTTGCTCAGTATTTTTTATCTCAACAGCCCGCCAAGTATTAGTCCAATTACAAATACCATATTTACCCAAATATAAGATGACTCTGAATTTAAGATGACCCCCCCAATAATTAGATTCTATTAATGGAAAATGTATACATTTGTTATAATTTTTCCTGCATGGACTCCAGTTATTGGAGGATCATCTTAAGTTTGTCCTCCACCTCTCCCCAATACTTCAGGCAGTAGGAGGGACAGGCAATGAGGGAGAAGTAATGGGGCAGGCAGTGTTGGGGGGAGCAGTTGGGGAGGCAATACAGGGACAGGTGGTGGGGGAGAAATGCAGCTTTCCCCGTCACCTGTCCCCTCCACCACAGCCCTTGTGCCTGCCCTCTGCAGCCTCAGACTCTCTCCCCTCTTTCCTCCCTCTGTGCCACTTCTGCCCCTTGGATCCTCCTCCCCCGCATCCATTCCCTGCCTGCTCCTCCCCCTTACCTTTGCTTTGGCGCTGGCAGGCTCCATCCCTGCTGAAGCCTGAGGCATGGACCATGGCTTCGGCCTGGCCCCATAGCAGCAGTGTGGAGCCAGCATTGCTGCTACAGGGCTGGGCTATGCTCCATGTTCCAGGCTGCAGGGGAGACAGAGACTATAGCAATGGTAAGGCAGGGGCATAGTGGAAAAGTGGCGTGGTGGGAAGACAGGGCAGCAGAAGCCCAAGGCTGCATAGGTGGACTGTTGGAGTATACAGAGGTGACAGGTAGGGCAGGCACCAGTTGCAGCTCTGGCCCTGACCTCTGGTTGGGGTCAGAGCTGCAGCAGCTTCCTGCCCATGCCTTCCCATACTCAACTGTAAGATGAGGGGCTTTTGCCCCCATGTTAAACATGGGGGAAAATCTCATCTTTTAATCAAGTTAATATGGTACTAATAATGGCTGAGCACTGAATTATTCAACTCATATTCTTTTGTCTATAAAAAAATGATCACTACAAACATTTTTACTAGTTCACATCAGGAGTTACATATGAGGCTAAGTTCTGAGCTCCAACAAATTCCCATGGGTAGATGGTACTTTGAAAGTAGCCCCCAAAACTGATACAAAGAATGCCAGGCCTAATATCCACCCACAGAAAAAAAAGTGCAGCTGAGAATCTAGACCGGAGCTGGAGCAGAAAGTGGAATTTCCATCATATAGGAGATTCTTATGTTGCAAAATTAGTTTTTATCCCAAATAAAAAAGTCAAAATTAAAAAAATCTTCCTGAAACCAAAAATTCAAAATGATTTATTCAGAATTATTGAAGTGTTTTGTTTAGGTAGAATCAAAAAATTGTGATAAGATATAAAATATTAACATCATAAAAACATTGCATACCTATAACATTAAGTATAATACCTATAAGATAAAAGTTATATTTTGATATAATTAAAAAGTCAAACAAATCGCATTGAAACAGGAAAGCCAACATGAAATGTGTTTGATTTTTCAAAACAAACTGTTTCAACATTAACAAACTTTATATTTTCAAATTACAACAAGAAAAATAAGTTATTTGCTTTGATTTTTTCCAGTGAAAATGCTGAAGAAATCAACATAAGAACATCACTGGCATTTGAACATGACTGTTATTTACTAGGTCAGACCATAGGTCCACCTTGCCCAATATGCTGTATTACAAAGCAGTGAAGAGTGAACGGGGTATAATCAGGGTTTTTTCCACCGTTCCTCTCACCTGCAGCCTTCAGTATTTAAGGCTTAGGAAGTTCTGATTCAGAGACTGTGCTCCTAACTCTCATGCTCAATAGTTACTGATGCACCTTTTCTCCAAGACTTTGTCACATTCCTTTTTGTCCTGTGATGTATTTTGAGTTCAATAAGGCTTCATGTTTTAGGCAGAAAACCACTGGGTTTTTTTTTTAACCTGCCATACTCATTATTTCAGATTCCTACAGTATAGCCCAGTAGCCCACTCACTGAATTCTAGTACCACTAGTGCATATGGAAGAAACACTAGGATACAGGAGGGAAGTGTTCTTTCAGGGATCTGTTATGTGGAATATCCCTTTAGGTTGCACTGTCCCTTAATGTGCATAAATCCCTTATGTTGCAATAAGGTCCACGTTTCCATGTGGACCTTATTGCAACATATCACCTTTGTTCATTCCTAATCTCCAAATGAAGTCATTATTAAAGCTCTGGCTTCCTTTCCTTCAAGCTTCACCATTTGCTCTGAGCCTACTGATGACTAGACTATCTAATTTTTGGTTAGTTCACTCAGTTCTCTAGCTGGATGGTTGAACAATGAGCATTAAATTATACTTATCTTTAGTTGCATAATCTCACCTATTTTAACTCATCTGTTTAAAAAGGAAATTCAACATTATGGCCAAGGCTTTGTTGATTCTAATTTAACTCTGCCTGTAATGCTTTTTTCTGTTTATGATAATAGAAAAAGCATCTTCTGTGACTGCAGAAATCTTTCCCCCCTCAAATCAGTTAATCAAATTACGTTTGATAGATTTACTATTTCTAATTATTCCAGCCTACTAACTCCCCTCAATACTGAATACTACCAAAGCCAAATTGTATAAGCTATTGGTTTTTCACACCTCCTCCTCACTAATGTAAGAGGTGGTTTCCTTGTAATGAACATGCAAGACTCCCACTGAAGTCAATGGAAAGCAGGAATTGCAGGTATCATTTGCACCTAGTCTTTAATTTGCTGGTAATATAACAAAACCAGTTTGATAGTTCACATACATGTAAAAACCTGATGAACCAAACACACAGAATTTATCTAGCAGTACCGACATGCCACATTAGGAGGGGAAAAACAAAAGCATTAATGGGCATGTCTACACGAACATGAATGGTGTGTGCCCCAGGTGACTGCGGAGGCATGGCTGGCGGCAGGAGCACGGCAGTGCTAAGTGTGGAGCTCCAGCAGACGCCTCTGGCATTGTCGGCGGTGGCTGTGGGGGTGGTGGTGAGTGCTGACCAGGTGTCGATGACCACCTGCACTTGCCACCAGTAGTGGTGGTGGCAGCCAGCAATGATCGTGGGCTGCCCGCAGATACTGCTGGAGATGTCAGCAGCAGGGTGGCAAACAGTGACCGCCTGCAGGCACCACCAACCTTGCCATGCTCAGGGGGTGCACCTGCATGTAGCCCCTATGTGTTGTCCCTCCTCATGAATAAACTCTGGAGCATATTGCTCTGGAGTTTATTTGTGTGCAGCATCTGGAGCCCGATTGGACCAGTCTGGGTTGGCAAGGCATCTGGGGATCAGCCTGCCAGCCCAGGGCTGCACCAATTGGGCTCTATGTGCTGCAGAGGGGCTGATTGAGGCACACAGGTGCTTCAGCATGGAGGGCTGCCTACTGGCTAGTCCTCCACTGAAGCATCCTGTGCCCCAGCCAGCCAGGGCAGTGTCTACATGTGCTCTGCTGCACGTGAAAAAACTCTGCAGCAGAGCAGTACAATACTTGTATTTTACACAAGTACTACCCTGCTGCAGAGTTTATTAGTTTCATGTGCCCTAATGGTGGCACACATGTAGACTCTGAGACATTTTCTGCTCAGTTAATTTGTCAACTGTGCAATAAATGTCTCATGTAGGCATGCCCAATAAGGTTAAACAAGTATTACAGAGACAAGGACCTGGTAAGAATCAAATGCATGTTCAAACGGTATTAATGGAAAGTATGTTCATGTATGGAGCAGGGCCCTCTACTAATATTGTTTCAACAGTGACACCTATTTTTTATCCCTCTAGCTAAATTTCCCTTCTCACTAGCGTTATTAAGTTTGATGGAAGAAGCCAGAAATATGCTACGTTAAGTCTGAGTTCTTCACAATAATTTTGATAAACAACAAACTGCAGGATGAGAATTCAAATGAACAAAGCATTAAGCAACCTCTGAAAAAATATTAAAAGAATAACACAGTAATATGAGACACAAACATAGCCACAAGATACTACAAGATGCCAACACCTTTGAGCTTGATTCTGCAGACTGCTGAGTATTTGTCACAACTGCTTGTAAAAGACACTCAGCACCTTCTTAGCACACATAAGACACAGATGTACACTTTTTTTTTTACAGTCAGGAAACTCCAAAATGTACAAATAACGTTTCAACAAATATGTTCAAATTAAAACATAGCTACTTTGAAGCTCAAAGCGTGAGAAATTGTAGCTATCAATATAATTTTTTCCACAGACAACTAGAACTTGAAAACAGAAATCTCCTCACCTTTATATAAATGAACTAAAAAAAATTGCTAAAGCATTTTTGAAGAACATATGGGTATTTTTGACAAAATATGAACTGTTGTAGAAAACGTATTTTTAAAAACAATTCCATTTTTTAATTGAAAAGTGAACATTACATTTCTGAGCAATTTTTAGCAATTGCATTTTTTAAGCAATGCACATCTATTTGTAACTACAGGTAATTTTTTTCACAGGAAAATATAATTACCTGACCAAATCTAACTTTTCTCATAGGAGCTTTCTGAGGATGAGGGAGTAAGTTTCACAAGTGCTTCTTTGGACACCATTTAGTTCAAGAAGTTCTAGCAGTGAAGATAAGTGAAAACTAAACACTGAGCTCCCATTAAATCTTTAGTCTGAGTTTGCAAGGCTAGTCGAGAAAAAAGTCTTTTTATTTATAATTGGATATGTCTACACATGATATTAATGCACCTGAATAAACTCCTGTGTGGTTTATACAGAGTTTATTGCTACCGGGTGCAGTATTTATACATGTGCCTAGGACCACAGCAAGTTCAGCTGGGACAACGCAACCCCAGCTGGCAGGGGGGCTAGAGGGCCAGCCTGCTATTCTGGCACTGCTCTGACATGGCTCAACATGCTGCCAAGGGGCTGACTGGGGGACAAGGGTCCTCCAGTACAGGGCTAGCTGGCAGTAAACTAATTAACTCTGCTGTAGGATAGTAAACTAATTAACTCTGCACATGTAGACAGTGATGCTTTACTGTGAAGCTAATTAGTCAACTCAGCAGTAAAGTGTATGTGTAGCTGCACCCACTGAGAGCATCTAAGGCAGTCACTGAATCACTAACAGGAATGGGACCCAATTGTACCATTACTGCAGTCACTTTTCAGACCAGAACTACACTATAAAAGCTCCATTTTCATCATTAATTTTGATAAACATATTTGTCATGCAGGCGACTATGTACAGTAACAATCTAGTAATAAATGCATACAACACTTATATACCCAGTTTGGTAAAATCCCTTTTAGTACCTTCCATTGTCCCTGAATGCAATAAAATAGAAGAGTGACAATGGGCAAAATGTTGTGGTAACATGCTATTGTAATGTATTCCACCATTAATCATTTTGTTATTGCATGACTTTTTAAGTACCCCAGCTTGACTCTAGTTCAACACTGTATGGGCCTGATTCTGTCTCTCTTAAAACTGAGGTTGAACTGAGTGTAGTATAGATAGAATCAAATATTGCTTAGTTCAGTGGTTTTCAATCTTTTTGGTTTCAAGGCATCCCTAACTGGACTTGAGTCACCCTTCATAACTTTTGTAAATTGAGTGGCACCTAATTTTAAAAATTAATTCATATATTACGGTGCTTACTAGGGGTGTGCAAAGTGGGCCCTATTTGATTTGGATTTGGCCCGCATCAGGGACAGTGATTCAATTTGTTGATATGGATCACTGTCCCTGATTTGATCTGGCTGAATCCAAATCTGAAGATTCAATGCTGATTTAGAGAAGCAGTGATTCAGACATGGATACAGATCTAAAAATTTTTTCTACATACCTTGAGGTACCAGCACAGCTTGTGAACACTGCGATGCTGGGGCAGATGGAGCATGCCACAGGAGTGCAGGCGGGCCCCCTGCATGCTCGGTAGCAAACCTGGAAGTTGACCAAGAGTACTTCTGGTCCATCTCCGGGTCTTCCAGGGATTGTGTGGGAAGGGGCCCCCCGCACCTTTCAGCTCAGAGATTGGCTATAGGGGGACACCAGGTGTCCCCCCCCAAATCCAGAAGGAACCAGTTGCTGAGCTGGGGGAGGGGTGGACACGGGGGGCCCCAGTACACTCCGCCGCAGACGCGGAAGTGGACTGGACGTGCTTCTGGTCCACTTCTGGGTCTGCTGCCGCACACGCTGGGGAACTCCTCACACTTCTGTGGGACGCTCCATGAATCCCAGCATCGCAGCATTCACGAGCCACCTGCTACCTAGAGGTATGTAGAGAAAACATCGAAAGCTGTGTCTATGTCCGAATCTCCGAATCAATTTGGAGGGTTCCAATTCAATTCAGGGAGATTAAAGGGTCCTTTGATTTAATTCAGATTCAGAGATTCGGCCACTGAATCGAGCTGAATCTCTGCCAAATTGAATCAGGGACTGAAGCATCGCATAGCCCTAGTGCTTAGCTCCTTGCAGAATGATTGGGCAGTTGTGTTGGGGACAGAGCCAGGCAGGGACAAGTATGAACCTGGACTTACTTATCTTATCTGCACACACATCAAGGCACCTTTCAAAGCATCTGGCAGCACCACAGCTTGCCTTGGCACCCTGGTGAGAATCACTGACTTAGTGTAAAGGTTGGGGGGGGAGCTTTTATTCTCCTTCTTATTCTATATTGTCACTCAGCTAAAAAATCTTTGCTTTATTTGAACATCAACTTCTAACACACCGTGATTTTTTTTTTACATCGTGAGACGTTATCTGGCGTCAAACAACACATGTAATCTGTACACACACACACTATCTGTACCTGGTTTCCCCCACTCTTTTTTATGACAGGTAGTTTTATCAGGATCCCAAGATAATAATATACCCAAACCAGGCTGAATTTCCAATATTAAGATTCTCCTCTCATTATATCCTTAGCTAAAGTAACGGCAGCTTGTGCTCAGGAATCTCCACTACTTCAGCACTTGGATTACAAAATATTGGTATCACACTTCACAAAAAATTAAGGGGGGAAAAATATAAAAGGAGTATCTACTTCATCTCCATGAAACAATTTAAAAGGCTGAGTTTTGTTATTTCAAAAATAATCTAAGCTGCTTCTCAGAAAAATGCAATTATATGCAATGAAAAAACGCTATGGTGTGTATATATAAAGTATTTAAATTTTCACTCAAATTCTTATGTTCTCATAACAACGTGCACACTAGACTTGAAGTACACATCTCTTTATACACTCTATTACCTCATTGCCATTTACTTGTTGGTAATGAATGCTTATGTTAACAGAACAGCATGCTGATGCATTTTTTCTGCCATTGTATGTAACATATTTTCTAATTCTTCTGCTCTATTCAGCATTTGACCCCAACGATAGGGGATTATGGTATTAACTCTCTACACAGCACACATTCTTTACAGACTTTCACTAAATACTGTAAGCCTGCTGCAGAGCGGAATAAAAGTGAAAGCATACCGTCTGGTCTTAAGCTGTGCACACAGAGGGTCGTGATCCAATTGGAAGGGAAGCAGAATTTTAAAAAGAAAGAGGTTTGACAAAATTTTAATCCTTGTCATTTTCATTTCTCTTACCCTGTGGATTTGGGTGATTTTATTTACACTGTCAGCTTGAGCCTGGGGATTGAAAATCAGGCTTTTATGGAGATTATTAAAAGTACATACAGTACACTAAAGGTTGGACCACTGGTATAGGCTGCTAAAAATATGAATGTGGATGCTCTGCATTATACGTTTAAGGAAGTCTGCTGTATCCTCCCTATAAGGCTGGACTTAGCAGCTCTGCTTATGGTGATTATGATGAAGTGGATGTTTTAACAAGGATGTTTATGACTGGTGTCAAAGTGCTAAAGGTGTAGTTAAGAATAGAGGGCCGAGATTGTGTCTTTAAACACAAACTAGATAAGTGAGTAAGCACCATCCCCTTAGAGGTAGATCCAGAAGCCTCTTTGATTGGGGACATGTAATTTTAACTAACTCACCTGGGTACTGCTAACAGTACAATTGCAGCAGCATGGAGCTCAGCAAGGGCTAAAACAACTTTTGTACCCGTCCTGGGCAGCTTTTGCAGCTTTGCCAAGTTCTATGAGTCCACAGCTAGACTGCTTACAATACCCAAGCTAGCTAGTTTAAAGCTAGCTCAAGGTCATCTACACTACCTTACAGTCACAGCTATGATTGCAACATAGAAGTGACTCCAGAGACACTGGTCTGAGCCACAGTTTCCATCTTCATTCATCCTTGCCCCAGCTTAGCATAACGATTTACATGGCTTACACCCAATTCTGACTCCTACATGCCGGCTGAGTTGAATTGGCTGGTGCTGTTGTGGGGTAGGCTGTGCTCAAGACTAAATGTCCCATGCATAGGCATAATGGAGGTTCTTACTTCCGCTGACCCGCTCTATGGGCATATTTAACTTTATGCACACACAAATGACAAGTCTTCTAAAAGTAACTTACATCTCTACAGTGATGGACTCATCCAATAATTGTAGAGAGTGCTGGATTCTTTCGGACCCTCAGTTGATGTGCAACGTAGAGGCAAGGAGCATCCCCCCCAAGATTTCCAGACTTTCCTCGTGGGCAGCTACAACTGGGTCTAATACTGTCACCATCTCAACAAGGAGAGGGTCAGGTCCTTATTTCAGCCAGAAGAACAGAGATACAGGGTTTGGTGCCTCCTCTCATAGGAGTGCACTGTGCAGTGCAGCTCCCAGTATCCCCGAAAATTTTTGGCTTGAAACAGAGTATCTCCCCCATTATGAGCTGTTGTTGAAGAAGTCAAAACAGGTGAATAAATAGGCAGGAAATACAGCTGAATAAGGTGAGAATGCCAGACTGGAACACCGGACAGCATTACACTCAGAAAGAGGTGAACCTTCACATTTTTAATTTTTCCTGTGGAAATAGAGAAGCCTCACCAGTGCAGTACACCAGTGCAGTACCTGCACTCTGGTGGGATGCTCCATCCTCCCCAGCATTGCCATGTTCATAAGCCATGCTGATACCTCAAAGTATGTAGAAAAAACTTCTAGATTTGTGTCAATGTCTGAGTTGATGATTCTCTGAATCAGCATTGAATCTTCAGATTTGGATTCAGCTGAATCGAATCAGGAACAGTGATCCAAATCAACGAATTGAATCACTGTCCCTGATTTTTCAGATTCCAGTCAGAAACATCAAACTGGTACATAGGTGTCAACACAAATCCTTCTGCTCTGCTAATGTCAAAGTCTGATTTGCAACAGGAAGCACATAAGAGAGATTTAAATTGAAATCCCAAAGTCAAAACTCCTGGGCAGCCCATGACCCCTAAAACAGACAAGCACAATTTTCAACATCTGCAAAATGTGATTTGATGTTTAGAGGATGCTGCCGATTACAGATGTGATCCTGCTCCCAATCCTGTCAATGGCAAAACTCCAGTTGATTTCAATGGGGGCAGGATCAAGGCTTTAAACTCCAGTCCTGAAAACAGACACTTCACACATGCTTCACTATATACACATAAATAGTCCTATTAAGTGCAGTGGGACTCTTAAAGCACATGCATAAATGTTTGCAGGATCAAGGCCATAGTCTCTGGGTTTTCACATAGATCTCATTAATATGACTATTAAAACAATCCCGCTTGAACCCTGAATGAGGGACTAGCAGCGGCAGGCTTGTTCATCTTAAAAAGTCAAAACAATGCTTTTCTACTTCAGGAAAATGTTTGCCTGAAATCAAAATATGTGTTTATCATGAAGGATAATCTACTGTAGCTCTCTAACCTCATCTGTGTTAGACACGTAACTGGGGCTTTTAATATGCTAAGAAATGAAATGGGCAGAAGGGTATGTATGACTTGGATGTCAAACAATTGAAAATTGACTTAAGCTGGAGCCATCTAACTTGAATGCCAGCAGCACAGAATTTTATAGATGTGCTAGTTACATAGCTTCCTAAGCCAATTCACAACACACTTAAAGTATCTTCTGCTATGGGGACTGATCCAACTTCCATTAAGTCAATGGGAGCCTAGCCGTCAGTTTCAATGGCAGTTGGATTGGGCCCATACTGAAAATTTGGTCACAGCCTTGAAAATGCTTTCAGTGAGCTAGAGTCCTGCTAAGATGTCTAAATTGGCATCTCATAAACATCCAGACTGAGAATGTCTGCCTTATGTTAGAACACCCTGCTTGGTGCCTGATCCTGCAAGATACTCAATACCCTCAGCTCCCATCTATTGTAAATAATCAGTACTTCTCAGGGGCTGCTCAGCATCTTGCAGGTTTGAACCTCTTGTCCTTAATACCCTCTCATTCCTATTATTCCCCTATTACCCAGGGATAATCCCATGGCATTATTCCCATTAGGCCACTTGCCATTATAGTCCCATTAGGCCACTTGTTCCCTATACACATCATTATGTCTTTCAAAATGATCTAAACCTATCTTTTGTGTTCTATTTCTTTAGTAAGATATATGCATTTTTAATGTTTATGTAGGTTTCTAACAAGGCACCTGTATTAGAAATACAGTGTTATAAAGTGGCTGTAATGTTCTATGAATCCAGTACATAGGACCAACTCTGAGGACTGGGCAAACCCATATGCCTAAATATTTTTAGCACAAATGCTTTTTACCTGTTCTCAGCCATAGAAGAAAACTTAAATAGCATGTAGTAAACATTGCAGCAAAGGCATCATTTCAACTTACTTGCTTATTTCATACAACTAGGATTTTCTTGTAACTGGGCAGGTCTACACATACAATTCATGTGCACAAATACACTCCAGAGTACATTGGTCCAGAGTTTATTCATGTGCAGTATGTGGAGCCTGGTCAGAGCACCCCTGCTGGCAGAGGACTCAGGAGGAGTCAGCCTGCCAGCCCAGGGCTACTCCTATCGGGCTGCACATGATGCAGAGGTACTGGCTGAAGCATGAGGGTGCTTCAGTTTGGGGCTGGCTGGCAGGCAGCCCACAAACTGAAGCACCCTGTATCCCAGCCAGCTGCTGCACAGCATGTCGAGCCCCAACAGAGCAGCCAGCCCAGGGTTGGCAGGCTGATCCCCTGGGTCTCTTGCCAGCCTGGGCTGCTCTGACAGGGCTCCACATGATGCAGAGGGGCTGACTGGTGTACGAGTGTGCTTCAGTGCAGGGCTAGCCAGCAGGCAGCCCATGCACTAAAGTACCCTCGTGCCCTAGCCAGCTCTGTCACCGTCTACACATGTGCTGCAGTATATGAAACAATGCCACTGAAGGGTACTACTTGTGTTTAGCTGGACTACCCTATGGTGGCATTTATTAGTCTACCGCAACCTAATAGGACCGCATATGTAAACATTTTTACTGCGGAGCTAATGTTAGGGTAGCTAATTAGGTAGCTCCACAGTAAATGTCTTGTGTAGATGCACCCGCTATCTTTAAGCTGTCAAGAAAATAAAGAACAATCGTTATTATTTTCTGTCTTTAGTATCTGTGAGTCACAGACCTGAGTTTCAGGACTTTACAAACCACTGTATTTTCAATTCATCTTTCTCCTTGATTAATTGCTAAGCTGCTGCACAACAGTGATTTCAAAATGAATTCGTCAGTAAGCCCTCTTCTTTGGCACTGGATGCTTTTTAGTGTCAGTGCCACCTGGTGTACTGACTGGCTCGACAAGGGAACAGCACATGGCAGGAAATATACACGGTCAAAATTGTTCTTTCTCCTGCATACCTTTCCACTGTACCGAACCTTTGCATCAGCACCCTTCCATCATCCCTCCAAGTCTGCAAAGAGGGGTGCAATGGTGAGGAAGCACAACAGCAAATTCTTGAGGAAACCCTAAGTCCAGTTTTTGACTATTACTTTAAAGGCTAGCTGGTGCTTGTAGGCAAAACCCTAAGTGAATAGTGATTCACAAGCTGCACCACCCCAAGAAGTACTCTGCTGAAACATAGTTTTCTGCCTTGTTCTCCTGCTGCTTGGCTCCAGGTTCTTGGGTGATTAACATTCACATACTTTTACTCCAGCACCTAACTTGAGGTCTCAGTAGTCCAGGCTGACTCAGTAAAAAGTGGATGGAAATCAGACAGTCCACAAAGTTGCCATGCAATTCTACAATGGGAGTTTTGCTCTCCATTTGCAGAAAATAGTATGACCTAAGCTTGAAGAGTGAGAAAATGTTGTACGTACTCTCTGGGGCAGTTTTTATTTCACACCAGATTTAAAAGATCATATTCTAGTTGGCAAGTGTAAAAGCCTGCTGGCTTATGCAGGTTGCCTTTTGCTCACTGCAGAGCCCTTCAGCCAGTCTACTCTTTAGGTTACAAACAAGCCAACAAAATAAGCAAACATAAACCCTTTTGCCCTGTCCAGGGCACTCAGCTGCCTGGCCCCATTCTTATAGCAAGTAGTTGCATTCCCAGGTTGCTTCTTCCTCTCTTGCTTACTTGTCCGGGATTTTTCAAAAGAAGGACACTCCCTGCCTGTCTAACTGCCCTCTCAAAAGGGCTGACTGTTCCCTTGTAAAGGCAGGGTAGATTTGTACCTTGTAGACTAACCAAAATGTGTGTGTGTATCAATCACAAGTTTTGCGGGCTGAAGCTCACTTAATCAGATGCTGCGAAAGGATGTGCACAAAGCAGTTGATAAGCAGGAGACAGAAATGGTAGAAAGGAAGGGGAAACAAAAGGCAGAAGGGAAGGGGAAACTACCTTGTTTCAGCAAGATAGTGTTGCTGCAAATGTACACGTAGACTAACACAATTTGTCATTTGCTTTTAGATCTGATCATGAGCGCAACTAGAACTTAAAATGATAGAGATTCCCAGTTTGCTGTACAATTATAGCAGCACTAAACTGGTTGCTTTCATAAGAAATGGTTGCACAGTGGCAAAGTACCCATGCATGATATTGCACAATATTCTTTAGAAGCCCAAGTGTAACTCCCATTAAAACTAACAGAGTTTATATCTCTTCTCAAGGGTGGCACCTCAGCACTGTCTAAACACTAGCACTTAGGATAATTTTATTAGTAGGGAGTATTTGCTACCTATTGAAGCATGAGACTATATTCTAAAGTATCTCTAGTGAGCTTCTCATCAAAAGCTTCTTTTCCTCCTCTCCTGGCCTGGCATGTCTTAGCTCATAAGGTCTGAGAGGATGACAGCATAAGATGGTGCCATATTTCAGACCAGAGGACACATCTTTCTCAACTCAGTTCACACATCACCATTCTCAGCTGGCAGTACAATTCCCTTAGGAACCATGGTTATATCCCTTTGTGCCTAGACCTTACACTCTCCAAGGATGAGAATAAAAAATGGAGGGAAATGACTGTTGATTGAATTAATAGTAATATATGCATTAAAATCCATGTGGCCTCAAAGCAACCTGCTGTATCATCTCTACCAGGCCCCAGTTCTGGTCTTTGATCATTGACAAAGGAAGAGGAAGGTAGTGGAGTTACAGCTCGCTTACTTCCATACATTCCAACATATCTATTCTATAAAGTGAAGCATGTGACCCCAACTCAGTATAAATTTAATTCTATTTAATCACATTGAGCCAATAAAACTGCAGCAAGTTTTATTGGCTAACTGGAATCAGCAAAATCCTTACCCTGAAATTCAGTTTCAGGGGAAAGTGTGTCTCATGCCAGACTGCAAAGAGAAACTAGCTTTGCAATAACAGACACTAAGCACTTCACTAGGATAGTTTATTCAGGGATGATTCTGCTTTGCAGGGGGTTGGACTAGATGACCTCCTAAGGTCTCTTCTAGCACTTCTTTTCTATGATCCTATGATCCTAGTCATATGCACAGGGCGAACTGCCTGAGGAAATGCAAGAAAGCCTGTGGAGCATGTATAGTAGAAGTTACAGAGAACAAGTTGCAGAATCTGTATCAGTGGGTCACAGTGTATGGACATGTGCAACTCCTTACCATCCAAGATGAAGCCAATATATCCATCATTTGGAAACAGCCTTTATAGACTTGGATATCTACCAAAATATCTGCTTTGCCACAGCAAGTTGTGCATCGGAGATAACTTAGCCATTTGTAAGGTGGCAAAATGACACTATTTGGGCCACCCATCACTGTTCTGTGCACAGATCAAGCCCTGTTTTGCCATAGCACTGGCCCAGTGGCATGGGATCCCTCCCTATTGCCCCAGGTAAAAGAAAAACTTTGAAGTATCAAAGGAAAGATCTGTGTGGAACAATTCATCTGTGCAGCACTGCTCCTTATTTTAGGCCTGAGCTTCCATTTGTAAATCCAGGCTAGGGGTGAAAAAGTACCATTGTAACATGATGATGTTCTTCCTGCTGAATGCCTTTCCTAACTGACACCTTACAAATGCCGAAGCATTTACTGCAGGGGCATGATATCAGGAAGAGGGAGTCCAAAGAAACAGCAGCCATTGCTGTGTCTCCATAGAAGATGTGATATTCTTTCCTTGCAGATATTTGGGATGGGCCTGGACACAGCATCACAATTCTACAACACTCGGTTCTCCTACTTCCAGGTGGAGAGATCAGAAAACCTTACAAGAGCAGCCCAAGGTGGGTTTTCTGGCCCCCTGAGCCTCTTGTGTGGGTTTTTTCACAGGAGGTAACAATCTAGCTTGGAAATGTGTTTGCTTTCACTTTCTCATGTTAGGGTAGCAACTTCCTCCCATGGTAGAGTTTGCAGGACATTCCCCTAACCTAACCCACCCTGACTCTAACTTCACATTCTTTGTGTACTAAGTCTGCCATCCTTTTGCAGGGCTCCTTGCACAGGCCCGTCTCTGTGCTGTAAGTTGGCATGAAGACAGCATACCAAGTAGGAGGTTTTGGCTTGCATGCAAAATTTGGAGAGAGGCTTTGTAGAAAGTTGATACACTTTTTGGCGTGCAAGCCTGGGGAGCATATGGCCCATTGCTTGCAAAATGCTGATATTTTAAATTGGGGGAAGAAGAGAGCATGGCACGTTTGCTTTACTTCTTCAGTGCCACTCTTTTTGCCAAAACCTTCCCTGCTCACTCACCATTCTGGATCATACCGTTCCATCCATTTTTAAAGAGAACTCCCTGTTAACTTCATAACCAGTTGCACAAGATGGCTCCATATTAGATCAATGAAGCATCCTTCTGCCTAATAGCTAAAGAGAAATGCCCACCAAGAAATAGCTAATATAAGCATGCAGCCAGTGCATGACTAGCTCTCCTCACTCCTGAACTCTGTCTGCAGCTGGTCCTGCTTATACTTTCAACAAACGTCCAAACAATCAAAACTTTATGGTCTGCTATTTCCTTCCTCCCAACAGCACACACCGGTGCTCTTGAGATGCTGCAAAATTGTCACTTCCACCTTGAACTGGTGGTTGACCTGAGCAGAGAGATGCCAGGAAATGAAATAGAGTCCTTAAGTACAGGCAGAATAACTGCGCTAATCCAAACACAGCTCTGCTAAGCCACTATAGTAGCTGTCAGAATGTGGCTGAAGGGTTTTTTTTTTTCCCAGGCCATTTAATAATGCTGAAAAGTACAACATATTGTTTTTGAAAAAGTTAATAAAATAGTAGATAAAAGGTGACCCGTGAGACATTAATTTACTTGAATTTTCAAAATGCTTTTGATAAGGCCTCTCATAAAAGACTATTAAGGAAAATAAATAATAGTGGGGTTAGGGACAAAGTCTTTGTTAAGGATTAAAAACTGGTTAAGCAATAGGAAACAAAGGGTCATAATGAACAGCTGCTTGTCAGAGTGGAGAGAGGTTAATAGTAGGGGACCCCTGGATCCTGTATCTGAACCAATGTCATTGAATATAATTGTGAAAGAACTAAAGGAGGAAGTGCCCAGAGTTAGGGATGCTGGGTGATGACTTTGCATGTATGTGGACCCAATCCTACTAGATTTCTTCATGTTAGCAATGGTCATTCATGTATTTAGAACCCCCTGAGCCAAAGTGAACTGTGTGCAAAAGTGACTCATCTTGTTTGCAAAAGTTGGCCTTTACTTAAAAATAATTGCAAGATTGTGAAAGGGCTCTAGATGAACTTAAATGCAGCAGTAAACTGGCAACATGATGCAGACTCAGTCAATTTGGAGGACATGTAAGGCTATTCATATAATCAAGGCAGCCTATCTTTTACACCAATAGGCTCTTTCAAGAAAACGTCCCAGGAGGCTTTGCAGATACATCATGCTGGGCTCAAATTCACCACCACTATTCACACTGGGTGTAACTACACAAGACACTATGGCACTGTAGCATCGCCTGGCAAAAACCATGATGCTGCCACTACATCGCCGTAGCAACATGCTTTCTTGTTATAACATTGCTACAATGACATAGCAGCCAAAAATAACCATGCCCTCACGGTGCAGTATGGGCTATTACTGTGCCATCTTTGAGTACATCCATAAGAAAATACTAAATGATGAAGTAGTAACAAAAGCACCATACAGCCATGTGTAGATGCACCCACTGAGCAGTGATTTACCATTCAGAAAATCTAACTTGGTTCAAAAGGATGACACAGTGGTGTTAGAAGAACAAATTTGTCTGGTATGCAAAAGTGGAAAATAGGGTGTTTGGTTGTATTAATAAAGAGGATATATAATGATGGAGAATGTTAAAATGGCATTGCCTCAAACAGATCCTTCCTATTGTATTCTCTCTAGCTTTAGTCCCTTAACCAGAATTAAGGAGGCCTGAACTGCTATGTTCACAGAAGTAACACAGCTTTTCAGAGAACGTGTGATGTGCATGATCTTTTAGAGTGCATTAATTTCCCTCAAAAGTGACAAAAGCTTCATCACTGCTATGTTTAAAGCTAGACTACAGAAGACAGCTAGTAAATGTACAATAGGGAACAATCCTAAATAGAAAAGAATGTGATGATCTAAGAGGCCCTTTACACCTCGCGGCTTTATGGGAAAAAACCATGGCCACTGAGGTGCTCAGGAGTCACTTGTTTGTATAGGACTTCATGATTGAATAAGATATAATGCATCAAGGACCCTAGGTGAAGCATGATAACTGGCTTGTACTATAATACAGTCCTAGACTCATAGAAAAGTAGGACTGTAAGGGACTTCCAGAGATCACTAATCCAAGCTCCAGCTTGAGGCAGGACCGTCCCTATCCAAATGATCCCATATTATGTCCTTGTCTAACCTATTTCTAAAACAGCAGTGAACCCTATTACACAACTACAAGGCATTATGCCCAAGGACACTAAATGCACTCTAGCCTGTCACAAGGGCTGTCAATGTCCTGTCGCTGCAAGGGTTGTTAAAATGAGCTGGAGAGATCCAAGAAAGAGGGTCATGTCTGCCATCCCCTGTCCTTTCCCCCAAGTGTTCGTTCCTGATGTTGGGTCTAAACCTACTTCGCTGCAACTTCAAGCCACTGGTCTGTGTCCTAGATATTTGAGGGGTACTATCATATCCCCTCTTAATTGCTTTTTCCATAAGCTGAACATGCCTGTTTCTTTCAACCTCTCTTTATATGACTTGCCTTCCAAGCACTTTATCATTTCTGTCATCCACCTCTGGATGGTAACTTTTCCATGTCCTTTTTAAAATGTGAAACCCCAAACTTCACACAAAACTTTAGATGAGACCAACTAGTGCTGGTATTAATGCTGCACAAAATCGTACTTGTATTTTTGTTGATGCATCATGCTGTAGACTCATACTGAATCTGTTATTCAACAAAACTCTTAGATCCTTCTCCACAGTGCTGTCATCCATCCAGCCATCACCCATTTTGTATTTGTGGGTTTTTTTTCTTTAATCTTCCTAAGGTGTAGCACCTTGCATTCATCAGTATTAAAATTCATCCTGTGGGCTCTAGCCCAGCTTTCCAGTCTATCAAGATCCTTCTGAATTGTGCTCCTGTCCTCCAGCATGTTCACAATCCTTTCCAGTTTCATGCCATCAGCTCATTTGCTCAGGAAGCTCTTGTTGAACAGCACTTGATCTAGTACAGATCCCTGTGGCACTCCATTCAAAACCTCCTGCCATTCAGACACAGATCCATTTATATTTACCTTTTGCTTGTGTCTATTGAGGCAGTCATCTATCTACCATCAGTAGTTTCATTTAGCCAACCTTTCTCCAATTTAGTTATGAGAAGGTCAGTTGGGATGTTGTCAACACCTTGCTTAAGTCCAGCTACACTATATCCACTGTATTCCCTTCATCCACTCAGCTAGTTATTTTGTGAAAGGAGATTGTCACGGAGTCACATAGGTGCCCCGTGAGTGTGAGGGTGATTGGCAGAGTTGTCAATCACCCAGGCAGCTCAGGTGCCTGGTTGCCGGGGCAACCAGGTGGTCAC
>NW_017728943.1:62884536-62942445 GCF_001723895.1 Crocodylus porosus
GTGCGGGGTTACAGACCCCGGCCCATCAGGGCGGTGTTTGGCCTAGCGAGGCAACCAGACCCAGAGAAGGGTCAAGGGGACAGGCACGGCTGCGAGTGCCTGTGCTCCTAGCGCGAGGCGCGCGGTGTCAGCCCCAGAGAGGGCAAGGCCCCAGAGCGGGGCAGAGCCAGGGCGCGAGGCGCACGGTGTCAGCCCCAGAGAGGCAAGGCCCCAGAGTGGGGCAGAGACACGGCGCGAGGCGCGCAGTGTCAGCCCAGAGTGGGCAAGGCCCCAGAGGGGCGAAGCACAGAGGGTGCAGTACAGGCCCCAAAAGGGGGTGAGGACCCAGAGCGAGACAGAATAACCGGCGATAGCAAGCCACCCAAGGGCGCCGAGACTAGGGGGGCGATAGCGCCGGCCCTAGGGCGGCGAGAGTGAGCCGGCCCAAGGGTGCCGAGACTAGGGCAGCGAGAGCGAGCCAGCCCAAGGGGGAGCCGGCGGTTAGCTGGACGCCGGCGAGAAGCCGGACTCAAGGGGTGCCGGCAGTAGACGGCGCTAGCGAGCCGGACCCAGGGGGCGCCAGTGATTAGCTGGAGGCCAGTAAGAGAGGCCCGAGGCGCCGGGAGGGGGCTGGAGATAGGAGACTGACCCAAGGGGGCACCAGGTGGGCGAGGAGCCCCGGGGCCCGAGAGAGAGAACGAGGGCACCCGACGGGCGAGGGACCATCCAAACGTCCCCAGAACAGCTGCGAGGCTTGGGGCGTGCTGAAGGGGAGGTTTGGGGGCACGCATAGCCCTTAAGGCAGGACGATCATAGATACCCCAGTCTGGAATAGGGACAAGAACACCAAGACCGTCCACTAGGGAAACTGGCAGCCTCCACAATATATATATGTCATCACAGTCGTGGCGGGCGAGATTCTGAGGGTGCTACGTACACCCTAACGTGACGGTAGGGGGCGCTAGGGAGTTCACGGCCGCCCCTAGCCCCCACTCCCTCACAGAGATCAAGTTTGTTTGTCATGGTTTGTTTTTGGCAAATGCATGATGGCTACTCATGATCAGTCTTTCATCCTCTGGATGCTTGCAAATGAGCATCCTTATGATATGCTTCAGTAACTTCCCAGGTATAGAGGTCAGGCTAACCAGTCTAATTCCATGGGTCCTCCTTGGGTCCTCCTTTCTGCCTTTTTTTGAAGAGTGGCACTATGTTGGCCCTTTTCCTCTGGCACCTTGTCTGTCCCTCAAAACTTTCTAAATATTATAGCCAAGGTCTCTTCAGCCAGTTCTTTCAGTACTCTTGGGGTGAAGTTCATCAGGCCTTGATGACTGGAATTCATTCAGACCCACCAAAAGCTGACTGTCCCCTTCATGATTTATGCATTTCATTTCACAACTTATAATGAAGCTCAATTCATACACATACCCACTTCGGTTAGTCTGTCAGGTGCAAATCTTTCCTGCTTTCTGTGTGATTTCAGACTAACGTTGCCCTCTTTCATTATCTCAACCCTCAGCTTTTCCCCTTATTTATCCAAATAATGATTAAGTGTCTTGTTGCAGCTTGATTTTCTTGACAACTGGAAACAAAGCAGCTGCTGAGCAGCTCCACTTTGCAGTATAACCTGCATTCTGCCCATGTGGCTGGCTTGCAAGGGAAGTACTCTGCAATGGGTGTACTCTACCCAGAGGTATTCACTTTTGAGGAATTCTCTCTTGCCCCACTTCTACTTCCCAGTGCATGGAGCCAACTTCAAACCACTTTTGCATGTAGCCCTTTAATTCTCACATGTAACTCACATGACATTTGAGTGCAGACTATTAAAATGAAGATGATTTATATTACAAGCAAGATGAATTAGAGGGAACTTGACTGAAGTATTTAATTAATACCCAGTATATATTGATAGGGGAACAACATACAGGCTGCAGTTAGGCAGCCTGTGGTGTTTACTGCAGCAGGAGATAACCAAATGGGGTGTGTGAAATGGGCCATATTCAATTTGGATTTGGCCCCAGTTGGGGACAGTGATTCAATTCATTGATTTGGAATGCTGTCCCCAATTCAATTAGGCCAAACCTAAATCTGAAGATTTGATGCTGATTTGGAGAATCAGCAATTTGGCCATAGATGCAGGTTTAGATGTTTTTTCTACATACCTCGAGGTACCAGGCAGGGTTCGTGAATGCTGCGATGGTGGGGTGGATGGAGTGTCCCACGGGAGTGTAGCCCCCCCCCCCCCACATGCTCAGTGGTGAACCCAGAAGTGGACTGGCAGTACTTCTGGTCCACTTCTGCGTCTGCTGGGGAGCACCCTGGGGGCCCCCCCTACTGCCTACCCACTTGGTGATTGGCCACAGGGGCACCCTGGGTGCCCCCCAGACCCAGGAGGCACCAGTCACCAGCACAGGAGGGCCCCCTGCTCCCTGGCGGACTTGGAAATGGACTGGAAGTGCTTCTGGTCCACTTCTGGGTCTGCTACTGAGCATGCTGGGGACGTCTCTCCGCCCCCCCTCCCCCGCACACCCCTGTGGGATGCTCCATCCACCCCACCATCACAGCATTCATGAACTGCCTGGTACTTTGAGGTGTGTAGAAAAAACATTTAAAACCGTGTTTATGGCCACATCTCCAAATCTGAATCAATTCGAAGGGTTCCAATTTGATTCGGAGAGTTTAGAGGGTCCTCTGAATCAATTTGGATTCAGAGATTTGGCCACCAAATTGGGCAGAATCTCCACCGAATCGAAGCAGGGACCAAAGCTTCACACAGCCCTATAACCAAATCAAAGGATGTGGCTACATTTTTAAATGGGCTGGCTAAGTTTGTCACTAGCTAGCAGTTAGGAAATCTTAAATAAGGTTACTGGGGTTCAGAGCTGGATCCAAACATTTCTGGAGGTTTGTGTGCAGCATTCAGCCTTTTGAACAAGAAATAGGTCTAACCCAGGGGTGCTCAACCTGCAGCCTATAGGTCAGATCCAGCCCAACAAACTATGTCACCAGGTCCCCACAGGTCTAAAAAATTGGCAGTGGGGTAACGGTGGCCACTCCCCTATTGCCAAATTTCTGGACCCAAGGGGAGCCCTGCAGACCCAACAGAACAGCTCTGTGAGCTAGATCAGCCCTGCAGGGTGGTGCAGGGCCTGATCTCAGCACACAGGGCCAGATGGGGGTGGTATTTAGCCTGATCCAGGAATGTAGGGCCCAATCCTGGCCTGTGGAGCTGAGTGGAGGCAGCATAGGGTCTGCCTGATCTTGGCATGTGGGACTCAATCCAGGAGTGAGGAGCCAGGCAGAGACAGTGCAGGGTGCAATCCTGTCACACAAAGCCTGAACCAGCCTATAGAATGGCCCTACCCACAGGAACAAAAAACTGAGCACCACTGTCTAACCCAACCAGGAGTCATGTTACAGCTGCCTGCTTTGGTGCTGTGCTGCAGGCTGGCTAATTAGCTCTGCTGAGAAGCAGATGTCATCATAAGACAATGCCTACCAGTGTTACTTGAGCTAGCTCTGTGCATGCCACATCCTAAAGAAGAAGGGCTACCACTGCATTAGTAGCATAGCATCCAAGCTAATTAGCTCGGTCTCTTGGTGAGGTTAATTAACTTGCCCACTGTGCTGCACTAAAGCAGCCATTCGACGAGTAGCACATACTAGTTAGAACCACAGGAAAGGTTAGAGGCATTGGCTCACCACCTCCGTTTTTCACTAGATCTGCACTTGGTCATATTGCCTGATTCTGGTCATAAGCTTTCTTCCATATTGGCAGGAAGCATTCCCCTCTCCATGCCCACAGCAGACCCTGTAACAGCTGCATCATGGCGTATGGTGGTAGATTGGTGTCACCTTGAGACACACTTGGGCAGAATCCTCTTTTGCTTTACACAGCTGCATAAATGCCATTTTGGGGCACTTACACATAGTTTGCACTGCTGTTCCATATTCAGGGTGGATGTGTGAGCATTCACATGGCTACCAAGCATGTACAGTAGGCTGTACCCTGGCCATGCAGACACATAGATCCATATGCACCCACCCTGATTGAACCAAAGTCACAATTGTAGCTGGTGACAGGTTGGTCTCCCCTGGGCAGCCAAAAGAAGGACATATGTAGACCCACGAAGAAAAGATTGAGCCAGAAGGTATGTGGCTCAGTGAGATACCTGCTGTTCTGGCAGAGAGGGGGCCCTGAGTTCTAGGTTGGACTTCTGCCTGTGTGAGACAAACTGCTCTCCAATCATTTTATCTAGAAAATACTTTATGCAAGGTGCAGTGGAAGACCAGGACATACAGGTCTTTGAGTCTATATCACTTCAATGTCTGCTGCTGATTCATCCTGTGTATACAGACATCACCTTTGTGCTACCATAATTTTTTTTTTATGGCAGAGCAAAGGCCAAGCAAACACATGTCCATGCCCCTTGTCATGCCACACATGCTCCAGATTTGTAGGCACAACATAGGTGGTATAATTTTGTGTCGCTGATTTGCAGCTAATATCTATTTATTTTAAAGCCAGAGAGTGCGAACAGTCCAGAGGTGCACATGTTCTTCAGACACCCTGGAAGCATCTGCCCAGGTTTCCTATTTGGGAGTCCCCATGCACATCTCCACACACTGGTGTAGTCCGTAGGCACGTGTTGAATTCACTCCGTGTGGTTCCAGGGCTGAGACTGACAATCAGCTGATTGGCAGTCTCTGCCTCTGGACCACACCAGAGTTTACAGAGCTACACCCCAGAGATCCCCCAGGGTGTGTCTTTGCAAGCATGTCACCCATTGTTCCAAAGGATTAATTGGTGGGACAGTGAGTGACATGTTTCACCCAGTGAAGTGGAGACACCTCCCAGCACAGCTGATCTGCTTTTATTTGGAAATGGTTATTTATACCGTGTGATGCTGAGCACAACCTGCCACAATTTGCTCATCCAGAAAATGACAATGACTGGCCTTATGTACTTCCCTGAGTTTTTGTGGAGGCTTAATGAATTAAGTGCTTGTTCATATGGGAATGACCTTAAACACCTTGGGATTCTTGGCTGAAAGGTACAAGAGAAGTGTAAAATATTTGATTATTTTAAATGTATAGAACTAAAGCTTTTCAATCTCACTGGGCAACCAGCAAGCTGCTAGAACTGACAGCTTCTGGTTACTTGTTACTGCTCATATATCCATGGAAAAGGATAACAGATTAAGAAAAACAAATGTAGACTTATTAAGATATTATTTTGTCCCATAATTGCAAAAACAATAACATCAAGATACTTAGATAGCATCTGAGGTGCTATAAATACATTACGTACATTAACGTATTATACTTCACATTTCTGCAAAGTAAATAAAGAATACAGAGGAGACATTTCAGCCATCATGCTGAAAATCAGCTGTCTTAGAGGAAGTCAGCAGCATAATATTGGAGTTCAGGGCAGGAAGTGAAGATAATCCTATCCAACTACAACTATAAGCGAAGGTTATTTGGAATTTGACCAACTCAGCATCCTTGTTCTTTGCAAATGTTTCATTGGTCTTGTTTTTGCTGATCTACTTTCTGGCTCTGAGAAACAGAAGTGGAAAGGAAATCTGAAACCAATGTGACCTATAGATATACAACAATTGTGACAATCAGGCCATACGCTTATGTGCCTGACACCAGAAAACCACCTTTCGGAAACATGACTACTTAAGCCTGAATCTTATTAACCCCCAGATTCAAAACTTTTCAGTTAATTTCTTTCTAAGTGAATTGGTTGCTTGTGAAACATGTGAATGAACAGTCTGAGAAAAGGAATACTTCAATTTATGCAAGGCATAGAGCAGCGTAAGCTTCCTTCATTCCTGATAACATTGTGCCTGAACGTTACACAGCAGGGGTGTCTAACCTTTTTGAATGTAGGGCTAGATCATGAACTTTTTATCACCCAGTGGGCCAGCAGGAGTGAGCGCTTGTGCAGCCTGTCCAGTCTGGCCGCAGCTTGGGGACGCAGGAGTCAAGGGGTGCCGCCTGACCCTGCCATGTCCTCCCTGCCACCTGGGCAGCCTTGAGCATGCTCCCACACCTGCGCACCTGGGCTCAGCAGCCAGGGGGACATCCAGGGACTCTACAGGGGGGTGCGGGATGTGCAGGGACACCCTCCTGCTCCCTCTCCCCTGGGGCAGCCCAAGCCCAACCGGCAGGGGTCCCTCCCACCCTGGGGCCCACAACTCAACACCTCCAGCGCCATGTCTGCGGGTGCAGGGGGATACGGGGAGGCGGGAGCAGCGCCAGCTTCCCGCCCCGACAGCCACAGCAGCAGCTTCTCCCGCAGGCCCGGCTGCAGCATCCCTCCAAGCTGGCATCCGCACTCCCTGCACCTGCCTGCCCACTGCACTGTGACCTGCTCCAGCCCACGCGGCCAGCAGGGACCGACGCAGGGCGGGGCCGGCATGCAAATGAGGAAGGGAGGGGCGGGGCTAGGAACAGAAACCCTGCAATGTGGGAGAGTGGAAGAACTGGCATGCAAGTGAGGAAAGGGGGGGGTGGGGCGAGGAAGGAACACTGTGAAATGAGGGGGGAGGTGAGGAGCCGCACCACGTCTGCAATGTCAAGCTAACGCGGTGCATGTGGGAACCTCGTCCCTTCCCCAGCCCTTCAGCAGCCATTAAGAAGTTGCTGAGGGGCTGGGGGACGGACAAGGGATGGGAACTAAAGTAAACAGTGTTTACTTTCGTTTCCTGTCGCAGCACCACGGGCCACAGGAAATGGCTTGGTGGGCCGCATGGCAGCCCGTGGGCCATATGTTGGACAAGCCTGTTATACAGTATGAACCAACTTTAGAGGTAAAAAGAGGGTTCCCTCTCCATGCACTTCACTCTTAGATGGAGAGAGCTGGCCACAATCAACCTTTTCACAAAGTCTGTAACAGTGCCAGCTTCAGTGGAAGATACCACTCCACATATATCTTGTCATATAATTGAAATATGGCTGCTCAGCAATAATAATGGACCTCTGGGCTCCAGATGTTTGATTCATGAGGTGATGTGCAGTAGCCAAGCACCCACAATTTACACAGCAGTAGATTCTGCTATTTGTTCTGGTAAAGCTGACTTACTATGTTACAACAAAAGCCTATGAGCATGGCAGGTGCACTGGCTGATCTCAGGGCTGCAAGTAAGGAAACAACCCCTCATCACCAGCACATCTCTTCTACCAGCTCCATCATCTGGCCTTTCTTCCAGCCATCTGTTTAAGCCACAAGTCCTGTGTCCCCCCCGCTCCACAAAACACTGAGTGGTGCCTCTTCTCTGTGCCTGTAACATCCCTGTTATTCCTGTTCCTATTCAGAGACTACCAGCAAACCACTGGTTTTATGACATGCACAAATGGGCAACAAAAGAGAAGCGTACCAGACTTACTTCTAAAGGCCCCCAAAACTAGGCTAGCACAATGTTCAATGCTCTGTCTAGCTACTATGGGTGGCTAGGCTAAGACCTATTAACAGACTTTATGCAGGTGCTATGTACCAGGGATGCAACACTCACTTCCTAGAATAAGAATCTAAGGGCGCTTGTACATGTGATGCCATTACCATGTATACGTGATGAAAATGGCACTTTGTGTGGCTTAATGGCATGATGCTGTATGCATGCAGGAATCTGGGGAGTTTTAAATGAGTTTGCATCATTGCAAACTAAACTACACCCTGATGTAGTTTAGTTTGGAATAATGAGTTGTAGCTATTAATCAGCTTGTGCCTTGGCTGCAGGAAAGGTGAGCAAGCTCTGGGGGAAAAAAAAGGATTAGGCCCCTCGCCATTCCTGCCTTCAGAGGGCATCTGCTGCTCCCCACCTGGCTGGGGTACACTGTGCCTCAAAACAGGGGACCAGGCAGCTCCCAGGGTTGGTTGCTTGCCTGTCTCCACATGCCTCAGTGCAGGGGCTCAGTCTCAATCCATCCTGAGCCTAGGGCTGCCAACCCTTCAGAGCTTCCCTGGAGTCTCCAGGATTTATATACATATACCCAAGAGACTGCTGAGAGTCACCCAGGAGATAAATAATAGGGCATTCATTAAAATGAATATTAAATGTTGAATCCAATTTATACAGTAGTCCAGTGGGTTTTTAAAATGTAATAGTAATGTGAATTTTCCTTCCTCATGTAAAGTCTACGCACCATAATCTGTAACTGATATACACAAGCACACAGGCATGTTCTTGTTGTGTTTTGCGGGCACATTGGTGTTCCAGAAACCTCCAGGAACAGATTCAAACACAGTTGGGAACCTGAGCCCCAGCCAACCACTCCCCAGCTGGCTAGTGCACAGTGTGACTCGAGACAGGGAGCAGCCTGCCAGCTATCCCCACACTGGGGCACCCTATGCCCAAGCCAGCCACCCCTGCAGCACATGGAGCGGCGGGACAATGTGTCCCGCTCAAAGCAACCAAGCAGGAGCATGCACTGCAGCACAAAGTAGCAACCCAAATTAGTGCTGCTACTATTTGTGCTGCTGCAAACACAGGCCCCTGCTTGTGTGGACACAGCCTGAATGGCAAACAACTAAATGGGAAAATGGACAGGGATTTGAAAGGAATGTTCTAGACATTTCTTATATTGTTTTAGGAGATGGAGACTTTGGAGGTGCCTAAGTAACTTCAAAGCATAAAACCCATTGATTTTTAATTCCCGAAGCCCAGCTATTCAGACCAGCACTTGTAAACAAAAGTCTCTGAATAGTCTCTCTGGGTTCAGTGGGACCAGTCCCATCTGGAAAATTATGCAGGTAGGATTGCACTAGCAGAATTAGGGCCTTAGTAAGTAGTTATTTAGGGTCAAATTCTGACTAATTGACTCCCAGGCTAGGGACAGAAGTTACACATAAACCAGATTATGTGATCAGAAACCAGTTTAAATCTGCAACAGAAGCCTAGTGCATATACATTTCTTTCAAAATGGCCCAAACCAGTTTAAGATAAACCTGGTTGGATGTAGTATCAGACTTAACTGATTTAGGTCAAACCAATTTACAGAACTTCTGTCCCAGATCCCCTCCTGGTTCAAGTTGACTCACAGTCCGCTGGCATCCCAGGATGCTTTGCAGCCCTGGGCTGTGCTGTGCTATCTGCTCCAGCAGAGCAGTGTCTGCCCCACTCCTCTGCTCCCTAGCTATAGCAATATCACTGTTCTGGGTGGGAGAGAAGTGGGTGGTGGGGGAAGAAATCCTAGCACAGGACTCCAGCCAGGATCTGCCTGGTGATGGGGGCGGGGAGAAGGGAAGCTCTCAGAGGCTTCTCCTCCCCCACTTCCTGCCTGAGTGGAGAGGGGGGTGTAGCAGGTCCCAGCCCAGCCGGCCTGGTCATGCCTCCCCCTCTCTGCTCAAGCAGAAAGTGGGGAGAAAAGCCTCTGAGGGCTTACCCACCACCTGCGCTGGGCAGACACTGGCTGGGGTCAGTGTGGACCAGGCTGGGTGGTTTAAAACCTGCCCCCCATCATACTCAGGTGGATGGACCACACCCTCTACCTGCTCAAGCAGAGGAATGGGGGAAGCCTCTAAAGGCTTCCCTCCCACCCTCCCTGCCCTGGCCAGGCAGACCCCAGCTGGGATCGGTGCAGGCCAGGGTGGGGGTTTAACCCCCTCATCATATTCAGTGAGCCCCTCACTGCTCTTGAGCAGGGTGGGAGGGAAAGGCCTCTGAGAGCTTCCCTCCCAGCTTCCCTCCCTTCCCTTTGGCAGTGGCCAGCAGGCTGGGAGACATGCTTTAGAGCCCCCTGGCTTCTAGCCTGAGCCAGTGCAAGCATGTGGCTACATTCCCCGAATCAAAAGTGAATGTCTGTTCATTTGCTTGTCAGTTCAATCTAAACAGTTTTGATTAACCTGCAAAGATTGAATCGATTCAGCCTCAGGTTTTTTCACTGTCTGTACTTAGCCCCAGTAAGCAAGCAATTACTCACAGTTCTTTCAGCTAGAGTAAGGGAGTTCACAATCTGACACGTAGTGGCCATCTACTAACTTGTAACAAATCACTGTAGTTTTGTTTAGATGTTTGTCTCTGAGTAATATTTATCTTCACAGTACAGAAAAAAGTTCTCATAATACATTTCACCTGCTGGACATTCAGCCTGGTGAAAGATACAATGAAAACAGTGTTATATTGGTTATCACCAACACTGTATGTGTGTGACCGATTGCTACTGGAAAATCTCAAACTCTAGATAAAAATCATTGGGCTTTTTTTTTTTTTATACATTTCAAATGAGCCATGTTGTAAAGGAAATCTGCAATAATGAGATAATATGAATGAAAAATAAATAATTCTCATGTTTTCAGCAAACAAATCAGTATGAAGGCATCTGCTGAAACAGGCATTTAAGTCATGTTATTTGAAGGTTGGTATTTTTCTTGCTTCTGCTTTGTGGTTTATTTGGCAATATTACGACCATTATTGTAATATATTCATTTTAGATACACTCTGTTTAGGTACCCAGAGTACATGACTACTATTGAATTACAGATTTCTCACTGTAATATACAACAAAAATCATTGGTAATAAATATTTTGGAGGCCAATATCAAAAGAGAGGTAGATAAAAGCAGTTTACCACTTCAGCTTATGAGAAGTAGCAGAGGTATTGGAAAAAGCAATTCAACAGCACTGAAGCCAACAGAACTCTACCTGAAGAAGTATAAGTCAATGACTATGAATCCACTGCAGGATTGTGATTAAAATGTTCATGGCAGCCCTTAATAAAACCGGTGATTCAGACAACCTGGTTAGCCAACATATGCTATACATAGCCTATATCAACCTGTGCTTTAAGGAAGAGTTTTCAAAAGATGAATCAGATATCAATAAACAATATCAAGCATGTATACATGTGGTGTAAAGAGAATAGATAGATAAGAGCCATGCTGTATATACGATACAGCAAGCCAGCAAAAGTAATAATTACTTACTTGAGATTTTGTTTAATAGAGCATTTCTCTTCCCCTGCCAGCAGTGAGGCTTGAGACAAGTTTGTCCTCACCTATCAAGGATGCAAAAACAGCTGTCAGAAATGGTTAACAAGGAAGCAAACAGCATACCTCCTGCTCAGACTAGATGCAGGGCTTTGTATAAATACTGAGTTTCTGAAGAGTGCAGAACTAGCAGCTCTGAAAACAAGAATCCTGTACTCAGCCTTAGAAGAGGTGGCAGCTTTCCAGTGAGAGACATATACTCAGGATTGTTCATTCTTTGGATACCCTTGTTCAGCCCTTGGCTACCCTCCTAAAGCAGTCTAGGGGGACACCTGATAGGGTAATGATTTCCTCATGTGATGTGGACGTCTGCCCTCTGGGGATTGGACTGAAACAACCAACTTACACACTGTCACCAAGAACTACTAGCTTGAGTTATATGTAAACATGCACCTAAAATCAAGACTCTGCAATACACTACCAGAATTTCCACTTGCCCTCTCTTCTCATCAAGGATATTTGTTACTACCACAGCAGGTGAGTGAACAGCAATACAAAAAGAAAGCTAAGAAGCCTGTGCCAAAATCATCTTCATCTCCCATCTGGCCCATTGTCACTGGCTAAATACAAAAAGTCAAAAAGCTCAGGGATAAATTGATTCAATCTTCACAGATTAATCTAAATTGCACAGATTGAACCAATAAGCAACTGAATAGACATTCACTTTTGATTTGAGAAATGCAGCCACATGCCTGCAGTGACTCAAACCGGAAACCAGAGTTGGAGGGGAGTGGTGCTAGAGCAAGCCTCCCTGATCAGCTGAAGGAGACAGCTTGGGCCCACGTTAGCCCAAAGCATCCTGGGATGCTGGGGGACTGTAAGTTAACTTGAAAGTGGAGGTGATCTGGGACAGAAGTTGAATAACCCAATTTAACCTAAATCAGTTAAGTCTGATACTATATCCATTCAGGTTTATCTTAAACTGGTTTCATCCATTTTGAAAATGGTTTATGTGCAGTGAACTTCTGTTGTGTTACAGATCTGAACTGGTTTCTGATCACTTATACTGGTTTATGTGTAGTTTCTGTCCCTAGCCTCTAAGTTTACTTGCTTTTTGTATCAAGGCCAAGCTGCTAGTCCTCAGTTTCCAGGGCTCTCCATATTGTCAATCCTACTTCTATCTCCAACCAAGTCTCTGTCTATAGACCCTTCTTTTGTCTTTATTTGGCATGACTTTTGCTCCCTACCTCCTGTTTTTGACTATGGTTTCTTTCATAGTCTTCATTTTCAGTGGAATAAACTTATGTGCCTTCCTAATTCAAAATCTTTTTTGACACATCTGCAAAACTTTTTTAAAACTAATCCATCCCACAACTTTAGCTCTACCCCCCCACCTCCCCTGCTTCCTAAATCCTAGCTCAGGCCACTTGTAGCAAACAAAATTGGGGAAATTCATATGATCTGTTCTCCAAAGGAAAGCAGATGTCTAGGGATTTTAACTGCCATGACTTCTGTATCTGGTTGCACTAATATTAGTTTTGCACTAGTGTGATTCCATTAACTTAACTGGTATTTGACAGTGGTGTAACGAAAATCAAATGCACGATAATTGTACAGGAGATCATTATTTCTTTCCTGTGTTTAGACTTTTCAAGTCCATGATTCTTCCAAGCACTGCAGTTATGGTTCATGGTATTAAGACTATAATAAAATGCCTACTAATGTGAGAGTGGGTTTCACTGTTCATGTACCTTCCCAGGACACCAAAGCTATTGTAGGTTCCCATACTGGTCAAATAGCACCAGCATGACTCCTCTATATAAAGCATAATACTCTCTGCTCTCTGTTAGGTGAAGGTCCCCCTTCATCCTTTCTGCATCTTTCCCCAGACTCCTGAATTTAAATGGGGGGTGGAGGGAGGCATTGGGGGGCTCATGGCAGAGTGCCCCACATGGTGTGAGGTAGTGGGGGCATCAGGGATTGTCCCTCTGCCTGTCAGCAGCCGGTGAGCAGGGGCTTTTTTTTTTTTTTAGAGTTGGGAGCTTAGGCCAAGAGGGCGGGCAGGGAATGGGACTCATGACAGAGCCCCCCCCCCCATACAGTGGGGGGGCAATGGGGATTGCCCCCCACACCTGGCAGCACCCAGTGAGTGCTGGGTTTTTTTTAAAAAGAGCTGGGGCAGGCAGGGCAGCCTTTGACAGGGCTGGGAGAGCAGGCGGGGGATGGGGCCTGTCTGATTCGGAGTTTTGGCCAATTCAGTGGCAGCTGAATCTTCGAACCAGATTCGGTCGAATCGATTCAGGACAGTGGTTCAAATCACCAAGTTGAATTTCTGTCCCCTGAATCAGCTGAATCCAAAGCAAATGCTAGCTGCTTTGCACAGGCCTATCAGGCACTTACTAAAGACAGGAAGAACCCAGGTGTTCAGGACAAGAATTCTTGCAGGTGGTATCTTTTATTGGGCCAGTTGCATGATTGGGATGGACAAAGACAAACTTTTGGATATCACTTTCTTTCTGTGATACCTGAAAGTTTGTCTACTCTTATCCTCACCACGTAGTTGGTTCAATAAGAGATAGCACCCACAAGGATTCTTGACTTTCCTGGAGCATTACAGCAACATCCACACTACCAAAACAAGGTGTTTAAAGATTTTAAAATGTATTTATGTGCCTGAAAATTCTGATATACATCTACTTGGGCCAAGTCTGTCTAACACTAAATTCATTGGCATGGAAAGAATAAGCTCATTCTGAAACCCTGCTGCCTAGCAGGCCAAAGAAGTGGTTTGTTTGTCATGTCAATTTTATTGCTTAATTTCTGTTATCTAATTGTTTCATTACTCAAACACACCATACAAAATGTAAACACATAGGGTCTTATGTTGCTCATCTACAATTTCAGTTGTGGTCATTGAAGAGAAAAACGGTTTGGGAAAAGAATAGTCAGTTCTTCCCGAGGAGAGGAAAACTATCTTCTGTGAAGCACTAAAGAGCTGCACAAGATTTTATTTCCTATTTGTACCCATTCCCTATGAATAATTTGCATAAAGGAGTTCAAATGGCAAAAGGAATGGATTGTTAACACAGCCAAAAGAAATACAGTAGGCAGGACACTGAAGAGTCTTCAAACAAAATGAAGAACATCTTGGCCTTTGCTATTGATCCAGTTCTGAGCCAAGAACCTACCTTATTCAACTGCTTCCTCTACCAGCACTGGGAAATGTGACGATCTACAGCCTGTCCTTTCTCCCCAAAGCCCACATGGAGATGAGGCTATTCTGTGGCATCCAGGTGAGAAAAACAACACAAACTGTGCTTCATACACAGCTAATTAACTTGCAACTGCACTAGAAGAAAGATCACAAACTATGACCAGAAGCCATAGAACCATGTCTCATAATAGTCTTATCAGCTTGTAAAAGTACAGAAGATGCATAGAATGACTGCTGTTTGCCTAGGAAGGTGTCCTCTATGCGGGCTGAGTGGGATGCCAGTCTGAGAGGATTCAATCATCTGTATCTCAGCAGACTTTCTGGTTTTTTGGTAAATTTGTATGTACCCATATGCTTCAAATTCAGAGATGATTTATTGAGAAACTCCACAACCTAGCCCCAGAATCCTATGGGCAGCATATGGGAATTTTATAATCAGTTATTCCATCTGCCTATCCAAACTTAGTCCTTTTTGCCCCTCCATGAGCATATCTATATATGCATTAAGTCACTTTTTCTAATGTGCATTAAATTTAGTACCTCCAATGTGAGATACTAAAGAAATGTGCATTAGGCTGCCTTAATGAACAGTAATGAATGCACATGGCTTTTCAGTGACACTTAATGCACAGTAGCCTATTTTATTGTGCATTAGTGTAATTGTGCAGTTTTTTACGAGACACTTTAATGCACAGTAAAATAGGCTATTGAGGATTAAATCACATGTGTAAACATGGCCAGTGGCTGTATCTATTCACAACACTACTTATTGCATCAACACATGTTTAGCCACTCAAGGTGGCCCACCCAAAGATACAAGGGAATCTGTATCCTCCTATACCACAAGTGGTTGTCCAACAGTTTAAACAGTGAAATAGTCTTTTCATTCATTCATCCATATCACTATCGCTATAGTACTTGGGTAAACCTTCTTTTAGGCCTTTCCCCTAGACCTACCTCTGTTTTTTCTCCATCACAACGTCCTAATGCCTTACAAGTTTCCACTCCTTAGTCATTGCTTAAAACCTCTCCCTAATACTGTGTGAACCCTAGTCTCTTCCTTACTCAGTGTAAGATGCTACTTTTAGCAGTGCTAACTTTCACATGACCCAATGTGCACCACTCCCAAAAGCTTATCTGTCTCAGACTGCAGCTTCACAGTTCAGGCCTTGCCTGACAGCGTAGCTGCTAGCCTGCCACCACACGGCTAGCCCTCCCCACCCCATGGCAGGCTAGTCAAAGCTGATATGATGCCTCCAGTAGGGGCTAACCCTCTGCCCATTCCCTGTCACCAGAGTGGCCAGCTGGGGTCAGCTGCCCTCCACTCCTGCATATAAAAACCTGACCTGGAACAGAAAGTATCCAAAACTGCTTTGCTGCTCCTTCTGACTTGTTCTTTGGCATCGCTCTCTGTCTGAACTCTCTGTCTTCTTGACTCAGCTTACCCCTTGGACTTAGCTCTGTTTGATCTCCTAGCTTCCTGAACCAGTTTGACCTTAGATTTCACTTATCCATCTGAGCCCTGGTTGGCAACTTGATCCCCAAATGACCCCAGAGCTGGATGCCTACATCCTGATGTAACAGTTTGTACATTGTATGTAGTTTGTACCAGTATGTCTGTAACTGGTGTGCTGGCTGAGCTGGTAATAGGAGAGGTCAAGCTTTTTCTGTCAGAACAGTTTTTCTCCAGCAAACTGGGGGTTCAAATGAACAAACTTTTCAGGGAAAAAGTTTGGTGTGAATTCTGACTTCTTTGGGTTTTGTCGGGGAAAAAAAACCCTTCACTGACATTTTGTTTCATTTTGTTTTTTCTAGGTAAATCAACAGCATTCCATAAAAAATTTCAACAAAAAATAATTTACTATTTTCATTATTTTTTTTCTAGCCAAGTCCTCTACAGACCCACTTTATATCACCAATAGGTGAGATCAATAAGCCTATGTTTCAGCCAAGTTATTCTACATTCTTTGTGCTTACATATAAAGGCAGTATAATTTTCATAACTGTATTCCCAACAAAGCTTTAGATTTTAAATACTATTTTACAAAGTGAAAAATAATTCCTGAAGAGTTTGACCATTTATTTTGTGGTTTGGGGTTTTTTGGGGTTTTTTTGGGGGGGGGGGGTTGGCAAATGTGTATTATTCCTTTTCTTTGTGACAATGTATTTAGCAGAATTTGCCGATTTGTTGGAATATGACAGGCCATACCATGAGTACTTCTGCCATGGCCTCAAACTTCAACCCACTATTACTTATAAAGATCATATAGTGAGGGTTCCCTGTCCTAATACACCTCTAGATATAAAGCTAAGAGCCTACTAAAATTTTGCATTTTGTTTCTGCGGTTATACTGCTAAACCATGCAATTCACTTACAGAGCAAGGAAAAGTGAGAGCAGTATCTTGAAAGAAAAGGCAAGCCAGTCATATTGATTCCTGTATACCCAGGGTGGCTGCATGCAGCCATCAGCAAACTGTAACTGGTTGTGGAACAAGCTACTCAGACAGCAATGAGGACTTAAACAGCCAGCAAAACAGTCAGCTTCTTCTACAGGAAAAGTACATTACAGAAGCCAGCATCTGTGTCTTGCAGCTGCCAAATAGCCTCCATGTGTTGTTACAGCTGTTGATGCTACTGCTAAGGAAGACAGAACAGAAGGGTAAAAAAAAAAAGCAGCATCAAGAATGTTCAGTTACTGGAAAACAGTGCCAAGCAGGTATTCAAGTTATATGCATGCACAAACTAAGCCACCTAAGCATGTGAGCTCACTGCTGTTTGCTGACTAGACTCTCAATGAAGAGAAATCATGTCACTGAGCCATTAGCCAGTTTTAAACCACACTGAAGACAGGATCTGCTGAAATCCTGAAGTAACTTACAGAGCTACATGAACTGGTTCAGAATAAACACAGGGAGGGAGATGGGGGCTTATGCTTGATGTGAGTGGAGAATTTATCATCTAAAGCCAAAAAAAGAAACTGCAATGACTCCCCCCACATACCTAAAAAGAATTGTTGAACATGTTGTTTTCCTATGAAATGCCTAATTCATTGATATTTTAACTTAGCATTCTCTGTGCTTGCAGTCTTTTTAGAAAATATATAAAATAATCAGTAAATGAGGTTGCTTGACAGCTATTTACATTTGCACCTAGAGTTAGATGCAAAAGGGGACTTAGGCATTTGTGACACTAAGTGTAATAACATTTAACTGATAGGTTCCTGGCTCCCGGAGTGGAACCTAGAACCCTGAATTAGGTACCTAAGTTCTCTATACAATGAATGGGCAGTTAGGTGACTCCAAACGGGTTACTCAGTTCTGTTAGGAACTAAGATAGCCAATAAATCAGGGGTGGGCAAAATGCAGCCTGCAGGCCAGATGTGGCCTGCCATGCCATTCTATTCAGCCTGCAGGTCCCCTAAATAATTTAGAAAATTAATATTTATCTGCCCCAGGCTGCCAGTCATGCAGCCCTCAATGGCTTGCCAAAACTCAGTAAGAGGCTCTCCGCCCAAAATAATTGCCCACCCATTACTAATTGCAATAAGTAATGCTAAATAGAAGGGTGTCCTTAATTCCTAGCGCTCTTAAGAATGTTGGCAACTAAACCTGAGTTGTTAAATGAAGATTTACAGATCAAAACCATCTCCTTAACCTAGGTATCTGAGTCGCCCCTTCCAAAAAATGAAGCAGAGCTTACTTTCCTCAGAGGAAGAAGAAGCAGTGGTGGTCATTTGGCCAACAATTCAGTGATCAGAGCTGTCGATTAATGAGTGAGCAACCCAAGTTCAGTTCCCTGATCAGTCTGAGAGGATTCAAACTTAGCTGTCCCAGGAGAGCATGGGATATAAGTTATTCAGTGCTGCAGGTGCTCTAGTCCCATTCTGTTGAAGCTGTCCTGCTTTGCCAAAAGGAATTCAAAACTATTTGAGCCAGAGAGGAGGCAAAACTATTAATTAGTGGGCACATCTACATGGCCATTAATCTGCAGTAATTACTGCACATTTAATTTACTACTTGCTTAATGAAATACTAACTAAATGCACATTAACTAGAGTTTCTGCGTAGTAGTGCTGGTGAATGCCTTTTTAGTGATGCTACTGGTTGTAGCCTAATAATACTGCGCGGTAGTGTATTAGCATTGTCCGTACTGTGATGCGCTACTGCACAGTGTTATTAGGCTACTGCAAATTAAGCATCTCATGTAGACACAACCACTGAGTGATTTGTGCACCCATCCTTGGGAGCATCTACATGTACAAATAATGCAGGATCAGTTTACTCTAGAGTAAACTGCCCTGGGCATGTGTCTACATGTACAGGGATGTAGAAGCAGATTTGTTGCTACTGGCAGCAGTCTGCTTCTGCCCCCTCCAGCCCTGCACTGAACACCTGCAGCTGCCAGGGGGAGCTCTAGACTCCCCCTGGGGGCTAGGCCAGGGACTTGCATAGAGCACAGGGCCAGGAGACAGCTGTCTCCTGGCGGAGACTGGGATATTGCTTCCTGCCCCTGGGAGCTGCCTGCTGCTGCACCACTAGAGCCCTGGCAGGGACAATTTCCCCCTGCCACAACAGCAGGGAGCTCCCAGCCCCCACTTCCCATCATGATCAGGGAGCAGGGGCTGGCAGAATCTCACCCCACAGCACCAGCTCCACAGTCATGGGGCCAGCACTGGGAAATTCTTATCTCCCAGGCCAAGAACTGCAGCCCTTGGAGATTCTTATCTTCTGGCCTAAGACCCATGGTTCCAGGCCCAGACTGGGAGATAAGAATCTCCCACCACTGATCCCACAACCACAGAACTGGTGCTGGGAGATAAGAATCTCCCAGTCCCCACTCCCTGATCATGATTGGGAAGTGGGGGCTGGGAGCTCCCTGCTGCTGCAGCAGGGAGACATTGTGGCTGCCCAGGCTCCAGTGGCAGAGCCCATCCCAGCATCAGGCAGCTCCTGAGAACAGGGAGCAATCTCCAGTCCCATGCTGCCCAGCTGACCAGAAGCACACTTGCTCCTGGTCAGCTGTCAATGCATGCCATATTGTGTAGTTAGTAATCAAGATTAAATTTATTATTTGTATTTGCAGATAGCAAATTTCATATATTCATAGATGTACAGTTGGAAGGGACCTAAGTAGATCTTCAAGTCCGACCCCCTGCCCTGGGCAAGAGAGAATGCTGGGTTCATATGACCCCAGCTGGGTAACTGTCAAGCCTCCTCTTAAAGACCCCCAAGGTAGGAGCCAGCACCACTTCCCTTGGAAGTTTGTTCCAGATCCTAGCCGTCCTGACCATGAAGTAGTGCCTTCTAATGTCCAGCCTGAACCTACTCTCAAACAATTTATGGCCATTATTCCTTGTCACCCCAGGAACAGGGTCTCTCCCATTCCCCACTGGTCCTCCCTGGTAAGTTTATAGATGGCCACCAGGTCCCCTCTCAGCCTTCTCTTGTGAAGGCTGAACAGGTTCAGGTCCCGTAGCCTCTCCTCATAGGGTCTGCCCTGCTGTTGCCAGATCATATGAGTAGCCCTCCTCTGGACCCTCTCTGTGTTGGCCACATTTCTCCTAAAGTGCGGCGCCCAGAACTGGACACAGTAATCCAACTGTGGCCTGACCAGTGTTGCATAGAAGGGAAGGATCACCTCCTTGGCCCTGTTTGTGATGCATCTGTGGAGGCATAACAAGGTGCAGTTGGCCTTCCTGACCATGACCTCACATTGGTGGCCCATGTTCATTTTGGAATCAATAATGACTCCAAGATCTCTTTCTGCTGCTGTGCTTTTGAGAAGGGAGTTCCCCAGCCTATAGGTATGCTGCTGGTTCTTACTGCCCAAGTGCAGTACCTCTTGTCAGTATTGAATCCCATCCTGCTCACATTCACCCACCCCTGTAACCTGTCCAGATCCAGCTGTGTCCTGTCTCTCCCTTCTAGTGTGCCCACCTTGCCCCAAATCTTGGTGTCGTCAGTGAATTTGAACGGGGTACTTTTTACCCCCTCGTCCAAGTCTGCTCAGGCTGCCTGCTGGTGTGCCCCAGGGTTTAAAATGTCTGCAGGCTTTTAAAGGCCTGAGGCATAGGCTGCCATAGAGGCAGCCCATGAATATACTCCCAGATATATTAATGCATTTGATATTAAGGAACACTGGGTGCATATACACAAGATGCTTAACTGCACAGTTTCATTGTTTACTGCACATTAAGTGTGCATCTACACATACACGCACTTACTGCACAGTAAAAACCCCTAATCATGGAGTTTTTACCTACCCCAGCTAGGTAATTGTCAAGCCTTCCCCTAAAGACCCCCAAGGTTGGAGCTCCTAATCAAATTTACTCACAATTAGTTATTGTGCTGTAACAGCTCCCCATACCTAACACCATAGAGACAGCCACATAGAGGCTCAGACATCTGGCACAGGACCACCAATGGTGACATCCTCACCGATGCCCATGCCTGTGCCCACCACCCAGGCTGGCAACCTCATGGCACGGTGGAGTGAGGTGGAAGTGCAGCACCAGTTCAAGCAGGGCATGTGCTCCATTGCCCACATCTCTGAAGGGCTGTCAGGCCAGGACTGTGGGCACAACCAGTCAGTGCAGTAGTGCTGCATAAAGGTTATATGCCTTGTGGGCACAGTGTGTTGTCATTACCAACCACAATTGTCGGTCAGGGAGTGCCCATAAGTCCATGCCTTGTATGCAGCAACTGATGGACATCCTCATGCCCTAGGACCCAGGCCACAGCCATGCTGTGTACAGCAGCACAGATGGCCTGCCTGAGGCCCTGCCCCAGCCTGGCACCTGCAGTGAAACATGACCAGGAGAGGGCCCCTCAGGCCTGCAGCTGCCCATCCCACTGAGGTCCCTGGCTGCACCCTCCTCCAGCAGCTTGGGGAGCCCAGACCAGTGCCTACTGCACCAGCTCTACAGCCCCAGTCTCCGCCATGAGGCACAGCTGGCCCTAACACTGCCAGCAGCACAAACTCCTCCCTGGAGGGGCCCCTGGCTGGGTGTCTACCCACCATGCACCACCATCTGAGGATACTGCCTGGAGCTGCATAGCATCACCAACAGCCATGACCATGTGGAGCCACCAGCCATGCCAGTCTCAGCCATATGGTAAGGCCTGCACTGGAGGGAGGGCCCTCCTGCCCTGGCTCTGGTCCTGGCCCCTGTCCCCATCCTCCACCCCTGCCCCACCTCCCCAACTGGCCTGCCTGTACTCCCCTGGCCCCAGGTTTCCCTCCCCGCCACAGCACACAGAGAGGTGGGAGACAGTGCCAAACTTTATTGAGAAGCCTGTGCCCCTGTAGCTAGATGAACATAGGCCTCTCACAAGCTGAGTAACATGTAGTACCTTGCAGCAATGTCCTTTTCAGCAGTGTGGGGCAGGGACATGGAGTGCAGCCACAGGTAGACCTCCAGGCAGCAGCAGAGGTTGTGGGGCAGCCCAGGCTTGTCCCCCACACTGTCATAGATCAGGGTCCCATATCAGGTGTGCAGGTGTTCCTGGGGCACCATGGCTATCAGCAGGAGCAGGGTGTAGTGGGTTGAGCACTTATCAGTCTGAACAAACATCTCCTCACACACCACCTGGGGCATGCACAGCAGGGGCACAGTCAGGGTGCAGAAGCAGCAGCACTGGAGGTGGGAGGTGAAGAAGATCCCTGTGGAGAGGGCAGGGGTATGGGAAGCTCCTTGTCCCAGATATCCAGGAGCCCCATGCCCCCTGAGCCCTGGTGCCAGGGGCTGGGCAGCAGCACAGGAGACAGTCTGGCCTGCAGGAAGAGGGGAGGCAGCAGGGTTTGGAGCCACAGCAGCAGGTGCTTCCAGGATCCTGGCCCCTGGGAATGGGCAGAGGAGACAGGCTGCCCACAGCCAACACTCAGCAGCCCACTGGCCCCAGGGGAACAAGCAGAGATGGGGGGCTTGGCCAATGGCTGCCTGGGCCCAGGCCTGCCTGCCCAACTTATCAGGGTATCAGGGCACACATGCACGCCCAACCACTGAAATGAGGCTTGGCACAGCATGGCCCCAATATAAACATCTTATCTCTGAAATGTTGCAAACTCACACAAACAGCTTCTTTCTCATGGCTCTACTGGACCTGCAGCTGCAAGAGGAGAAGAGGCCATTCTTGGCAGCTGGGATGTGGCCTCAGAGTCACTGATGCCTATATCCAGGGCCCTCCAGCTCTGCCAGAAGAGGACCCTAGAAAGAACCCTCCTCCTGGACCACCTGGTCACAGTGTCAGAGGACTGGCTGGCAGATGCTCCGGCTTGGCAGCAGAGGATGTGGCCTACCAGGACAGGTGGTAGATAGAGGACATGGCCTGTGAAGACGTGCAAGACTGAGTAGTCCAGAGGAGGCTACTCGTATGGTTGAGGGCCCTATGAGGAGAGGCTGAATCTCTTCAGTCTCTGCAAGAGGAGACGGAGGGTGATCTTGTGGCTGCCTACAACTTTATCAGGAGCCACCAGCAGGGACTCGGGGAAAGTCTGTTCACCAGGGCCCCCCTTGGAGTCACCAAGAACAATGGCCACAAACTGAGGGAGGATAGGTTTAGGTTAGATATTAGGAAGAACTACTTCACTGTAAAGGTGCCCAGAGCCTGGAATAGGCTTCCCAGAGAGGTGGTGCTCGCATCTTCCCTGGAAATCTTCAAGAAGAGACTGGGTAGGCACCTGGCTGGGGTCTTATGACCTCTCCAACCCACAGTGCTCATTCCTGCCCATGGCAGGGGGTCGGACTCGATGATCTGTCTAGGTCTCTTCTGACTCATTGATTCTATGATTCTATGATTCCTGGCACAGCTCCTGGCCCTGGGGCATGAGTGGGTGGAGGCACTGCAGGAGCAGACTGCAGTCCTGGGTGTAGCAGTGCAGACCAGCTGCCAGTTGCTGGAAGTCACCTTTGTGCTGCCGGCTGCCCAGCCTCTGAACCTAGCCCTGCCTGGCCCCTGGCAGCCATCCACCACCCAGCAGCAGGCCCTGATCTGGGCCTGGGAGGAGGTCCTGTGCTGACTCCAACAGCCAGAAGCCCCTGCCCCAGTCTCTGCCTCAGGTCCACCACCACCCAGGCACCTCACCTGGGTCCAGCCCAGCCGTTTGCCCAAGCTCCACATGGGCACAGAGCTGGAGTTGCCTGCATCTGGGCTAGGACCACACACTGGCTGTGCTGGCTCTGAACACCAGCTGCTGATAGGGGAGTCACCCACACTGGGGGAGCACCAGCTGCCATTGCCCCTGAGTGAATGCATCCATGGGGGAATGGCCAGAGGCTGAGATGGTAGCTGCCTGTCCCCAAGCTCTGCCCCCTAGATACTCCCACCCCATGGCCCCCCACCCCAGGATGGCACACAAGGAACATTGTACATAGTTTTCACATGGAAGATTGTTTTATTGCTGGTGGGTGCACTGGGTGGTGGAGAGGCTCTGTTTGTTGGGGAGGTCAGGGGGAGGGGGCTCTGGTTGATGTTAGGGGAATAAAAACTTGTTCTTCTGAGATGTGTCTGCAATAAGTGTAGTGCTGGGGGTGGGGGAGGGTCTCTGGATGGTGGTGCAGGTGAGCTAGAGCAGGTGGTTGGCAAGCATCTCCCACACCTGGTGCCCTGGCTCCCACTGGTAGGTGTGCAGTTCTTCTGGGGCCTCAGCATGTGGGGGAAGCCACCACTGCCACTGCTGCTGCCACTGCCACTGCCACTGCTGTTGTAGCTGATGCTCCCACTGCCAGGCATCCTCCATGCACTGTGCCTCCTCCACTCAAGCCTTGTGGAAGAGCGCCCCCCAGGCCTCACAGTTGTTTAGCAGAAGACAGGCTGTGATGATGACCCCGGGAGGTTGTCCTCAGCAAACTAGAGGACAGCAATGAGGGTGCCCCAGCATCCCTTGAGGTGGTGGAAGCTGTACTCCACCAGTGCACAGGTTTGGCCCAGACAGCTGTTAAAGTGGGCCTGGTGGGGATCCAGCTGGCCAGTTTAGGGCTGCATAAGTCAAGGCAGAAGCAGGCAGGTAGGGTCCCCAGTGAGGAAGGGTTGGACCACCATGGTCCAGCATCCCCATCAGGAAATGCCCACTTTCCACCAGGCCCAATAGGCTGGAGTTTCAGAAGATGCGGGTGTCATGGGCACTTCCCATTCAGGTGGCACTCACATGCATGAAGGCGCCTCGGTGGTCCATGATGGCCTGAAGCACCATGGAGTGAAAGCCCCTCTGGCTGTAATAGGGGCAGCCTCCATGGGGTAGGCAGGTGATGGGGATGTGGGTCCCGTCCAGGACCCCAATACACTGGGGGAATCCCAGGACATGAAACCCCACCACCGCTGCCAGGGGGTTGTGAACACGGAGCATGATGTGCCCCAGCATACCCTGGAGGGTGCCACACACTTCAAGGGTGGCCTCCCTGACAATGGCCTTGCCCATGCCAAATAGATGGCTGACATACCACAGGCTGGCGGGTATGGCCAGCTTGAGCAGGCAAGGGCCAGATGGGTATCTGCGGGGAAGGACAGCCACATGATGGTGCCCTGCCACTCTAGGTATGGCTGGAGCTCCTGGAAGGCGGCCCAGGTCATGCAGAATTCTTCCAGCCACTGTTCGTCATCCCACGTGTGCTGGATGATGTGCCGCCACCAGTTCTGGCTGGCCTAGCAGGCCCAGAGGTGACAGGGCTGGAGGCCCAGGAAGGCAATGGCAACCTTGGCGGTGGCATCCTGGAGCCTGTCATTGGCATCCCTGCCAGGATCTGGCCAGCTGGATGGGGTTGAGGCAGCAGGTTCACAGCAGCAGCCCTGAGATGGCATGTGGTGGGTTGGGCAGCCAGTCACTCTATGTGGGGGAACCAGTAGAGGAGAGATACCCTGGGACAGGTGGTGGTTGGCACAGTGGGCCAGTAGAGCCACTGTGGTGCAAGGTGCTGGTCATTGTTGCCAGGGCCAGGGGCAGGAGAAGCCATGGCGTGGTGAAACAGAGGAGGCAAGGCAAGTGCTGCCACATACTGTCCCTGTGCTGGGCATGCGGATCTTGGCCAGGGAAATGGCTGGCCAGAGAGCAGTCAGCGGGGCTGCCTTTTGAAGAAGAGCTCCTCCTGGTGGCAGCCAAGGCCTATTGCAGGGCCCCAGGAAGCAGGAGCAGATTGTCAACAAATCTGCTCCCGTTTCCCTGCATGTGTAGATGCCTGCCTGGCACTGTTTACTCACGAGTAAACTAGTGTCACAGCAAATGCACTTGTAGACATGCTCACTATATTATACAAGAAGTCCTGAGTCCTTGTATAGAAGGGCTTCACTAGAAGTGTTTTTTTTAATGAAAGTGTCTGGGGCTGCTGTGCTTTATGCTGAACTCAGTACTGTCAGTGTGTTTCAGATATGCTCAGTCTCTACTAGATAAGACTCCTCAGAGGACTGAGGTAAGGGAAGGTCTAACTTGAAGATCATGATAAGGCATAGGTGTGAGATACGTGCTCACTTGATCGGCTTTGTCAAGATGGAGGTAGAATTGGAGTACGCATAGAAAGAGAACTCAAGACCTTTGAGAAATTTACCTGCAAAACCATAGGTGCCAACGAGGTTAGGTGGAGGCTTGAGGATCACTCTTTGACTTAGGCTATACCTACACTGAAAACATGTCAAGCCAGGCAGCAGCACCCTCAAACACATCACAGTATTCCCCCTGGGATACCTTCTGAGCTGAAGCAGAGTAGTTCCATTCAGGTAGTATTGCAGGTGGGCTAATTAGCACTGCTGCCTTCCCACAGCACAACGCTCATACACTCTACCGGTTCTGGTACAATTGGTATCAAGGTCACAGGAGCATCATTAGAAGAAGGGAAAGCACATAAGGGCACTATGGATGGTGTAGGGAGATCTCATCTAGGGGATATCTACCTAGAAATTGTATCTTGGGAGAAGAGTAAGCCTGGAAAAATATTTTTTCCTTCTAAAGCTAAATTAATAAGTAACCTCTTATTTCTTTAAAAAGATTCAAGGCATGGTTGCCTATAGTTGTTCTTTGAAGTAAAGGAATTTTGTGTATTACATCAAGCTGCACTGTATTAGGAAATGTTTTTAATGGTGTTTAGTGATTGAAAGCAAGATACAATAGCCTTATGACAAAGAAGCTTATGATGAAGGTCCTCTGTAATAGCTTTTATATTACTGTAAATCACAATGCTTATGGTTTACTTTTTATTAATGCAAATGAAGTGCAAATCAAATAAAAGCTGACGGCCTATCAACAGGTTGATTTAAATAGCTGAGAATATATGTATATTTTAGCTTTTAACGGGATTTTTTATTTTTAAATACTTTTAATTTTTTAAATCATGTAATATTGCTGGAAGGCCACAAGATGAGAGCAATTTTTAATTCACGCTTACAAGATATGGGTATTTGGAAACCATTAGAAATTGACTTTTTGTTCTCCCTTTTCATTTTGATTCTTTCATCAGAGATGCCAAGATTAATGCTGTCACGACAGATGGGGAGAGCTTGTAGAGCCAGTGTACAAAAATTACTGGAGCAGTGTATCATTACATTCAAAATGTCACTAAGGGAGTATAATTTGTTGTGGAAGACGGCCTACTGTATAGAGCAAGGGCCAGATTCTGCTCTCAGGTACTGTTCAGTTGTGTACCATATATAAAATAATGCATGCTATACATGTCATTTCATTTTTTTCATTGAGACAAAGCCTTCTCTTCTTTTTTCCACTCATTTACCTCTTCACATACTTAATTCTTGATATCTGAATCTTAACACACGTCAGTAGTCACAGCTGATATATGCTTTAGTATTTTATTTGGAAAATATGACTAAACAAAAAGGGAGCTTGGATGGGAGGATTGGTATTATTACACCAACACCCACAATCTCAGAAGAACATTAAACCTGGCCTAACCATCACTGAGTTTGCAATGTTACCACCTTCCTCAACAGTTCAACAGTGACATCAGTGCTGTTTTAGGAAGGACTCATTGTTTCATACTACAGCCAATTTCCAATGTACATAATACTGTTGTGAAACCCCCCAAAGTACCACAAACACTTTGTATAATGTTTATACCTTTAAAAAAATATGAGGGTTTTTTGATTATATTTGTCAATCATTTTGTGTACTTTCAATTAAACATTCCTATTTAATGCAAAAGAAAACTCATAAGGCAGTACCTTTTTTTTATAACCATCGTATGTGGGCTTCTAGCAACTTCATGAACAATACCAACTAAAGAATCCCATAATGGTTTTTATGTTCTTATTCTCTATAACTTTCTCTGGTCTATTGTAAAAATACTTCACTCCTCATTGTAGATACAACTTCATGCTGAGTACTGAATGCAAAATGCCATCACTTTCATCATGTTATACTTCATGCTGTTTTCCAGCTAACTTCATATATTACCCACTTATCCCTATTACCATGACATTTTAGTGAGCTATATATTTTCAGTAGTATTAAGTATGCATTAGGTATTTTGTTTATTGCATGGAAGGATAAACATGTAAATACATGCAAAACCTTAAGCTTATGAGCAGTCTTATTGGAGGAATAAGACTATGTGCATTTTATGTCTTGTCTATACCTACTGGGAGAAGTTCTGGCAGGAGACAGCAGTCACATACATATTAATGCACTTCACATGGCTCCACTGAAGCAATCATGCTAGCTAAAAATGAAGTGCATCCTAGTAAGGTACAAGCTTCTGAAGGGACCACTAAAGCTGACAGAAGACATGGACATGTTTACATACATCTCCAGCTCCTGGACAGTGTCAGAAGCTGTCTCACCCAGAAGAGGTGATATAACCTGGCAAAAAAGGGGGATCCATCACAACAGAGGAACTTTGAATACATACACACTCAAGGCACATCCATATGAGCACGGACATGCAGCATATAGCACCGCAGACCCATAGCAGGCATTCCCCAGGGCAAAAAAAAGACACCTAAAAAAAGCAAGTTGGTGCACATGGAGGATAGGGCCACACTAATCATATGTGACAGGCTGAGGGAGGGGACAACAAAGGGATTCTAGGTGAACTATTTGATGCCCCCATTTGGTGATGTTTGCCAAACATTTAAGGCTGGTGAAGAAACAGGAATCATTGGAAATGGGAGAGAGGGGCACAGCTCAGTTCTGGAGTGAAGAGGAAGTAAAAATGTATTCAATGTAGTGGCTCAACATGACTTGAAAAATGGTCCGTGCTGAGAGGGACTGAGTGCAACAGGCAATACTATGTATTTTATTTAAATAGACTGCGCTAACCTATTGTTGTGGTCGGTTCCCATCAGTAAGGTTTCTTCTCAGCCTGTGGGCTGCTATCAGGATGATAGCCTAGTCTTTCTAGAAGGCTCAGGAGGGATTGGTATCAGTGATGGCGGCAGTAATGTTTTGAATGGTAGCGAGGGAAAGGATGGGACAGACTACACCTGGTGAAGGACAATGGATGACAGCCTGGATACGGAAGTGGTTTTGCATGCAGTTCTGAAGCTGGAGATGACTCGGCTGGATTTCAGCAGGCTAATCCGGCAGGGGAGACTGAAGGTTTGAGCACTTGATATGAATTGTCTAATCCAGATGCTGAGCAACTTGGACTGGGAGGTAACATTTACGGATGAGACAGCATACCAACAACTCTGGCAGACTTCCAAGAAATGTCAGGAAAGTCCTGGCACATTTTGATTTTGGGGATGAAAAAGAGTCACAGCTAAGATGTATATGGATGTTATTGAAGAGGAGGATATAATATTTTGGCCATCAAGGCACTGAGAGAGAGGAGGTTTGGGTACAAGACCTGGATGGGCTATAGATTGGGGCCTATGCTCTCTATTACTCTAGGTCAGGAGTTGTCAAGCAAAGGTATGTGTACCCCTGGGGGTACTTGAGAAGGCCCTAGGAGATATGTGTGGGTGGGTGGGTGGACAGAGATGGAACACTGCCATGCACCATCCCGCGCTGCTATACAGGTACCGCCTGCCCAGCCGGACATGGGGGAAGCTCACAAGTGGCAGCTGCCACTGCTCCATGTTCAGCCATGGCTCCTCCCCCTGTTTGGCCATATGCCAATCCCCCCTGCCCCATGTTCAGGCACCGGGGGTACACTGCTCCGCACCCAGCTGCCAGGGTTATACTGATCCAAAAAGACTGAAAACCCCTGCTCTAGGTGGATGTAGTAGGGGCAAGTGGCTTATGACACTGGCTTCCAGGAATCATCTTAGGGCCCCACAAAGGATTGGTGATTTACTATGGACAGCTGAAGTTATTTACGTCTGAAGTGCAAGAAGAAGGGGCATTTGGCAATGGCCTGCCCATATGAGATTTACACAGTGGGTGGAGAGAAGGGTCACAGAGTGCAAGAGTGTAAGAAAGAAAGAACAGAAGTGTAATTTGTGTGGAGAATCAGGTCATGTGACCTGCCCCCTGTCATTCACAAATAAAGTCAAAAGAAGATAAGAGGAAGGGAAAAGTGAGCAGAGAGGGAGTGGGGGAGAGACCACAGGGAGCATGAATGAGGGAAGAGGAAGTAGATGAGGAAAAGGAGGGATAGGGATAGATGGGGCCCACAAAGGAGAAGGATTCACAAAGGAGAGAGAAGGAGGAGATTAGGAGAAAGGGAAAGGGAATGAGAGGAGGACAGAAAGAAAGGAGTAGGAGAAGGGAAATATAAAGAGAAAACAGGGAGAGGAAAAGAAGAGGGGGGAATGAATGGAGTAGGGAAGGAAAGGGTCAGAGGAAAGTTGGGAGGGTGCAATAGGAGGAAAAGGAGAAGAGAGAATGGAGGCAAGAAGGGTTAAGGAAGAGGTAGGGAGTGGAGGAAGAGAGAGGAGGAGGAGGAGGAAGAAGATGACAATATGGAGCAGTCTGGAGGATGCGTGAAGTAGAAACCAGAGTAGCAGGTGTTTGAGAGGAGCAGAAGATGCAAAAGGAAAGGAGACAATCAGACAATGAGTCTCCCTTTGAATCCCCTCCACAACTCACTCCTAGCCCCATGGCTCTCAAGTTTGTCAGGGCCTACGAGGAAATCCAAAGCCCTGTCAGAATAGAGTTCTCAGAAGAAGGTAAAAAAAATTGTTGCTTGCAACGGACATGGTGAATGGAGGAGGTGGAGGAGGAAGAACACAAAAGGAAAATGAAGGATCACTTTCAAGTGTGGAATCAAGCCCAGACCTAGACCTCAGCATATAGATTGGACTTGTGGGGGTGGTAGGTAACATCTTGGGATACACATGATCATCATGCTAATATTAATTAATGCAAGAAGCCTTGACAGCCATGCAAAATGCATGGGGGTTGGCCAGTATCTTGGCCAGATGGAGACAGATGTGGTATGCCTGCAGGAATGTGGGTTCCCAGGACAGAAGCAGTATAAAGAAGTTATCAGAAGATGGAAGGATGCCCCATCCCTGTGGTCAGGCAGTAATGAGAACAGGGCGGTGTGTGTGGCAGTACTAATTAAAGATCCACAGCTGCAGATAATAAGCTATCAGAAGATAATTGGTGGATGAGTGTTACAGGTGATCCGAAAGGAGGAGAAAGTGGTAGGCACTCTGTGCCCTCTTACAGAAACTGGCACCCTTTCTACTGAGACCACTGCCCCTAATACTGGATGGAGATTCTAATTGTATACTGGAGGAAGGGGGTAGGATGGGGAGCAATACCACAAGATTAGATAGGTTCTCACAGATACTGGCAAGGATGGTAGGAGAGCATAAACTATAGGATGCCCAAAAGGCAGTGCCTAGAATTGAAAGTAAGTTTACTAGAGTGGATGCAGCAGGCCACTCACGGACCTGAACAGACTCTATTTGGGGGTCTGTAGACTGGAATGCTTGAGAGGCAGAGAGAATACTGGTCTTGTCGGACCACTTGCTACTGAGGATGGTGTTGGAAGTGGTAGAGCAAGGTACACCAGGTAGGTGGCAGTGGAAGTTAAATACAAGAGGAGGGAAGCAGCCCAAACCTTCAAGACAGAAAAAGCTCCAGGAAATGATGAGCTCCCGACAGAACTTTGAAAGATTTTTGGGGCCATACTAAGCCCAGGCCTGTTAGCAGTGTTCTGGGAGTGTCTGGAGAGGGCAAAGCTGGGAGCAGGTATGGACACAGGCATAATAATGCTATTGTACAAAAGCAAGAAAAACTGGAGGCCAAACACCTTATTGAACATTGATTATAAGATAATGGCCAAGATGTTAGCGAATAGATTGGAAAAGGCATAAGAAGGGTGGTCCGCAGTGACCAGGCTAGGGCAGTCTCCAGCAAAGTAGTAACTATTTGGTACTGTCAAGAATGAGGATTGAATGCGGCACTCCTGAATCTTGATATGGAAAAAATATGACTGGGTGGAGCATGAGTTCCTTAGAATGCTGAAAAGGATTGGGGGGGTCCCACCAAAGTTTCGAAGTTGGATCAAGACTTTATACAAAGGAGCACGGTATAGGGTAAGAGTGAAGAGTCATCTCATGGAAGAAGTGAAGGTCAGATCAGGCATGAGACAGGGATGTCCCCTGTCACCACTCCTAGTCATCTGTGCCATCGAGCTATTGGCACAGAGGATGAGGACAGATTGAATGATTGACAGCATGCCAATCCCCAGAGGAAAGGGCATGCAAGCAAAATTCATGTTGTATATGGACAATGTTAATGTCTTAGGAAAAGACAGTGTGTCCCTAGAACCGGCTATCAGACACAAAAATGAATATGAAAAGGCATGGTGGTGAGTAAGATGGAAGGAATGGGAAAAGTAGGGTGACAAATCACAACAGGCCAAATCAAAATATTGGGAGTGGAGGTGGACACGTGACTGACAAGCAAAATGGCCTGGGAGGAGGTGAAATGGCAGGTAAAACAGAAACTGGGGAGCTGGTATGACCGCAAGCTATTGATGCTGGGAAAGGTAAATGTAATTAAGGTGGTGGCATTCCTAATCATGCTGCATGTAGGTGGGGTGTTCCTTCCATTGTGGATTACCAAGTGTAGGAACTAATAGCGTTTCTTTGGAAAGTCAAAAGGGGACAAGGAGAACAACACTATACAAAGATAAATTGAATGGAGGATGGGGCTTTTCAGATGCGTTTCTGTTTGTTTGTGCAAAATATGTCAAACTATGCTGCACAGAATTGTTAAAAGGAGCACCAAATGGGCTTGTCTGGTTGTAACAGGCTGCAAGCCTGCATCCTGGATCAATTAGCCAGCCAGTAACAAGCCGGCTGCCTGAGGGGCCTCAGATGGCTCCAGCAATTAGTAGTAATGAGGAGAAGTGGACTGGATGACCAGAAATAAAAGGAAAGGAAAAGGAAGTGAGAGGAGAGGACCTAGAAAGGGAAGTGTTTGCATGGAGTGGAAGGGCTCTTTGAAAGAAGACTACAGGGTGATAACTAACCCATGTCTGTGAGGTTCATTTTGGATTTTATATTTGCAACTGAGCCCCATGGCACAGATTAACCAGGGCTTTGAAGTTTGTGTTGCTGGGCCCAGACAAAGAACGTATTGCTGGGACCAGGTTAAAGTCATGTTCATTTAGATTGTTTATGCTTTTAGCTGAGCCCTGGAAAGCAGAAGACCCCAGGGCATTACAGCCTGTGTTTCTGAGCCCAGAGAAAGACTGTGTTGCTGGGACCAGATTAAAGTAGAAGGGTGAAGGATTCAAGGACTGATTTGAGCTGGGTAGAGCCAGGCTAGCCAGTATCCCACTATGCAGTGGGTTCATGCAGGCTTACCACATATCTGGGTTTTCTTGGACATGTTCTCTTTTTGCCTCCTCCCATTTCTGTCCGGGTGGTTTTTTAAAATATCAGCAAATGTCCAGGATTTCGGAATGCTTAGCATCAAAGTTTTTCCTGACACTTCCCGACTTGCCCAAGCAAGGAGATGCTTCGGGCTGGGGGGGAGTGGGGGGAGTGGGGGGAGGGAAATTGGGTGCAGGGGCACCACGTGCACACACGTGTGGCTGGCATGCAGCCAGGCAGGGTGGTGGGAGTGGCAGTGGGGGGAGAGGGGTGTTGAAGGGCTGGGATCTGGGGCCTGTCCAGGGGGCTGTGGCATGTGCATCAGGGTGTGTGGAAGAGATGAGTGAGGTGAGGTGGGGTGGGGGGAAGGGGTGCTGCCAATGCTGGGGAAAGCTGTCAGGGCACTGAGGTTGCAGCAGGGTGAGGGAGGCACCTGTCCCTCCAGCAGGGGAAGGGTGTGGGGGGCCCTCCAGAGGCAACAGGGAGCTGTGTGGCTGGGCTGGCAGCACTGGGGCTGGTGCCTATGCTCACAGGGGCAGGGCAGCTGGGAAATGCTGCAGGGCTGGGAGGAGCAGGGGGCTGTAGGTCGGGAGTAAGGGGCACCAGCCCCAGTGGAAGGATAGAGGAAGAGTATGGAAAGCTATAGTGAGCTTTCATGCAGCATTGTAGAAGGCAAGAAACTTAGTCTTGCAATAACCGGAACTCTCTGCAAAAGATATCTTGCATTTGGGCTTGAGTGAACTGGGGTGGTATTGCTGGTGGGACACTAGAGCTGGGTAAGGAGCAGTCAGTGGAATAATGGGAAAGAGAAGACTGGAGATGCCTAATAGATCTAGGAGGATGAAAAAATGATGGGGCCTGAGAGGTGGCAGAGCTATAGCTGCAGCCCAGAGGTTAGCTAGGAAAAGGCATGATAGGGGCTAAGAAAAGACATATATGGGGTTATAGGCTTAAGAGGGGATAGGCATTAGTACGTAACAGGGAAAAATATGATATTAAGAAGCAAAAGTGTCCAGGCCCCTGGATTCATAGATTATAGAGTCGGAAGAGACCCAATGCATCATCGTGTCCGACCCCCTGCCCCTGACAGGAAAGAGGACCGAGGTCAGAGGACCCAGCCAGGTGACTATCAAGCCTCCTCTTGAAGAACTCCAAGTTAGGTGACAGCACCACCTCTCTCGGAAGCCCATTCCAGATTCTGGCCACCCTTACTGTAAGAAATTTTTTTCCTAATGTCTAACCTAAATTTAATCTCAAATAGTTTGCACCCATTATTCCTAGTTACTCCCTGGGGCACTCTAGTAAATTCCCTTTTGTCCTCCCTTGATAAACTTATAGGCAACTACAAGGTCTCCCCTCAGACGTCTCTTGTGAAGGCTGAAGAGATCCAGATCCCTCAACCTCCCTCATAGGGTCTTTCACGGAGGCCACTAATCATGAGAGTGGGCCTCCTCTGAACCCTCTCCAGATTCTCCATGTTCCTCTTGAAGTGCGGCACCCAAAACTAGACATAGTACTCCAACTGTGGCCTGACCAATGCTGCATAGAGGGGAAGCCTCAACTCCCTTGATCTGTTGGGCATGGATCTGCTAATGCATGACAGGGCGCGATTGGCCTTGTTGAGGGCTTCATTACACTGCCGGCTCATGTTCATCTTGGAGTCACCTATGACTCCAAGATCCCTCTCAACTGCTGAGCTGCTGAGGAGGTCATCCCCCAACCTATAGGTGTCCTGGGGATTCCTCCTTCCTAGGTGGAGTACCTTACATTTATCTTTGTTGAACTGCATCCTATTTCATTCTACCCATGGCATTCGAGGAAGAAAGGAATAATTGGATAATGTATAAATATTTTGTGGTTTTTGTTGGCCTTATTTGTTGAAATGTTGAAAGCTGATGGAAGCATGTTTTAGGTTTTGACATCTTATTGTTTTGTTGTCTTCTTAGTTGATATAGTTTTGTAAAGTAATGTAAGGTGTTGAAAGCATGTTTTAAATTTTGATACTTTGTTTTGTTGGCCTGTAAGTGTAGTTTTTCTTCTTTTTGTAATGAATGTAAGCTGATGGAAGCAGGTTTTTAAGTTTTTGGGTAAACATGCTGATGAGAATCTTTGATTCTTACTTAAAAAAAAAAGGACCATGCATGTTTATAGTCATGCTCAGCGTTGGCTGCATTTAATCCACTTCATAGTTGGTTTCCATTATGGAGCACATGCTGCTTTTGGCAGCAGTTTAATGATAGACAATATATTTAATGACATTTCCTTGTATGTGAATGTAAGACGAGGAGCTTTCCCACCCTGTGCTGATTTGGGGTGGGGGTTTGTCTTATATTCAACTAAATAAGGTAAAACAATCTTAAAGGAAGAACATTTCTTACCATGAGATAAAGGATTTTTAATCATGAGACAAAGTTCTTCCTAATATCTAACCTAAACTTAGATAAATGTCCCCCGCTGCAACTTGAGCCCATTGCTCCTTGTTCTGTCATCTGTCACCACTGAGAACAGTCGAGCTCCATCCTCTTTGCAACCCCACTTCAGGTAGTTGAAGGCTGCTATTAAATCCCCTCTGTCTCCTCTTCTCTAAATAAAATCCCTCAGGCTTTCCTCATAAGTCATGTCCCCCAGCCCCCTCACCATTTTTGTTGCCCTCTGCTGGACCCTCTACAACTTGTCCACATACTTTGTCCACATAGTGGTGGCCCAAAACTGAACACAGTACTCCAGCAGTGGTGAGGCTACATCTGAATAGTAGGGCTATGTGAAGTTTCACCAAGTGTTTCATTTCAAAGCTGTTTTGAGCTTGAAACAGAGAAATTGAATCAAAACAAGAAGCATCAAAACAGCTTTGAAACTGAATGAGGGCACTCGAAATGTTTTAAGTTTTGAAGCTGCCCAGTGGCGGGAGACAGGAGAGCCAGGGCTGTGCTCTGAGTGGCTCTGCAGCCCCATGTAGCTCAGCCTGGCGTGGAGTGCAGCCCTGACTCTCCCCATCTCCTGCCACCGGGCTGTGCTCTGTGGGGCTGGTGGAACCGATTGGAGGGCAGCGCTGGCTTTGCCCACCTCCTGCTGTCAGGCTGCACTCTGATTGGCTCTGCCAGCCCCATGGAGCTGTTGGCGGGAGGTGGACAGAGCCAGCACTGGACTCCACCTCCCACCACTGGGCTGAGCTCCATGGAGCCTGTGCCCAGCACTGGTCCCAGCTGGTAGTGGCAGCCTCCTGTCATCCAGCGCACAGATTTGGGGGCCTGCACCCCCGGGAGGGCTGCAGGGCTGTGCCAAACTCCACCTGGGGGTATGAGCCCCTGGATCTGTGTGCCAGATAAGGGGAGGCTGCCGCTGCTGCCTGGGACAGAGAGCAGCAGCAATTTTCTCTGGTGCTGGGCATAGCTCACACCCAACACTGGTCCCAGGTGACTGGGCAGCCTCCTTTCATCTGGAGTGCAGATATGGGGGCCTGCACCCCTGGGAGGAGTCTGGCACATGAAGGCCTCCTGGGGTGCAGGCCCCGGATCTGTGTGCTGGATGACAGGAGGCTACCGCTGTCGGCAAATCTTGCTTTCAAGAATTTGAGGTGCAGTTTTGGAGAAACCTCTGCACTTACCTCCTTAAAACTTGGCAGGCTTCATGCTCTCAGAAAGGGCCACCATCCCTGCACTTTGCATCTGAATCAGGCAACAAATGACAATGTTTTAGGCATTTTCATGATTCCCCATTATAGCCTATGGGCAAAATATTGAAACAGTTTTGATGAGACAAAGATGAAATGAAATGAAAGGCTGTCCCTTCAAAACAGTGAAACAGACATCGAAATGAAACAATGGTGTTTTGCACAGCCCTACAAAATAGAGGGGAATAATCACTTCCCTTGGCCTGCTGGCAACACACCTACCAATGCAGCCCAGTATGCTGTTAGCTTTCTTGGCAACAAGGGCACATTGCTGGGTCAGACTCAGATTATTGTCCACTGTAACCCCTAGGCCCTTTTCTGCAGAGCTGCTGTCAACCCCCAGCCTGTACTGGTGCATGGGACTTTTCCGTCTGAAGTGCAGGACTTTGCACTTGCCCTTGTTGAACCTCATGAGATTTCTTTTGCCCAATCCTCCAGTTTGTCTAGGTCTCTCTGAATCCTAACCCTACCCTCCAGCAGATCTACTGTTCCCCACAACTTGGTGTCATCTGCAAACTTGCTGAGGGTGCAGCCTATGTCATTGTCCAGGTCACTGATGAAGACATTGAACAAAACCATCTCCAGGAATGACCCCTGAGGCACTCAGTAAGACATTAAGCCATTGATTACTACTCTTTGAGCCCAATGCTCCAACCAGTTTTCTATCCACCTTACAATTCATTCACCTAGCCTATACTTCCTTACCTTGCCTGCAAGAATGTGTGGGAGTCTGTATCAAAAGCCTTGCTAAGATCAAGGCAGACAAGGTTTTTTAGGTAAATCTGATATCTTTTATTAGACCAAGGTTTTTACCCAAAGAACCTTGTCTGCCTAAGTCCTTAGACCAACATGGCTACAACCTAAACCTCTTGATAAAATCAAGGTATATCACATCCACTGGTCTCCCTGCATCCACAGAGCCAAACACCTCATCATAGAAGGCAATCAGGTTGGTCAAACATGACTTACCCTTGGTGAATCTGTGCTGACTCTTCCTAATCACTTTCTCTTCCAAGTGCTTGGAAATGGATTCCTTGAGGACCTGCTTCATGATTTTTTCCCAAGGACTGAGGTGAGGCTGACCAGTCTGTAGTTCCCTGGATCCTCCTTTTTTCCCTTCTTAAATATGGGCACCATGTTTGCCTTTTTCCAATCTTCTGAGACCTCTCCTGAGTGCCATGAGTTTTCAAAGATGATGGCCAATGGCTCTGCAGTCTCATCAGCCAACTCCTTTGGCACCCTTGGGTGCAGCCCATCCAGCCCCATGGACTTGTATACATCCAGCTTTTCTAAATAATCCCTAGTCTGTTTTTTCACCACTGTTGGCTCTTCACCTCCTCCCCAAACTGTGCTGCCTGGTGCAGTAGTCTGGGAGCTGACCTTGCCTGTGAAAACTTAGGAACTTGAGCACTTCACCTTTTTTGCATCCTCTGTCACAAGGTTGCCTCCCCCATTCAGTAAGGGACCCATACACAGTGGCGTGGCATGGGTCTCAAGCACCTGGAGGCCAGTGCTTACATTTGCACACACCCCTCACCCCTTGCCCCATCCACAGTCAATCGCTGAGCAGGGGGGTCATGGGGGTCCCCGAGCAGCCAATCACCAAGTCCAGAAGTGCTGGCAGTGAAACCAGAAGTGCCACCAGGAGACCAAGTGCCCCCCCCTCCACATTGCTATGCCACTGCTCACACCTTCCCTGATCCTCCTCTTGCTACCAACATGCTTGTAGAAACCCTTCTTGTTACCCTAAGGTTCTAATCTTCATCCATACAGAGTGACTCACACACTGTAAATGTCCATGATTCCCTTTTTCTTTATTTTTTCTTACTTGCTTTTAGCAAGTAACCTTCAGTACCGAAGTAGCAGCTGTTTGAGGTTCATGCCTTCTTTTTGCTCGCAAGGGAGAAAGGGGATGGTAATGCTTTGTAATAGGCTTAGCCTTGATCCTTAAAGAACTGGCCTGGAGTAAGAAAGTAGTTCCATTTTGGTACTCATTCAGGAGCTGATACAGAGCTCAACAAATTTTATGGAAAGACTCCCACTAGTTTCACGAGGCTTTTTTCTGCCTCTACACTGAAACTGCCTTACAAGGATAAATATCATGATAGTATTTGTGATGTGATTACTAGTCACCAAGAACTGGACATTTCACACAGGCCACCAACAGCCTTTAGCTGCTAATTGCTGTCAATTGTGACTGCCTTTGTTCCCACCAAGCTTATAGTTTAGGGCCAAAAGAGTTCATGTCACATCACCAATCTGTTGATCTCAGCCACCCGAAATCTCTTGTACTCTCTGAAAGTTATCATAATATCCAAGAAGTTCAACCTTGGTGGGGCACAGCCTCCAAATGCAGAAAGCAAGCCACAGGTGTTAATGAAATGATGTGTAATGTATAAAAATGACTGACTGACAAAGAAAAAGGAAAAATTAGAAATGTAAGAGAAAAAGAATAGCTGCCCAATCCAAGCAACTCCTCTCTGATCGTCACTTCTTTTTTTTTAAAGAACCCCAGTATTGACATGGAAATTAGCATGCTTAGCAAGCACTGCAGGCATCACACCAGTGTAAATCTAGGGAAAACAAATAAAACCAGTTTAGGTATTATCCAGACTCCTCTACAGTCCTCCCAATAATGCCAAGCTACTGCACCTTGCATTTAATAGTTATTAGATAACATGGATAGAGAGCAATAAGAAAGTGTCTCCTTCACTGAGAAGTAGCCGCCCAGGCCAGAGCTAGGTATCCCCTCCCATCCAAGAAGCATCCATTCCACTGAGCTGCAAACACTCTGGCTAGTTCACCTGGTCCACATATCTCCCTCTCTTGGCTGCCCGACTGGCCAACTTCAAGGGTGGAGAGGACTCTGCATAATTCCTAACTTGTTCCCTGGTGTTTATTTAGAGCACTTTGCTGGGAAGGAAGAGGGGTAGGTTCAACTCCTGTATAAGTGAGGAGGGCCTTGAGCCTGGTACTCCTACTTCCTGGATGACTGGCTTAACCTTTGGGTTGTGGGGATAAAACATGGGTCAGTTCTCTTCCTCCATCCTGCTTCTGGCACGTGCACATGCAGGCATGTAACTGGGAAACTGCCATCCAGGCACGTAAAGTGAAATGCAATTCTGCCCTGTTTCTCTTCGTTCATCCATAAAGTGCTCGCTATGAAATGTGCATGCCTCTAAGGGTTATTTGTTATATTTAAGAGTGTGATGTACCATGGTCATGAAGACCATTTAGGTACCTGAGGGTGAAGTTATATATGGAAAGCTAGACTCACTGTGGCTCGTTAATAACTGTATAGTAGAGTATGGAGAATATAGATTTACCTATTTTGCATCACAGTGAAGGTATCCCTAACAATCTCCAGCTTCCTGGAATAGCGCATGTTGCAGATGCCCCCTCATAGGATGAACCATGACTCCAGAGCCCACCTAGGAAAAATGGCACCCTGGGTGAACTTGTATTTTGGTGCTTCCCCCAGTAAGTGGTGCTGCTGCAGGCATAGGCAAACACGCACGGATGCAGGGCACAGTCTGGCAGGGAGGCAGAGTGGCATGGTAAGCCAGGCAGGCAGGCAGACAGGTACTACTGCTGCTGCTTCCACATACCCAGCCCAGTGCCTCCTGAACAGCAGCTCGAGGCAGGGGTAGGCTGGGCTGGGTACCGCTCCTCCTGCCTACGGTGGAGATGAGCCAGGGTGGGCTGAGGCAGGGGAAGAGCACTGCTGTGTGTGTAGGCTTCTCACATGTGTCTGTATGTGTGGCACCCCTCTGACCACAGTGCCCTGGGAGGTTGCCCATGTCACCCATCCCTAAGGCAATGGCATTAAGACCCTCTATTTATTGACCAGCAGAGCTAGCTGGATATGTCTGTGTTGAGGATGAATGCTGAAAATCACTCCATCTTCTATAAGAGAAGAATATCTCTGAAGCACACTGACTTCCAGTGCTCCTCTCTGGAGAAGGGTGCTTCTCTGTATCGGGGCTAGAGTCCAGCCTTTCGGATTGTAACTAAATGTCAAGAGCTTTTCACTGTAAAATCTGCAAGAATAAAGTCACAAGATGGTTATGAAGTGTAACATTCAGTTAGACTGAACTAATCTAAGTGCTCATAACATATGTTATATCCATGTTTTAAATTGAATTCACAACTTTTTGTTTGAAAGTCAGTTTTTTAAGTGTGAGTTTAAGGCAATAATCCTCAGACTCCACATGTGTCTAATGTGACTATTCCCACTGAATTCACTGAGACTACTCACATGCTTAAAGATAAGTGTATGTGCTGTCTTTTACAGGATTAGCGTCTAATAATATACAAGGTTAGTGCAAATATAACTAAGGACTCAATCAAGTATATGTTGGCTAAATTAAATCAGGCCAGCAAGAGTTTTCTCCATAACTCCATAGAGAATTGATAAAAAATAATGTGTCCAAGATAAAGTAAATCTGCACAGTTTCAGCTCAGGAAATCAATGGAGCCTGTCAGTCTGTAAAATTAAGCATGTCATTGAAGGATCAGGGCCTCTGTTTGTCAAAATGAATGATTGTGCGTATATATGATGACATTTTGTATTCTAATTAAAATGTTAAACAGTCTTCTTGCTGCTACAGTCATCTGGATGTCATTCTAGTAACTGAATGTTAGAACCAAAACATTGCTGAAGTGGTCACTAGCCTGAGCCTAATTTTTAGAGACATTGAGGAACTGCACTGAAGCGAGTGGGACATTAAGCGTGTGGGTGGTGTTTATTGCCTGGGATCAGAGTGCTCAGCATTTTGCAGGATCAAGGTCTATAATGCTAAAAGGGAATGGATGGGGGAGCAGTGGAATCTGTATCTGAAGTTATCCTTGCTAACACCTTCCTCAAGCCATTTTTCAGTCCTCAAGACTCCCATCCTCTCCTGTCTGTAGAGTTTACTGGCAAGCACACAACACTGTGCCAAAGCAATTCACCACCACTGGTGCAGGACCCAGTACATACAGAGCACAATGTGAGTGCACAGTGCTGTCTAATGCTGCAACAGACTTACCTCTGCCCTCACTTAAAATGTCTGTCTACCATATGAAGGACGTACCTAGAGAATGAGGTGGATGTTGCTTTCAGCAGCTTGCTGCCACTACCACCAACCCCTATACACCTGCTACTGTGTCAAAATGTTTTTCCAAAGGGACTGTAATTACAGTCATATTCAATTTCTCACCCATGCTAGGACTGTGGTTTACCTACGCTCAACAAAATTTGAATGGCGTATGAGAAAGTCAGAGCAGCCATTTTGGTTCTCTAGATCTGCTGGAGTAAAAGAGTTCATATCTGTCAAAGAGATTTGCTGCCTTAGCATTTCCCCCTGTAGACTTACCTTAAGATTGCATTGGTTCCAAACAAACACTCAAACATTAGGACATCTCACTGCCTAAGCAAGGATGGAATAAGTCAAAACCTTCAGGTGTCCAGGAATATGTTATACACATACCCTAAGAAGACTGTACTGTTACACTGTGAGGGCCCAATTGCACAAGGTGCTGAGTGCTGCCTGAAAACTGCTGATTATCCTCACTCCCCAATGGATGTATTCAGCATCCTGCAGTGTCGGGCTCAAATGCTCTGGATGAGGCGGAGCATGTAGAGCAAAATAAAGAAGGCAACTGCTTACTAATGACCCTATTTTATTTAGGAGAAAGTTTGCATTCTTTATTATTAGACACAAGAGAAGCTGTTTAGAGATAAGCTCTTGGACTCTGCTGGCTGTTGAAAGGCACACACATACCCTTGCATATCTCTCTCATATTATTTGGTCATGAGAGAAAATAACCTCTCCTTACAAATCTATTCTGCTGTCAAATCAGCCCTTTTATCTGGTTTCAAACTGTTAGTTGAGAAGACAAGAATCCCACTATCAACCTTTTTTGGTGCTAACTGATTTAGCTTTCATCAAAAAATAGGTTTGAACTCTGAAGAGGCCTGAAAGCTAGATCTTTCTGGGTTATCTGAAAAGAGCCACAAAGTCTCACACCACAGAACACTGTACATATGTGATAGATTCACAGTTACGTTATTTGCATAAAGCAGAGTGAAATGATGGTTTAATATTATGGAAAGAAGCCTCTTTGAAATGAAGTTTCTCAACCACAAGTCATTGGGCCAAGCATTTCTGGATGAATATCTATGGCTTGTGTTAGACTGCAGGATAACAATAATCCATTCTGGGCTTAAAGCCTATTAGTTTATGAAAATAAGAAGAACGCTACATCTAAACTAGGAGGATTTCTTTGCCAAGTGCAATACAAGAAGCTAATTATGCAATAATATTTATATGAACCCAAGAAATATGTGTCCTTAACATATAGGTATAAATATAGCCATCTTATAATTAACTTTACTTCTGGAATGCATAAAAATAACGTGGTACCAAATATAGTTGCAGGACAATGTTATTTTATACAGTTTAATTGAATGCAGAGTTCTACTTCAGACCAGGTTCTGACCCAGGTTCTTACATTGTTTGTATTGTTGTCTTTGAAGCTTTAGGGGTGGAAAAGATGATGTGCACCCTCCTCATCTCAAGTCTCTCTCTCCATGACTCACCCATCCCCTCTCCAGGCACAGACCTCCTAAAAAAGAGTTTCATGAGATCCAGGTGGTCAAAGGAGTCTAGTCAAAGGAAGTGACTGGCTCCTGACTGGCTGAGATTGGACGTACCCATTAGCAAGTGACCTCCAAAACGTAGGGGCCTTGTCACCTGTTCACTTGCAACCACTGCAAATCATTGGAATGTTGTGATCTACTGAAGTTAGCGCCCGCTAGGAGATAAGCCTCACCTGAAAGGAACCAGCTTTGCAGCACCAGGAGGGCACTAAACTGCTTGAACATGTCTGTTTGCATTTTAACCGCACTTAATAAGTGTTAAGTTGAATGTGTGACACCACCTTATGATTCTGAGTGACAGTTAGGCCTGCAGCTATTTTGGGGCCTCCAAGCCAAGCAGCTGGGGAGCTCAGCCATATTAGGGGTGTACTTAGTTTATTTCCTACCTATGGGGACTTTTTACCATCTTGTACCATCTACACTTTTCCCGGAGCCTGACGAAAGGACTTAGATCCCAAAAGCTTGCAGAAAAGGACAATTTTCTTGCCATTTTCCAGTTGGTCTAATAAAAGGTATCATTTTGGAACCAACAGCCATATTAGAAGCTTTATGTTGGAGGCCTGATAGATTTTTTTTTTCCTGGAAGAAATTTAAGACTAAAATATCAGTTTTAAGATAAGTTAAGTTTTGAACCTGTCAGCCTTGATAGAATCTTTTTACCATCTGATTTTGTTTAAGGGTCTTGGGATGCCCTCCTACAATATCAGTGTTTTCTGATTCTTCAAGAATATATTCAAATTATTACATACATAATTTTGATTAATACTAGACAGCTGCTTAAATTGCCAAGAATTTACATACATTTCATGGAGGGCTATTTCTGAACAATATAAATGTGGGAAATCCTAATGTTGGGTAGTGATATTAATCACTTCAGGACCTAGGTCCTCAACAGTTTCACACCACAAAGATATATTGCTAATATATCTATGGCAGGTTGTTAAAATATAATGTCCTCCAACAGCTTTCACTAATGGTTAATGGAAGGTCAGTTTTTCTTCTCTTAAAGCATGAAGAGGTTGTAGTTAACTCCTCTATTGATTTGATGTAAAGATTACATAACACAATAATGAGAGAGTGCTGTAGGCTACTGCCAGTCATAGCCTGCTCTACTCTCTTGTTATCCAAGTCCACCTTCCAAAATCAAGGGTGATCCTTAATCTCTACAGCCACAACCCACTTATTTTCACAACAATAATAGCTACTCCACACATTTCTGGTACTCCATATGGTTGCACCGGGAGTGGCAAAGAATGGAGACCTGGTTCAGTTCTTTCTCTACATATTCTTACTTACCAGCACTTCACCCAGGCCTGAATAACTTTTACAGATAGGTAAGGATATGATTTGATCCTCTTTCTGGGTATGTAGTCTCAATCACACTGCATCCATAATCATGAAGGACATAATCACCTTTCTACCATACTCCCACTACTTAAGGCCAATGGAGATGCTCAAATCTCAGTAAGAGATAGATGCTGGTAAGATCCATGAATGTGTCCGTGTCTTGGGAAATTTTCCTTTTCTGTGGCAAAAACCCTTCCTGCAAGAAGCATCTGTTTTCTAAGGAAGTGTCTGAGGGTATTGATTCCAGTGTCTGCTATAAAGGTGTATATTTTATAGGGGTGTCCAAAATGAGCCATATTTGGTTTGGATTCAGATTTGGCCCAAATTTGGGACAGTGGTTCGATTTGGATCACTGCCCTGATTCGATTCAGCTGAATCCAAATCTGAAGATTCAGTGCTGATTCAGAGTATCAGCGATTTGATCATAGACACAGCTTTAAATGTTTTTTCTACATATCTCGAGGTGCGACTCATGAATGCTGCAATGGTGGGACGGATGGAACATCCCACAAGAGCATGGTGGGGGGGCCCTGCATGCTCAGCAGTGGATTGGCAGAGCCAGGAGGCACCAGTCACCGAGCTCCGGGGCAGAAGGGTGGCCCCCCGTGCACTCTGCAGCGGACCCAGAAGTAGACTGGAAGTCCTTCTGGTCCACATCCAGGTCTGCCACTGAGCATGCTGGGGACCTCCCCCTCCTCCCCCATTCCTGTGGGATGCTCCATCTGCCCCACCATCTCAGCATTGACAAGCCGCCTGGTACCTTGAGGTGTGTTAAAAAAAAAAAAAATTGAAGCTGTGCCTATGTCCAAATCATTGAATCTCTCTGAATCCATTTGGAGGGTTCCAATTTGATTCAGAGAGATTAAAGAGTTTCCTGATTTTGATTTGGATTCAGAGATTTGGCTGCTGAATCTGGCCAAATCTCCACCAAATTGAATCGGCGACTGAAGCTTCGCACAGCCCTAGTATTTTATTATTTTATGTATCATATCCGTATTTAAATGCATTCCTCAGCCCACCAGTAAATAGATTTTACTGTGAATATTAATTATGGGAGGTCACGCAGAGAATGGGATCTACAAGCTTTCATACAGGATGTTCAAAAAACTCAAGCACTTAAATCGTTTTGGTGTTTTTTTGTAGAAATGTTTAAGTGTAGCTAAGGGAGGGCAGCAGCCCAAAGTGTTGCCCTTATAGGGAGGCACAAAAGTAGCCAGTGCCAGAGTGGAGGCCGATCATTTCACTGAAATTGGCATGACTGCAGCCTGTGCTTGTCCAATGTATCTGTGGCTGTCCCGACAGTAGAGCTGTCCTGCTACACCTCTACTCCCAGGTCCAAAGCACTGCTGGAGCCTCATGAAAGTCTATGAGCGAGCACTCCTTATCATTTGGAAACACACAGCACCATGCAGGAATGAGCCAGAAGGACATAACCTAACCTAACCTAACCAAATGGAGCTTTGCATATGTGTGAAATTCCATGGGGAGTCTGGTGGCAAAGGCTGTTACTCCCTCCTTGCAGGCAGTGGTGGTAGTAGACAGACTACATAGCTGTTAAAGCTGCAAAACAGACTGTGGGGTCTTGAGCCTGTGCTCTAGGGAGGCAATGCATCGTCTGTGTCAACAAGGGCAGATGGGTTAGCTGCAGCCTGCCTCTTCCATGGACTGTTCCTCCTGAGCCCTTGCCCATGCTCCCATAGATAGAACTACAACAAATTTCAGTACAGAACGGACTCCGCAAATGCTCCCACTCCTGCCTTCAATCCCTTTCCTGCTATACACATGGAATCAAACCACTTCCACGGCATATAGGAACTCTGCATTTGCAAATAGTATGTGATCCATAGAGAGTAAACAATAACAATAAATAAAATGAAGATTAGATTCTAGTTTTATACAAATAAATAGCAAAGGAAGATATCCTCCCACTTCCACACCTATAATTGTTTCTAAAAGTTCTCCAAAGATATTTCCATAAGATATCAGTAAATCTACCATTCAGCTTGTACCTAAAGTTGTCCATGGTATCTTTTATTGATTCATTTTAAATTTCATCCCTGAATTGAATTTGTGAGGTTTCATTTTTCCACAATATAAGGTAGACTTCCCACTGACATAAATTGTCATGGGTTCATTATAAGTTGTCATAAGCCAGCTGACACTATACGTATATGGCAGGTAGAAGCAGAACATATTTCTCTGAACTGCCTTGCCACCTCCCAAGAGTTCTGCGGAGAATCACCTCTAAGACTAGCCCTCTCTCTAGATCATTTTAAATCCTGAGTCTCCCTACTGAGCAGTTCATTTTATGCCAAATATAGTGGTGATTTTTATCCACCACACTGAGACCAAAGACAGTGCACACACACAATTAGGCAGCAGCTAGTGTATCCCAGCTTTTGGTCCCCATCAGTCAAAGCCAAATCAAAGCCAATTACTTAAAGAGGGATAGACTCCTTATCCCTTTGCCATCTAGTTGCAACATCACTTATACATCATGTGTTATGGACTACCTCCAAAGGCCAAAGACAGCTCAATAAGCTTGGTGCACCTCTCCTGGACATTCTGATTAACGTAACACTGGTGTAGACTCCAGAGTTAGCAGTGTCCAGTCTTCCTTCAAAAGACATGCAACTTCATTAGACACATATTAAAATGATGCTCAAAGGGTAACTCTTTCCTAAACTGACCCCAGTTGTTAAATAAAAAATGAAATGAGGCTCAGTGTCTAATATCACCTCTGAGTGATCCTCTTTAAAAGCTAGAGCCCACAGATGCGCAAACCAGCTCTTGCATTTCTTCCTCTCTTTCCCGCATTTCCTAGATAGCTGAGCAGCAAAAATGAACTGCAACATTTTCTGAACATTTTTCAACTGTTTCTTACAGCATTCATTTCTTTTTAATGCAAGGGCACACATCCTAGTTTATGTCATAATAGATGGACAACAATAGTGCAATTTAACAAAAATAAAATGCTAAACAGAGCTACATGTTGACGGAGTTGTGATGGATAAAATTTGGAGTGTTTTGATGGTTTAGATCTTCAGAAAATATCTGGCAAGTACACAAAGTGACAAATGTATTTAAGGATCTATGCCATTCAAATGATACTACCACATGTCTGTTTTGGATTTTTCCTGACTAAATGTGGGAATATGGGCAAAAATTCACTTCCATATTGTGTTCTTTAAACATAAAGTGCCTGCATCAGAGAGGGCATGTCAGTGCCACCTGATGTCAGCACACACACATTTCAAAAGAGGGAGATGTGTAAAGTGTATGCAGCATATTTTTTTGGATCACGCTGAAAACATTTTAGTCAGAATGTTGTCAGCTAAGAGAAAGTATCATTTGAATGTCAAAGTATTACATATCTCTCCCCTAGCTGTAGTCATCTGTGTTTAGAATACAAAGAGACAGATTCTGATCTCAGTTGCAATGATGTAAAATATTAGTAACCCCAGTGATTTCAGCTGAGCTATTCTGGATTTACATCAGTCTCACTGATAAGGAATCTGGCTTGTGGTCTTTACGTAATCTATATATTTTCCTTTCTTTTCCTTTTATTTGTCTCAATAAGCTGCCTCCTTTGCTGATTATTTTTCATTTGTAGAATGTACTCATATTCTCAGAGTCCATCTGCTAAAAGTATCCTATTTAGAAGAAGATGGCATCATTAGCTACCCTTTTTCGCTATAAAGAAAGGAACAGTTCCCATATTTTTACCCAGTTCAGTGGCTCAGTGGATGCACTAATCTTGCTGAACACTTCAGTTTAGATGGTATATCAATGAGGCATTCAAACAGAGCAGTTTATACACAAAAATTCTGTCTGCTTTGTAAAAGATTATCCTTTTATAAACACTCTGCGCAAAACATAAAAGCAAATAGGGGACAGCACATAGAACAGGAAAGATGTTAGCAAGGAGATTAATACTGAATGGGTCGAAATGAATAGGGCTTACCAAACCGAGGTCCGGATACTTTGGCTGCAGTGAAACATAAATAATGGGAATGACACATCGTTTATTCGGGATAATGAGTTGATCCGAAGTAGAGGACTAGAACAAGAGATTAAAGATTAAATATCCATCTCCTGATGAATATCAGTAGCAAACTTTAACCTTTTCCTTCCAAAAGCACAATTTCTTTGAACAATCGTGTCAGCACAACGCAGTGAAGAAATGAGCTAAAGCAAACTTAAATCACATTCTTATCTTATCCTGTAGGAAAGAACTGTTTCATATTTTAAGACAGGGAGTCACAGGATTGTATATTTATTTCCAGGCTTGTAACTCTTTCAGAACAATTATTTGAGTACACAGGGATTTTGTTTGATGTTTTGTGTTGTAAAAAGTCTGGCTGTGGCCGTTATTGCTTACATTTTCGTTATCTTTAGTAATTGAGGAAAGAATATAACCCACCCTGAGCAGCCAGTTTGGTTGAAAAATAATAACAAAAAGCAGCTTGCTAAAGAAGCACAGTATACCACATGCTGAATTTGTCTTGAGTGCAAGGAGGTCTTGGAAAGTGCTTTAATGCTTGTATTGGTAAGTGTAAATATATTATAAAAGGGAAAGGCACAGACTATTGGGGACTGTACTATACTGAAGTCCTGGCAACCTGTCCACGCTGGTCAATTAGCGGTCCTTCTAGCTCAAGATGCTGTACTGCAACTGAGGCAGAAGACATAGGACAAGTGGGAATCTGAATAACTGTGGCTTGCCCAGAACTTGGAACAGAGCAGCTGCCGAATACACGCAGCCAGCCAAGCCCAGCATTGTGGTTTTGTTGCTGATGGCTGCCTCATGCAGGAGGGATGAAACGGGGAACGGGGGAGGGGAAACTTCCTAAATTACATCAAGAAAACAACAGAGCTAGTGTAGAGGGGTCAATTCAGCATGCCTTCACCTGCTCTGTGGAAATGGGTTCACAAGGAAAATGGGTTTGATGGTTTCGTATTATTCTCCAGGGAGTGTTCTGTCCTGATGCCAAACCAGCATGTGCATGCAGTTGGCAGTTTCTCCTCAGGAGAGGCCCCGGCCTATGAGCTGTGGAAAAGTATCCATTTTTACTTGGTAAATATTTGCATGCAAAAACAGATATTCCCACAGGTTTTGTGTGAGGTTTTGCGGATTTGTTAAAAGGAAGACACGTTTGCTGTTCACTGCATAGCGGGTGCATACGTGCATGCATATGCGCAACTTGAAAAGAGTTCCGTAAGGATTTATCCCTGCAAGGTATCTGAATAGATGGTAATGGAGATTTGGAAGTGCTCAGCAGGTGTGCTCAGCACTTCAGGCCTTCAGTGACATGAAGGCAAACATAGTACCGTTTCACGGTGTCATTTTTCTTGTGAAAAATAAGGTGGTTTCACCATAAACAACACCATGACACTTTATATGGTTTGTCCATTCTTGTGTCTTTCTGTCACATTCCCCCATGCCTTCTGCCTCACCAGTGATGCCAGACCTGACACTACACTTTCCAACTTCTTCTACTACTACTATCTCCAAACTTTAATGCCACCGTATCCTGCAGAACCTGTGGCCGCAGGTTGTCCTGCAGCCAAGGAGCCCCCTGAGGTTGTGGACACTTGAAATCAGTGCCATAGCAAGGGGGAACAGGGGATTGCCACCAGTCTGTGTTGCCGCTGTCACTGCCTTCATGTTCACCCGCTCGCTACCCCACCTTCCCCTGCCCGCTGCCAATGCCATCCCTGACTTCTTTGGCTGCTTGCCCCCCCACAACCACCAACTTCTTTGGCCACTCGCCCCCCGCCCCCACTGCCAGCTTCTTCGCATTAGGGGGCCCCAAAACTAAATCTTGCAGGGGGCCCAAAAAAATTGTGGGCTGTCCCTGATTATCCCATCCCTACTCAGGCAACAATCTTCCTGAGCTGCCCTTGAAAGCTTCCCCTTTCTCCACATCCCAAACACTCTTGAAGACCAACTTTTTCTAAATCATCTACTGATTGATTTAATATAGCTTTCTTTGGGTTTTGCTAAGCTGAGAAAAGGGACCAGAGGCTGCATGGGTAGCCAGGGAAGCAGGAGCGAGTAGGATGAAGTAGAGTTTTATAGTCCTGGGGTGTCTTTTTGGGGGAGCAGCATATATATCTAAGGATTTTGAATAAATAAATAAATAAAGATGAATATAGTAGGTATGGGGGTTTGGAGTTTGGGATTGTTTTCAGGGTAGAATAGAGGAAGGAGCCAAAATTTTAACCAAGGTGTAACTAACCAGCCCCATGTAAAGACTTTACATTTCTACCAGTGAAAAACACCGGTCTCCCTGTAGAAATTGCGAGTATACAGGCATTCACTCAGTTTCTCCTGGAGGAAACATACCCCAGGATCTTCCAGGTTGATGCTTGAAAGGTGTCTCCTGCAAGAGAGTTTCTCTCTCTAGCATGAATGACAGTACACTTGATTCCTCCATGATAAGGAAGAGTTCAGCAGCAGCTTCCCTTGTGTGGGGAACTCTGGTCTGGGATGGTGAGGGCTGGGGGAAGTGGACACACATTTCCCCACGGCTTGACTCCTGATCACGGAGTTGAGCTGCTGCTCTCCTCCAAGCCTTTGCTCCCCTCCCACACCTTCCCAAGACCAGGAGATCCCAGTTTGGAGAATTGGCAGGGAGCACTGTCCTGCTGCTTCTCCTGTCCTAGATACTGGGAGGGAAGTGGAGGGAGAGGCCACTGGCTGCTGCCCATGCATCCCTTAGACCAGGAACCTCGGTCTGGAGAATCTGTGGGGAGCTTTGCCCCATTGCAATCTCTCCTCTCTGAGCCTGGGAGAGGAGGAGCAGCAGCTGCTCTCTGCACTTCTCAGGTCTGGGGAAGGAGCAGGGAGTGTTATCTCACCACTTTACCTCCCCAGGGACCAGGAGGAATGCAGCAGCCTTTTCTCCCCATGCCTTCCCCAGACCAGGTTCAAGGTCTGGAAAGTGGATGTGAGGGGCAGTAACAGGCTTGAATGCCTGTATGTTCCCTCTCCCAGGAAGATTTCTAGCACTGGAAATTTCCCAGAAATTTCCACTGCTAAAAATGAATGCCTTTTCATACCTAAGGTACATAGCTAGTGTTACTTCAGGTTTTGCTACCATTGCTCACCTTGCAACACCTCACTCCAAGGTTAATTCTAAAGCTTTCAGTGAGTCAGGTTTTGCCTGTGTGGTCAGATCTTGTCACTGTTGTCCATGAAGGGGACTACTTGTGGAGTAAGTGGCAACTCAATATGATCAAGAGTAATAAAGTCCAATTCAAGGAACAAGGCTGAAGTCAGCCAAGGGGTGGCAGAACCCAGCCTTCCACCGGCATGTTTCCACTCTATTTCTTTCCACTTTGTAGACTTATCAGCTTGGACAGGAACTGCATCTGTTGCAATGTTATTGCAATACAGGCAAAAACATTAATATTAGTAGAGCAAGGGAAGGTGCTAGGACCCTACCATCAGTTTGCTGTTGTGTTAGAAAATTCACTTCTCCTGTTTTTCCCCATCTGTAGAATGGGGACAGTTCTGTATGAAAGCTATTTCAGTAGATCTGGGTCTATGTACAAGAGGTTTGGCCCTTTATATTTGTATAGAATATGTAGAGAAGAAGAGGAAGACAATGGCAGACAAGGTTTTTTGGGTAAATCTGATATATTTTATTAGACCAACTAAAGCAACATAGTTGAGCCGATCAATTAAATCAAGTCTTTAGGACCTTGTGCAAATACAGTTTTGCTGGTATGAAGTGAAGGTGCTTCACATAGCCTTAGTGCAGAATGAATGGTACATTATTTTGTATAACTCAGGTCTAGATCATGACTTCAATGCAGAGCTCATAGTAAAGAAAAGTATGTTTCAGGGCAATGAAATGCTCCTACTCCTTCCCCAGCCTGAGGTTTCCTGGTCTGGGGGACGCACATCCCCACCCCTCCCACAAACTGGGAGGGGAGCGAGCAGAGGGACAATGTTCACTGCCCATCCCCGTGTCCAGGGTCCCCTGCTTTCAAGAAGGCTCAGGAGGAGATCAGCAGCTCAACAACTCTGTGATTGGTGGTGTGGAACAAAAAAAGAGGTGTTCCTCCTGGATAGGAGGCAGAGACAGCATACCTTTCAATACTCCCTTTGTGAGATATAGTTTACTGTGTGGCATGTACAAGGGGTGGATATTTGGGAACTCTATAGCCTCAGAGAAGTACAGAGGGATCAGCCTCTTCATTGACTTGTATGCATGGACTGCAATTCTGCCTGGACCTTTTATAGGCCAAACAAAAAGAGTAATAAAGGCTTCTTGCATCTTACCACAGCATACCCCTGCATAAGGGCCAGCCAGAATCTGGCCCTATATAATTACACAACCTGGATCCTGTTACAGTGGGGCAACATTTTTACAGTCAAAATGTAGACTTGCATTACAAGTTCCCAGCCCCCTGCTGCTACTCTCAGTAAACTTGATTAATTAGTTACCGCCAACATTTGTTCACTCTGATGCAGCAACAGGCTCTCATAATTTAAAAATATTTCCTTCTCATAAGCAAATATGACTATTTAAAATTAGCATTCCAGTAACCCAAAGACAGTGATCAGAACTGAACAAATAAAGGAAAAAGTGCTCCAAGAATATTTGTTTAACTCTAGCTGACAGAACTGACCTTTTAGGGTGGCTTTCCACATGCATATTTATTCACAGCAAAAATCAGGCTTGAATGATGAACTATTCGTTCACATTGAATTTGGGTTTATAAATTCAGTTGGAATGGTAGCAGTTCCTGTAGGTCAATCAGTGAAAAAAATAGTAACATGTGACTTGTGAAACTATCCAATAAATGACTAAAATGAAATGGTGGATATTCACAACCCAGTTTAAATAGGGGAAAAACATTCAAAGACATCTGAGAATAATTGTGTATAATGAATAGATCTAAGACCAGTTAACAACCAAAAAAGCCCCCACATTTAGAGAACACATTATCAGTTTTGCATCTTTGAGCTCTGGTTGTCCTACAGACCATATATGAAACTTAATACTAAGTGTAATTAAGCACTTATCTGCTGAGTGAACCAGAGGTCCTACACAGCAGTAATAATATGCAGATATTTTTAATTAGATGTACTGAGCCCATGACATTTCAGTCTGCATGAGTACTGTTTGTGAGGTCACACTGAACTGGTTTACAGGTCCTTTATGCCCAGTGAATTGCAGTACATGTGGTTCTAGCATCACAGGACAGAATCTTGCGTTATTGACAGCTGTGTAAATTATAAATAGCTTCACTGAAGTCACTCGTGATGGGTTTCCACTGAGTTCTGTGGAATTAGTCCTGATTTATGCTAGTGTCAGGGTGAGCCAAACCTGGAGGAAAAAAATTAACTCACTAGAAGCTTAATTGTATCCTCTGGTACTCAGGCACAACCCATGCTGAAGCAATGATTAATAATATGTAATGCTTTGCATTTTTATATAATTACTTTAGTCCAAGGATCTCAAAGAATTTCACAAACTTTAATAATAAATAAACTGTCTTACTACTACTATTAGCCTGTCATGGTAGCTCCATTTTAGAAATTGAAAAATTGACATACAGAGGGGCTAAGCAATTGCCCAAGGTTTCAGAGCAAGTTTGTGGAGCAACAGAACGGTTTGTGGAGCAGTCAGAAATAGAACCCAAATGTCTTGAAGCTCAGGATTAGATATTTTTAATGCTATAATTTCTCAGGCATCACAATTATATAAATGGTGTCCTTTATGGGTACAACTTTCTCATCCTTATGCTATTCCTCATGCCATTTCTAATATTAGATTGCAAGTCTTTAGGGCAGGGACAGTGTCCTGCAGAGTTGGGGCAATGAATCAGAAGCCCCACACTCTTCCATACTGAGAGGACCTTTACATCTTCATCTGGAACTCTGGCTCCATCTTGGGAATGGGCTACAATCTGAGCCATCCTGTTGTGAGGGGAAGTTTGGATCTGATTACAGCTCTGAAATATTCAGCTCCATTAGCAAGTAGTTTTAGAGACTTTTAGTAGAACAACATCTTTTTATTTTAAACCAGCAACTACAGGTCTGCAGAGCAAAAGTGAACCAGCATGTGTGTCTTAGGGTGAAATTGGCCTGTCTGTGCTTAGCTCATTTCAAAGAGGAGAGTTACTTACTTGTATAGGAACCTCCTTCTGGGGCTGTGAGTCAGGTCCAATGTGTATCTGAAGGTTTCTGTTAAGTTGTGCTGTCTGCCACTGGCCCCCAAGAAGCTGTCAACAGAAAGCCTGCTTTGCCAAAGGAACACTCTGACCATAGCCTCTGGCCTCCTCGAATCCAAACGTGGGGTAGAACAGAGCTGTTGCTCCCACTCAGCACTACCAGGGGATTCCCTTTCACATGAAACAAATCCTGTTTTAAGCCCAAAGAACATTGGAAAGCAGCTTGAACAGGGCCAGGAATAGGTTCCCATACACTCCTGTATTGTGTCTTTCGTAATTCCATCTGCACCTCTAAAATAAATACTTACTGGGCAGAGCTCAGCAATGCATCCTCCTAGAGATTATTTCCATCTGCACATCGCAAAAGATATATTGATTTTCTGACACTCCTGAGATCAAAATGGAAATACAGCACAGTCAGAAAGCAGACACATGTGCTTATCAACTTTATACATACAGTACGAGATACACCCGTGTTGAGACCAAGCAAATATGTTTTGCACTGGCATAAGACCTAATATTTAATTCTCAAAAACAAAAAAATATGAAAGGCATCAGCAGAGAAGTACTGAACTCTGGTTTTTAGGCAATTGCATATTGTAACTGCACTGGAAAAGCAGACATAGGATGAATCCAGTGTCATGGGGCAATTCAAGCAGGTGGCAAGTACCATAGCTGTCATAGAAATCATAGACCATTAGGTTTGGATGACCTCAGGAGGTCATCTAGTCCAACCCCTGCTTAACGCAGGACCATCTAGATCATCCCAGCCAAAGCTTTGTCTAGTTAGGTCTTAAACCCGCCCCACAAGGATGGAGCTTCTACCACCTCTCTGGGTAACCTGTTCCAGTGTTTTACTATCCTCCTAGTGAGAAAGTTCTTCCTAATATCTAACCTAAACTTCCCTTGCTGCAACTTGAGCCCATTGCTCCTAGTTCTGTTATCTGCCACCGCTAAGAACAGTGGATCTGCTGAAGTCGATCTGTTCACTTGTTTGTTCATTTATTTATTCTGTCATTCTTTCATTCTTTCTTTCGTTCTTTCTAAATGGCCAACGACAGCTGTGTTCCCTCTGGGCTCTGGGAGCTTGTGCCTGTTCTTTGAGCCTTTCTTCTTATCTTGCTTTGTTTTTCCTTGCCCAGACAGTCTGACCCCTTTCTCACCATAGTCCCCCACTTTTAATTACTTTTTCTTGCCTTTTTTTGCTTTTTTAAAGCCCCTTCTCCTGCACTAACTTGCCCCACCTCCCCCCCGCTGTCCCCTCTGCCCCCTCCCTTCCGCCTCCGCCTTTCCCTCCCTCTGGTTGTATTGTGTGCTTCTCTCCTCTCACTGGTTGCTCTGCTCCTTTCTTTTTCCCTTCTCTTTCCTGATCTATTGTTTACCCCTATCCTCTCCCCTGTTGTTTGTTTCAAGTTTTTTGTTCCCTGTTGGTAAGATGGCCACCCATCCTCACCTTTTTTGTTCCTTAAATAGTTAACCATTTTTTCACTGGAACTGCTGAGATTAGCTCCCAGTGGCCCACTGCTGGGGCTTCTGCCCCTTTGGACCAGAGTTTTGGTCTCCAGCTTCATGCTCCTTCCTCCATCAGGGTGGAGGAGTGTGCCTCTGCTGTGGGTGTACTAGTAGGCTGCAAAAATGTCCTTTATGTTGCTCAAATGAGTTCAGTCCCCATCATTTTCTTCAGCTCTCCTGCTTTGGTGTATGATGTGGTAGGAGCAAAGACGTGAAGAAGCTGGTGGCGGCAGAGGAGAGGCAGGGGTGGTGAGCGGCTGGATGCGGTGGCAGGGGGATGGCAAGCAGCCGGATCACCTTGTAGTGATTGGGGGTGACCTGGGAGTGAGGGGGAGGGAGCAGTGGTGCTCCAGTGGCCCTCACCTCACCTATCAGCTCCCTCAGCATGACAATGTTGAAATGGGAGTTGGAACCTTTGGGAGCTGCAAGCAGCTCTGAGAGATTTCAGGCCAGAAGTGTGCCCTCCCCAAGAGATCAGAGACTGATGCAAACCCTACCCCCCAGGCCCTTTGGAGGATGCTGCTGATATAGAGCCTGATGCTCTGTCCTGGTGAGGAGGCACATATACCCCCAGGCCTCAGCAATTCTCTGTGCATGGCATGTATTTCTTCTTCTCCTCAGGGTCAGATTTTGATTCTGCCTCTGAGGATGAGTTGAAGAAAGTCCTGCCTCAGGGGTGGCATCCCCTGACTCAGCTAAGGTACCCCTGCCTTTGGGGTGGAGGGGAGGGGGCGGGTCTCTACCCCAGTGGTGGAGCCTGCTCCTGCCTCTGAGGAACCTCCCTGTGTTGGTTACTGCATTGAGCGCCTCACTGAGGTCCTTGACCAGACCAAGCATGACCAGAAAGTTGCACAGTGTATTCATAAATGGTTCCCAGAACCTGAGACATTTGTGCTTTCTGCTAAGGCTGCAGCAGCAATTCTGCACGCCATCCTGGGGATGCATCGTTATACTATAGCTTTTGCCTAAGTGAGCTTGCGGACAATGTTGGGTGCCTATTGTGGGAAGCTCTGGCTGGCAAGCTGTAGCCCCGTTTTTTTCCCGTCCTGCATGCTTGCTCCTCTCTGGTGCTTCTCTCTGCTCTTTGGGCTTTGCCTGCCCTCCTTTCCACACCCTTTATGCATGGCTGCTACAGCCTTTGGTTCTTTCAGTGTCAACAGCTGCAGAGATCCTGTGAAGTGGACAGCTCTCTTTGATTTCTTGCATCAGAAATGGCTGGATGTTGCTTTCCTGCAGGAAACGCATACTGATGTAGCCAATCAGGCTGACTGACATGTCACCTGGAGAGACCATATGTTCCTGAGTTATGGCACCTTCCTCAGCGCAGAGGTTGCAATCCTCTTGTTGCTGCAGCTGACGCCTGCCTCAGTGGTGGCCCAACAGGTTGTCTCTGGCTGCCTGTTAACTGTTCCCTATTTTTTGGCATATCATCGTCTCCTCTTAATTAATGTCTACGCTCCCACTGCTGAATGGGAATGGGTCGCCTTTTTTGAGACCCTGGCTGACCTTTTGCAGGACACGGCTGACAGTGATGACCTTCTCCTGGGCAGGGACTTTAATTACATTGTCAATAATTGGCTTGACCAGAATGGGCTGGAGCCCCATCCACCCCTGGCCCAGCAGCTGCAGACTCCTGGCTCACCAAGGGCATCTGGGAATGCCTGCTTACCAAAAAGGCAGCATACACCCAGTGGAAGGGG
>NW_017728943.1:62943280-62948280 GCF_001723895.1 Crocodylus porosus
GAGGGTCCAGAGGAGGGCCACCCATATGATCCGGGGACAACAGGGCAGACCCTACAAGGAGAGACTGCAGGACCTGAACCTGTTCACCCTTCACAAGAGAAGGCTGAGGGGGGACCTGGTGACTGTCTATAAACTCACTAGGGGGGACCAGAAGGTTTAGAGGAGACACTGTTTCCCCTAGCGCCCCCTGGCATGACAAGGAATAATGGACATAAATTATTGGAGAGTAGGTTTAGATTAGACATCCGCAAGAACTACTTCACAGTCAGGGTGGCTAGGAGCTGGAACCAACTTCCAAGGGAAGTGGAGCTGGCTCCTACCCTGGGGTCTTTAAGAAGAGGCTTGATGCCTACCTGGCTGGACTCATTTGAGTCCAATTTTTTCTCCCGCCCAGGCGGGGGGTCGGACCTGAAGGTCTACAAGGTCCCTTCTGACCCTACTTCTATGATTCCATGATTCTATGATTCCTTTGGAGGCAGTGGATCTCATTGATGTCTGGCGCCACTTTCACACCGATGCTAAGCAGTGCACTTGGCTGAAGGTGACTGCTGGTAGGCTTGCCATGGCATGCCTTGATTGCCTGTACATCACCAAGCATTGTCTGACACTCTTGCATGGCAGCTGTATCATTCCATTTGGACTTTCGGATCATAGTCTTATTTCTTGTGAGCTGAGTTTCCTTGGCAGGGCTTGTTCCCAAGAGCTGTATTGGTGTTTTAACACCAGCTTGCTGTAGGATGACCACTTCCATGACGCTTTGCTTATTTTTGGTGGACATGGGAGAGTGCAGAGCCACCTTTTCCTCCTGGAAGCAATGGTGGGATGTGGGAAAGGCGCAGACCAGAGCCTTCTGCCAGCAATACATGCAGTCGTCAACAAGCATGCTCCGTTGCCATGTCCAGGGGTTGGAAGAGGATGTGGTGGAGCTCAAGGTGGCCCTGCATAATGCTGGCAGTGACATGGGCTATTCAAGATACTTAAGCTCCAGAATCAGCATCTGAGGGAGCTGGCAGAGGATGCAGCCCAGGACACAAAGATTTATGCCCACTGCCAAGAGGTAGCAGAAGCTGACACCCTGACTCATTTCTTTTTCAGTCTAGAAAAGTGGTGAGCCACCCAAAATGTTATTGACCATCTCAAGGCCCAGGACAGCCAGATACTCACAGATTCTGTCAAGATCCGCCATCACACTAGTGCCTTGTATCAGGATCTGTTTGTGGCTGAACCTCTTTGCCTAGAGTCCACTAGGAGGTTACATGTTGGCCTCCCCATGCTCTGCCCATTGGCAGCCAATGACCTCAACTGAGAGTTGTCCATGGAGGAACTTGCAACTGCGGTGGATGGCCTCTCCTTGGGCAAAGCCCCAGCTCTTGACTGGTTGCCTGCTGAGTTTTATAAGACCTTATGCCACCTTATTGTTCCTAGCTTCTTGCATGTATTCCACAAGAGCCTCGTTGATAAGATCCTGCCTGTCAGCTGTCACCAAATGGTTCTCACCCTGCTACCTAAGACAGGGGACCTCAGCTGCATTTAGAATTGGCGTATTCTTCCCCGCTTAGAATTTGGAGGGCCTCAACGATGAGGTGGAGGCATGCCTGCAGTGATGGTGCTAGAATAGGCGATGCGTGGGGAGGGTACAGGGTGGGCAACATGCCCCCCATGAGAGAGCTGTTGCCCCCCCGGACAGCAAGTGCTCAGGCTGGTAGGAGGGCATGAAGAGTGCTTGTGCCCCTGCTGAAATTGGCTCTGCTGGTGGGACATCGGTGGCGGAAGTGCCGGTAGCAGAAGTGCTGGCTGCTGCTCTCCCGATGGAGTACTCGGTGACTGGCTGCTGGGGGACCCCCCCACCCCTGGTCACTGCAATCAGCTGCTGGGAGGCCCTCCCACCCCTTGGTTGTGCCCCACTGGTGTCCCCCCGGACTTGGGAGGTACTAGTCACCCAGGAGCACTGGCATCTGCCTGGCCTCTCCTACTGCAGGTGGGTCTTCATTATGAACAACTTGGCGGCTGCAACATTATGGCACCAGTGTGCCATGTTACACTCCCCACTGGACTTACTTGAGACGCTCCAGAGCCTCCGGGGGATTTTTTCTGAAATGGGCACCATTGGCTCCCCTGAGCTGTTCGCTACCTCCCTACAGCTGAGGGAGGCCAGGGCGTGGTTGACTTGGTGGGCAGGGTAGCTGCTTTCCACCTGCAGGCCCTCCAGAGCCTCCTCTACTGTGAGGAGTCGCCCTCCTGGGAGCAACTGCGACGGGTGGCAGGTCTTGGGTTCCAGCAAGAGCTCTTACTCTTGGATCCTGCTCTCTTGGACTGAGGCACCCACCTGCCCTTCTACCATAGCCTGGCATGAGCTTGGTGGGCCACCTGCCACCTCCAAACCTGGTCCAGGTGTCTGCAGTTTCCACAGTTGCTGCAGGACCCACTGTCTACACCCAAGCCTTGCAGAACAGGCTTCTGAGCCTTGCTTCTGATAACCTTGTCGATGCTCTCATCTGGTCGCATACTGTCCAACTGGGCCACCTTCTTGACACAACCTGGTCAGACTGGCTGTAGGCTGAGTCTCTGGCTGCCCATTTGGGCATGCGCTCAGTCTGCTGTGCTACCCGCCTCCTGGAGGATGTACTTGCCACCCTCTCAGTGGAGGCAGTGGCTGCCATGGAGGGCCACCTCTGATCCCGGCAGGTCATCCCTGCTGGGGATATCCCAGGTGAGCCATTTCCACTGCTGCCCATTGTCTCAGCCATGGACAGTGACCTGGGAGGTGGGCCTGGCACTTTACTGGTTCTTCCCATGCCTCCTGACAGTGCCACCAGGGTTCACTTCGACACGCTCACCCAGAAGACCCTGTAAACGTGGCCTGTAAACACGGGAAGTTTATATCTGCCATGCCTGCATCCTTGCCACTCATCATGACATGATGTGGCAGAGGCACCTAGTGGCACCAGCACTCACTCCAGCTCGCCCCACATTGCATATGCTTTAGAAGCTGCCCATTGCCAAAAGGACCAGCAACCTCCAATGGCAATTGCTGCATAGGATACTGGCCACCGGCACTCTCATCTGCCACATGGATCTGGCTGCATCAGCAGCCTGCCCCTTTTGTCTAGGAGAGGTCAAAGAGGACCTGTTCCACACCATCCTTGGGTGACCCTAGCTACCACCACTCTTTTCTACCCTCGGCACTCTGTTCAAGGCCCTGGACTTGGACTTCTTGGACGCTTTGTTTTCCTTTCCTTACCAGGAGGCTGAGGAGGATGTCATTTGCCTGGCCAACTTTTTGCTTGGCCAGGCCAAGATGGCCATCCTCAAGAGATGGGGCCAGCTCGCTGGGGCCAGTTCTGATGATGCCCTGCACCTTTTTCAGTTCTCGGTCCGGGCATGCCTGTTCCTGGAATTCGAACATGTGGTCCTCCAGCAGACAGTACCTGCCTTCCAGGTGCGCTGGGACACACAAAAGGTGCTCTGCAGTGTTGAGGATGGCTGCTTGATCCTCGCGCTGTGATACTGCTCACCTCTTCCCGGGGTACCGGCAGGGGTCTTAGCGGGTTGATGTTGTCCCAGAATGTTTTTGTGTTTAGACTGTGAGGGCAGGCTTCATGGCCTGTAGTCCCAGGCTTGGTCTGTTGTACCTGGGCCCCTGGGTGGGCCATCCTTTAATAAACATTTATAAAAAGTCAAAAGCCTTTCTTTCTTTCCTTCTTTCTGCAGAACTCTAATGACTAACACAATAGGAAAGGACACCTCAGTAAATGCACTGAAAGGCTACAGTTACTTATGGACATCTCTCTGACAACTGCTAAATGAAACATCTTGCCACAGGCATGTTCAGAGATTCTCAACACGTTTCATAAGAAATACCTAAGAGCCTCTTAGCCACTCTACCAAGAGGCCAAATTATTTATCCCAAAAAGTTCATGAGATGTAAGTGCATTGGAAATTAAACAATTAAAGCTCACAAAGAAGAAGAATAAAAAAGGAAAAACAATGAGGTGGTTTTCCAACAGTTTGGTATTGTGTAATATTGCTGTGTACCTAGTTTCAGTTGGACCTAAGAGGAACAAACCAGTATAATGGTAATCTTTTGAGGCAAAAAGCAGACATAAGAGCTTTTATACCACTAGCCTTTCTTGCTGCTAGCCTAATACTGGAAACAGAGTGTGACCGGAGGACAAGGGGCAGGTGTCAGGGCATTATGCCCTGCACTGGCTGATAATTAATTGTGTTTGGGGCTTGGATGTGCTTGGATGTCAAAGGGGCTTTTACAGCCCAGCAGAAACTAAAGTAGCCCAGTGGCTCTATTAAAACTGGGCACTAGCCTGCTCAGGGGAGCACCTTACCCCAAAATATAATTGTACTCTTTGGTAACAAAATGAAGCTTTGTTATATGTTTCCTAGTTTTGATTAAGTGGCTAAGGGAGTAAGGGCGTTTCTTCAATCCTTAAGGTTGCCCAGGTAGTGGCTGTCAGCAAACGTATCATGGCTTTATAGTTACAAATATATAAATACAATTTGAATGTCACCTGGAGGCATAAGGAAATCCCAGAGAGGGTGTGTAGAACATGCTCACCATAACCTGCACCACTGAGCAGGTCAGTAGGTGCAGGTGCAAAGACCAGCTGCTGAAATTTCCTGGTAGGTTCAAACCAGGTCCCATTTCAGTAGACTAACTGGAAAGTGACAGAGATGAGGAAGATAGTGGTGATATCTCTATCAGCAAGGAAAGTTTGTAAAGTCTTAGTCAGGTCACAAAAGAACAATACCATATTGGTATTATATGGTGTTATGTGGGAATTCAATAATAGTCTAGGATTGTTCTCATGTGGCAAGGGGTGGACAAACTTAAGTAAAACAGGAAAAACTTAGATATTTTCCCCAATTGCTTTCCATTTGAAGCAGCAGCATTTTAGCTTAGTTGGACTCAATATTATTTGGCCCGTTCTCCACAAGTCTAGGTCCAAGAGGAGGGACAAGGAAACTGCCTTACCTGGCCCTAATGA
>NW_017728943.1:62950780-62958599 GCF_001723895.1 Crocodylus porosus
CCATAATAAATACATATTTCTTTTTTTTCCTTCTGAGCATGCATGCATTGGTATAAGTTATACTTTAATGCAGACAGGCAGGCAATACATTTCACTTTTAAGGGATGAAGTAATGGTTTTAGCAAATTACATTCATCGCTTTAATCTTATATTTCCATGCACACTGAGTTAAATGTTGTAAAACTATCAATTCTGTCAAAACCTACCAGAAAGAAAACAAGAGACCCTGCAATCTTAATGTCCAAACTGACTGGTGATTTTCAGGAATTAAATGCACAGGAATTCCAAATCTTTTTGATCTGAGATGTCTAGATGACTTTTGTTTTTCCATAATTGTATGAGGTTCCTACATAGTATTTAAGAATCAATTATATTGCAATTGATGTAATTAACTCTAATAATCCAGTAAAAGTCAGTAGGAGGGCTATTCAAGTCAATAGAAAAGAGGTACTATATTATGAAGGTGTTATTAACCTATACAGAATTTTACTAGACATTTCCTTTTCTTACATAATAAATATACAGTGGTGAGGAAGGCTGTCATTATAATTTAATGGGAACAATGGCTCATTGCTTCCTTTCCTGTACAAGCTTTAACTAATTCTACATACAGTGTATAAGTAAAATGAAGTAAAATGAATCCAGCAAACTATCTTTTAATTATCCATCAATCATCTGTTGCTCCATGATTAAAACCTGTGATGCTTTCAGCGCTAATACAGATATTTGGGGAGTGGCAGGAGATAAGCGCTTGCCTTCCCATTCAATTATTTATACCGCTTCCCATTTCATGATTAAGGGTACTTATTGGAATCAGTCCTGAAGTCAAGGGAAGCTCCCAGAGGAAGGTACTGGCACTTTGCAGGATCCAGCAAAGTTTCCATTTACATATGCATAAGACACTTGAGTACCTCCTTGATGCTTATGAAATAAGATACATAGCACCCTTTGAGGGAGGAAAACATTTCTAACCTCCATTTCAAAACTGGGGAAACCAAAGATCTCTCAGACATATATTGACAACATGTCATAGAAACAGCAGGACATTGGCTTCCCTTGTGGTTCCCTTGCTTTACTTGTGGCAGGTTAGGGTGTTACGTCTGTGTTATGTCAGGGTTGATGGTAGTCTTATGTACAGTTTAGATATTGGATCATATGGGATGGCTTGGATATGGATGATCCTGCCTCAGGCAGGGGGTTGGATTAGATGACGTTTGGAGGTCCCTTCCAGCCTGACTCGTCTATGATTCTATAATTATATAACTTTCCCAAGATCACACAACCAGTAGGGGCTGGGGTGGCGTGGCTGCTAACATGCATGGTTGACAGCCCAGATGTTGCAAGATTGCAGCCTCAGCAGAAATGTTCATGGTGCAGCCCTGTCAGATTCCAACAGATATGTAGATTCTGCTAAATACTTTGCCACAAGGGCACAAAAAAGAAAAGGATACAGCCAGTAATTATCTTCCAACACCTAAGTCAATGTCTTAAGCATTATACCCTCCTCCTTCCCTTATGGCATATACGGAAGTTTTGCCAGAGTAAGGCCATTTAGACTGAGCCCATTAAAAATGTCAAGCTTCTTTACCTTTTCCAATCTAAGTATAGGCCTAGGTCGGACACAAAGACTGCACTGGTCTTATTGGACAACAATCTCCTGGCAATGGATGAAGATCAGCTGTTTGTTCTGGTATCTTTAGATTTATTAGTTGCTTTCAAGACTGACATACGTTTGATTGTTGTATAGACCCGTCACGCTTTATCTCTGAGGAACTGCAATAAGCGGTCATAGGCAACCATTCTTCATGCCAAAGTGTACAATGACACAAGTACATTTCTGTAACTGATTCAATGTGCAAATGAAACCATTGAAAGGGTCCATGAAGAGGAACAGGGTGCAGTGTTTTCATGACGCCTCCAACACCAATTTGTATTGCTTTATTCATTCAGCAAAGCTCAGTGTTCCAACAAAGGTCTTGTTGAGAGTAGCGTATGGAAAAATGAGTTGATTTGAGCCAGAGAAACCTGAGGTGAGGTTCATGAATTAGAAGAAACTATGGAAGAGAAAAATACCAGTATTTTATTGGCTGCGGGAAGGTGTTCAGCATTGGTCAGAGTTCCAAAGTGGGCAGAATTTTAGATGCTTGTTGCTTTTAGATGATTGTCAGAACAGTAACCAAGTCAACACTTTACTATTGGTAATGAGCTAGGAGGCTGTATCCTATTTTTTCCATGCCTTTATTAACTTGGACTATTCCAACCTACTGTACTTGGGACTTAATCCATCCAGAGACTGGGAGGGTGAAAAAGGGTTTGCTGCTTGGATTTATTGGTCACCTAAATTAATTTGTTTTCAGTAATCAATAATTCTTATACTGCATGGTGGGGTGATCCTTGCCAGGTGACTGCAGCTTTATATAACAGAAAAGTTAGTGATTATTTGTCTATGGGCATTTCACAATGCTGTTTAAATCAAAGCTAAGTTTAGAACTGACTGGAGTAAATTCATCCTTGGTGTGACTTCATTAAAATCAGTGAATTTATACCAAGAACAGTTTCTTCCTGTTATATTAGATTTTGAATGCCCAACATATCGGCTGTGAGCTGCATTCAGCCCAGTAAGGTTGGTCATCTGGCCCATGGTGCTTCTTGTAAGCCAAATCACCCAGCTTCATCCCACAGTCATTGGCATTGCAGCTGCTGGAGCCCCTCTGCTGTTTCAGTGTGGCTCTTGAATCCAGGGAGTTCCTGTTGCTCACCTGCCTGCCCTCCCCAATCACCTACCACCAAAACTGGGGTTTTAGCTGTCCCTGGCAACTGAGATTGATGGCAAAGGGAAGGGAGCTCCTGGGTTCTGGAGCCACACTGCAACAGCAGCTTTGGCAGCAACGGAGATTGGTGCCACTGCTACTATTCATGAGTTGTCTAGATTTGACCCATGGGGAAAAATGAGTTTGATGCTCCTGCATTAGAGTATAAATTAGTGACTGTAGCAGAGGAAGACTGGATTATCATTTTGAATATTCCTTTCTACCTCCCAAACACACACACACACACACACACACACACACACACACACACCCCTTTCTCTCCATAACCTTCCTATCTTATGCATGATGAAGTATGTCTGCAGAGAGGGAGAAAGAGTTGCAGTGTTGCATTAAATAAAATTAACATGAAGATATTCAATTCTGTTTTGTAACAAGGATGTTGATTTTTTAAAAAATCAGAGCAATAAAATTAATACTGTACCAATATCAGAATCTGTCCATCCAGAACTGCAGACTACATTAATAGAATACATGAGCTTTCACTATAAGAACAGAGACAGGCAAGCTTGCCGTCCTCTGCTGAAAGAACACATTGTGCATTTGCTAAGCAATCACCTCCTGCCAGGGATCCTCAATGCAATGCTTAATCTAGCTTGGGACTCCCCGATGCAAATTTGTTTGATAACAGCAAATTTGTCTAGATAATTAAATACACGGTATTGCTCTCACTGTCTTATTCCAAGCTTCATGAGGAGTAAACTAGATTTTGTTTTATTTCACAAAGGCATCACCTTAATTCAGTGGTGACTCTGGGATATCAAAGAGAGTCTAGAGACAAACTGAGCAGGCAGTAATCAAAAGTTAAGCATCTCACCTGCTGTGTACCAAAGCAGTGCTTTGGCTTCCATGGAAAATACCCAGAGCTATGCTGAAAGGGTTATATATGATATTACTTATTAATGATTAGTTTGCCATGATAGAGTCAGTTTGCTAAAAGAACACTGTGGGATTTGGATATTCCCTGTTGTACCACAATACCGATCCTCAATGCAGTGCATCAAAGGAGCAATTACTATAGTACCCCGCAGTCCTGTGGCAAATGTTCCCCATTGCCATGACCTTTGTTGCCATTAGTGTTATATAAACATAGAGCACTCACCTACCATGTAATGGCATCTGTTCATCTGTGAGTGACAGTGCATATTGCAGCTATTCTACTGACCGGTTGATACGGAGATGCTTCAGTTGCCCATATATCAATGTTCCCCCCTCAGCCTACCTGTTTGATCTCAAAGGAAAAGCAGAAGCCAGTATATTTGGAGCCAGCTTGACAAAGCTCTTCAATCCATCCACCCTTTGGAGCTCCATTGCCTAGACTGGTTGTCAGCCAAGGCTGAAGAGCCCAGTCCACCTTGCCGTGGCATCAACCTTTTTGCTGGCATTTCTTCTACCATAGTAAAGAACTAGTACCTCTTCTTCCCTTGCCGCGCCCTCCCCGCCCCCAGGTTACTTGTCCACCTGAAGCCATTGACACCATAGAGGTTGCTAGGTTATTTTCCGCCACCCAGCTCTTTCCTGTCAGAGTTGACAGCTGCATGTAGTGCTGTATACTGGCACAATGGTAGCAGGCTTGGCCTGGCCTGGTCTGACCTGACTCTAACACCTGCCATGTACATTAGTGGTTTTTCAGGTGTCTTTGGAACTGCAATCCCATATGGACAAACAGTACCAAAAATGATAGAAGTACAGCAATTCAGCCATCAAACTTCCTTTATTTAATTCCCCAAATACCACTTAGTTATTTAATAATCTTTGTTCTTTTACAGTACACACAAACATGCTTCAAAATGCTTGGAGCAGACCCTCAGGTGGCATAAGGTATCATAGTTCCACTGCCTTCAATGAAGTGAGGAAAATTTACACCAGCTGAACTTTGCCCCCCTAGTGAAATTATAATATAAAGAATACAATAGTATAAAAAAAGATTTTAAAGTATAAATTAAGAACATCCCTATGTAAGAAAAGATTCCAGTGTTTAGGCTTCCATGGAAAATCACTATGCTCTTATCTCTATTTTACTTTAAAAAATACTTGGGACCACAGCATTAGGTAGCACTGTGAAAAACAACTAAATATAGCTGTAGATCATGGTGGGTGTGAATGGAAAACAAAGGAGTCAGGAGCTGAGTTCCTGCTGCTGTTACATCATTATAACACCCATAATTATGTTATTATGTACACTGCCCACTTCAACTGTATCTGGAGACCACTTGAAATGATACGAATCTGATTAATAGCATGATATGTAATCTTAGTTTCTTCAGTAAGTTAAGGTACTAACTTCTATGGTAAGTATAAGTACTAACTTCTATATGTGTTCCAGAACAAGCAAGATTTTTGGTTTGCTTTTGTTCTCCAGGGTATTCATTAGAATGAACGTAAAGAAAACTTGAAAAGAGGTTTTTTTTCAAAACCTCATTGCTTAACTTACATTACTCATGCACAAAAAATGTATTTCCATTCTGAAGGCTGTAATATATGTGATTCTTCCTCCCTCACCCCAAACATCAAAGCACACAAGTATAAGCTCAATACAGACCGTAGCCACACATTAAACCATAACTTAACAAGCAGCCTTGAGCAGGCCATGCTGCTCTACATAGACTGCCCCCAGTGCTGGAAGTAGGGCACTATGTATGTCCATGTGAAACTCCAGGTGTGTTAAGTAGCACTGGTAAGAGACAAGGCCAGTTACCCACTTCCAAGTGGTACAGTACTTCCAGTTTAGGAAGCAACACAACTGGAGCAGCACACTATGCTTGAGGGTGCAGCTACTGCTGGCTATATGGTAAGTTTACCATGAAGCTCTGGCTCAGGTTTTGTATGAAATGTAGTGAAAACAGTCACAACAAACACATACATACAACTTCCAATCCCAAACCTATTGAAACCCCATCGAAGTCACTTTAAAGTTCTCAATGTTAAATTTTACTGTTGATCTTTTTTATGTTTTTTCCTCTTCATTTACATTTACAGTCATTCTGTCTGAAAATACTGGCTTGCACCTTGGAAGTGATATGGCAGCTTGCTATAAATAACCAGAAGCACAGAGTAAAGTCTTCAAAATGGCAGGCATTTCACTGCCAGGACATTTAAAAGAAAGGCCTAAGTGCACTGGAGGGGGAAAAAAATGCAGTCAAGATGATGAACTTAAAATGATGTTCACCAAGTTACAGTGTATTTTTCCTCCACTGAAATAAATATTGAAAAAACATATTTCAAATGATGTCTTCAACTCTTAGCTGGTTCATTTCAGATTCATAGGAAAGAGGCCTAAATATATTTCTATGACATCTGCTAAACTTTTTCCTTATGTTATAATGTATGAAATTTTTATTGCCACCAGCTTGTTCTCAGAATTCCCCCTTAAAACATTTTTGCATCACCAGAGAAGGGGTTTGGATGCCAATGAGCTGTTCTGTCCTATTGAAAAAATAGAATGGTTTCCTCTGCAATATGTACAAAGAGCAAGTAAATTTAGGCAGTTTATGCAAAACACAAAATGGCATGTGCCATCTGGAAATTCACACAAAAGCCATGGGCAGTTAAACACATCTTAAGACTTTGGCATGTAAAATTTATATATTTTAAGTCTTAAAGGGCCATGCAAACTCAGAGCTCATTATGATTGCACTCATCTCCACCAAAGAAAATAAACGACTGCAGTGTCCATAAACAATGGTACAAACAGGCTTCTAGGAACGCCTTCCTGTGGCATTAAGACAAGTTAAACTTTACATGATAGAAAGAAAACAATGCTTCAAGTGAATGCGTGTTTTAAATGGTCAAGGGTATACCTTAAATGATGTTGCCTAAAATTTGTACTGTCCAGTGTTTTATCTTACTGAGGTATGTTTTCGCTATGTAACTGTCATGCATTTATTTTCTGTGGAGGCACCTTTAAATCTCTAAGGACTTTTCTGCTTACAGAAAGAAGGAGCTCTTACATCTTCAAGTGCAGTGTAGATTGTCACTGGAAGCATATGGTGTAGGTTCCTTGTACTTTAATCCTTCTCAGTTATTGTTTCCTTAATCTAAAATAAAGGCAATTTTGACAAAAAGTCCCTGTGTATAGAAAAACAGAACATTTTATAATAATCCCCAACATATGGTCTCTATCTATCGTAACACCATAAATGATTCCACCTTTGTTCACTCACCCAATGTAAATCCAATAAAATGCAAAAAGCAAGACCCTCTCCCCTCAGCATGCATTCGGATACATGTGGATGGACATCTGTGCCGATATACAGCTTCGGAGAAGTCAGTGAGACTCCATACAGAATCTGTCCATGCAGATCTGATTGCTGGATCAGGGACTAAGACCTAGTTCCTCAAAGGGTGCTTATACAAGTTACATTTCATGTGATCAGGACCCTGAAAGTGTTCTACAGCCATGCCGTGACATGCATGCAAGGCTGCAGAACACTTTTAAAATGGCCAATCTCATGAAATATTAATATCAAATGAGGTATCAAATGAAAGCACTATGGTCTAGAGCACCATAGGGAACTTGTGTTCCCTAGGGGTAATTGTTCATGTTGTGGAGCACTATTTGACCAAGGAAAAGAGCTCAGCCCTGAAGGTGGAAAAGAGAAAAGGCCCGGATGTACAAGCCACTAATTACATGGGTGAGAGATGTGGTGTGGTTTGGGAGAACGGTTAGCCAGGAGGCTTGGATTTGAGTTATAGCCGATTGGTTTGTCTTAGGGCTTTCATTGTTGTTGTTACACTGGAGGACCGGGTGAGACTATTAGGGGTTGGAGGAGGCCTCATTGGGGCTCCACAGTAGCGTGGGGACCCTGGTGCCAGAGAGGTCACAACATTCAGGGGTGCATTGACCCCAGCCCAGTGTGGGCAGTGCGAGAAGCCCCAAAAGGGGGACAAGCCAGAGAGCGCCAGTGAGAACACACACTGTGAGACAAGCTAGCGAGCACCAGTGAGAACACACACTGTGAGACAAGCTAGCGAGCGCCAGTGAGAACACA
>NW_017728943.1:62958699-62977269 GCF_001723895.1 Crocodylus porosus
GGTTGGAGCCATGCATAGCCCATAAGGCTGGGGTGCACCGAGTCACCCAAGATAGAACTAAGACTGGGATACATCAGGGCACCATGCCAGAAAGGATTAAGGGCAGCCTCCCTTAAACATTGTTAACATCAAAGACGTGGCGGGCAAGATGGTGAGGGTGCTTTAACACCGACTTGGCATGGTAGGGGGCGCTAGGGGAGATCAAGGCCATCCCTAGGACTCTGCACTGTCACAGGGGGCATGCTCTGTTCTGCCCTACATCCCTCCAGCTCAGGCCAGGCAAAGCCCAGCCAGCAGCTTGGTGCCCCTCCCTCCCTTCCTCCCTCCGTGCTGACAGCTCTGGAGCTGGGAGTGGGAGGGCGAGGCTGGGGAGAGGGGCGGATCAGCAGCATACTTGTAAGGTGCTGGAGTGCCCCTAACTGCTGGCCAGGAAAGCTGGTGCAGGCAGGCTTGATCCCCCTGACCCAACAGACAAACAACTGTTAGGTCCAGGAGTGGCGGGGGGCACTCTAAGTCATGGTGCTTTATGTTAAGTGCCATGAGTTAGAGCAAGGGCCTGTCTGTACCCCAAGGCTAAAAAGCTGGATTTATCCAGAATCTGACGGTCTGGGCTTTGCCTTGCATCAAAACAGGCATGGGACAGTCATTTACATATGCAGATTGATATGGCAATTGATTTGAATGTGCTCCAAATTGTCTCAGGGAAAAAGTGTTACTTCTGTACTTCACAGGTACTTCATAGTAGGACACTGGACTTGTACATGCTCAAATATCTGAGTGCCCTAACAACTGAGCTATACAGTCAGATTCTCTAGCACAATAAATTGAATTGTATTTGTGAAGTAAAATAAGATCAATCTGAATAGACCCTGCTCAGCAGCTGCTAAGTCACCACTTAAGAATCCAGATTTGGAAAAATACCACTTTGACCTGAAGAATTCCCTAGATGCGAACACATAGGTTACTATGCGTGCTCAAAAGCAACCTAAATAAATTTATTTCTGTGTATAAGTATTGGCAGGATAATCGCCTAGAGGCTAATGGAGCTGGAGTATAAGGTATGGAATGTAAGATAAAGCAATATTTTTTATACTGAAGTTTATCCCCGCTTGGTAGTTCCATGTTTTTATTTTGCTAGATTTTTGTTCTTAAAGGTTTTTTTCCCAGTCTAATTTTGGAGATGATACAACATGAAAGGTCTCACAGTTCAGTTCACAAGAAGGTAAGAAAATGCCAAAGTTAAAGTTCCAGTGGTGACATCCAAATATCTGCATTGCACAGGCTATTAACTTGGGACTAGGTTGCATTACATAAACTACAGTATATCAAAGTACATACGCAAAATAGTAGTAGCAGCTATGAGAATCACAAGTGAATTAATACCATTTTACAACCAGCTATAATCTGTGATTTTCCTCATTTAAGATCATTTTAGCATTACATTAATATATTTTTTATCATTCAGTTTTCTGCTTTTTTTCTGAGAGAGGAAGAGAAGAAAATTGGCCATACTTAGTGTTGCAAATACTAGTATTTATATGCTCTTAGTTCTGGGCTTCACCAAGGAGCTCACACCATGCCAGACAATGGCAGAGGTAGGCCAGGAGCTGCTTTACTTTACAACACCTATAACAGAGCCATCCAACAGTACAAGATAGCCAGGGTGAAGAGAGCTCTGGCTGTGCCTCAGCCATATTGCCTGGCACTCTACTACACTGGGCAGGGGAAGACTCAAGTGCCACTACGCTAGCCTCATGTCACTGGGAAGCAGTTTTACACCAAGAGTGTTATCTAGAATGCTTTTTCCCCATCACCACCACTTTTGCCACCTAAGCTAAAAAAAATTAGAACAGGGAACTGAAGTAAGGACCAGGTCTTTTGGTCCCAGATCTTTTACCAGCATTAAATTCACTCAGAAAATAACTAACTGCAAGATTTTATTCAGCCTAGCCTATACAAGCTCTTAGCTCATAACATGACTTCTCTCATGGCACCTATGGGTAGATGAATGCACACCCCACATGTACAAACACAGCATGCTCTAATAGGATTCTCAGGCAATCATCTCCTGTTGTAAAACACCTACCTTGGAAAACAAATTGTCTGCAGGAAGTGAAGAACACTAACAGAAATAAAAGTATGGATCTCAGAAGAGGCACATTACTGAGTGAAGAGCACAGGCTTGTGCCATCAACAGACTTGAAGTGAAACATTCCAGTGATTAAGCTGTAACAGGACAGTTCAAGAATGAATTGAGGATTCCAGGCATATCACAGAGCTGACATCCTGAGACTCCAGGGGTTGGGTGGTAGCTGCTCTTCTGAACCTGCTGCCAGCCAAGCCTTGGAGTGTCACTTATATCAGCTCCAAAGTAATCTTCTGGCCCACCCTTCAAGCAAGAGACAAGATGTCATGATCAGCTAATAGAAAGTGACAAGAAGGGATGAAATGGATGAGGAGGAAGGAAAATCTTAGGATTCAAAAGGCATTATTCTTTTCTCTAATACCAGCCATGCTAACTATGTGGTTTTGTTAATTATTAGGTTATCCAAGCATATACATCCATTTTTAAATATAGCATTCATTTTTCTACTACTACATAAATCAAATTAGCCAAAACTCTCAAAGTATTCATAAATATGGCAGTGACTTCAACCCGTTGGGTAAAAACTGCTCTTTGTAAGCAAAGTTTTAATAAGAAAAATAGGAATATTCAAAAGAGTTTATGTCTATTTATATTTCTGACTAAGGATTTTATATCACTGCCCATCATCATAGGGCTGGCAATATAAAAACCTTAGACAGAAGAATAAATAGCATCCACAATAATAATAGCAATCCTTGGCTTTCTTTTTTGGGGTAAAAATTCTGCCTGTCAGTCTTACAAACCGCACCTGTAACAAGTTGACTAGTTTGTTCTCTTGTAAAATGTTATTTAACACAGCCCAAACAAACATTGAAAAGTTTATACTACAAAACACTGACAAAGTTTGCTCTTTAAGGACTGTTCCAATGCCACCTATAACTATAGGGGATGTCAGATGGCTCACAGCTGCCCATCCCCTCCAACTACTGGGACTCACATGCACATAACCTCAAAGTACTGGGTCAAATCTGTAAAATGTGAATGAACATCTAATCAAAACCTTTTAAGATCATAGCTGGTTGGACTTCTTCTAATCAACTGTCTCTTACTAAGTGCACATACAGTTCCTAGCTGAATATAGTACTAATCTTGGCTGAGGTCCACAAGCACTAGAACACATATAATAAATAAAAACAACATGGTACTGTGTTCAGTATAGAGAGAAACAAATACTGTAGATACATAGATGATTCCTTCTATTTTGTAAAGAATTCCAAGACTAACCATGCAACAATATGTTTTGAAGCTCATGCCAAAGAGTGCAAAAACCTGTAGTAAATGTAACTCAACATATTTTTCTGGTGTATTTGTTTGTAAAGGTAGAAATAAGTATAGTAACACAAGCTGTTCTTTAATGCCATAGGCAAAGAAAATCACTAGTCATCAGCTACAACATCCTACCATATTTGGAAGACAAAAGTAATATGCCTTTTCATTATTCCATACTTCTCAAATAGGGCCTGATCCTGAAACCCTTATTCTTTTGAGTAATCCTTGATTTCACGGATATTATTTGTAGAAAACAATTTGCTGAGATGAGCAAAGGTTAGAGAATCAGGCCTGTAATCTTCCAATAATATTTTAATAGTTATTTTTGTTAAAGATAAAACTGCAGATTTTATGTGCAGTGTAATAGAAACAGCACAGTACATACATATGTAGCATTTTGACACATATCTGCAGAGACTGCAAATACTTAAAAACACTTAGAGTAATTATTAGAAGTCATAGCCAAAATAACATACATCAACCTTGATTAGTTACACTAAAAAGCCCCTATAAATTAATAGTCTAAAAACAGGAAAATTAGCATCATGTTAAAGTATGAATGGCTAATAAAAGAATTTAGCTAAAACAGATTAAGGTTCAAATCTAGGTCACAAAAGGAACTGATTGAGGAAAGCTGTCATTTTCTCTTGGATTGTATGGCTGTTTTAGTGACACTGTTTCCTCTGAATCAGAGTCTTCTAATGAAAAATTACACTGCTGGGGTTAATAAAGAGTGTGCACATTTGTTTAGACCAAGATTTCAATTAAAATGCCATGTGCAGAGAAAAAGGCTAATTTCTTGCTTAAAGGTGAAGTGAAATAAAAATAAACTAACTAGTCACTAATAACTCATGCTGAATATTCCACTCCCTATGCCTGCTGTGGATTTACCCTGGGGGAAGTGTCCCTCCAAACCTAAATCCTTATTAGTCCCTACGGTTTCTTCCAGCTTTAAATTCCAGCCAAGCTTCTTCAGGAGCTTGCCAGTGCAGGCTTTCCCAGAGAGTTGCTATATTTATGCACTTCTTGCTGGCTTGCCCCTTTCCCACCTTTGGTTGGTGAAGTCCCAGAAACATGCATTATACTACACCCCTTCTGCTATAAACCTGCTGTACTTGGAGACCAGGAACTAGCGCACAAGCGGATCACGCCCTGTATACTCTAGTTTAGTTATGAACTGAAGTGTGTTTCTAACAGCAGCAGGAAGCCTTCTACCTGACAAAACCTGTCTTTGGGCACTCAGACTCTAGTGCTTCTTGGCCAGAACTGATGACAACACTAACACTTAAACAATATAGGCAAAGCAGGCCTTAACGCTTTGAGGCAGGTCAGAAAAATAAGCTTTTGCATGTAATCCCTCCCTGCTGAACAGAACTGTTTCCTGTTACCTATTGTGAGTAAGGCTGACTGGAAGATTTCTAGGAAAGTCAGTGTGTTGAGTTTGGGGGATACTTCCCCTCCCTCAGTTTACCTGAATCAATTTGCGCAAAAAAAAAGGGAAAGACGTAGAGCCCCTTAGGTTACCACCAGCTGGAAACACAGAGCCTTGCAAGCCCTGGGAGGTGGGGATAGGGGAAGAAGTGCTAGGCAGGGGGAGGAAGGTAGGGCAGTGGCAGGGTTGTGGTGTATTAGACAACATTAAAAAAAATTTAACTAAGAACAAGAGCCAAAAAACAAAAAGCACTGTACTGATAAGACTGGGCCCCAAGGCGAAGCTAGGGATGTGTGTGTATGATCCTGTGACATTCTGCACATGTGAGGTTCTTCACTGATATGCATTAGTTAGTGAACACACTACTCCGGAAAGGTAGATGGTATGCAGTATGCCCCTTGGGGCAGTACCTTTTTGTCCTGGGTTTGCAGAGTGCCAGACGCAATGGTGTCCTGGCTCATGACTGGAGCTCCTAGGTGCTACAGTAATAATCACCCTCCTCAGAGTTGTGCTATTAGATTTTTGCACCCTGGCTGATGTGTGACCGTGTCCAGTGCATCCCTCTGTAGCAGAGCATCCCCCCTCCCATAGAAAGAACTAGCCCAGCTACAACAAACACCTTTGGATCGTGCACTGTGCTTAGCCCCATACCAGTATGGAACCAGAAGCAGTGTAACCCTATTAGTGTGGCACTGTGGATAGGCGAATGAGTTCTGCTGAGAAGTGTGCTTGTGCCCCTAGTGGCCTTGTAGGCTGTATGGCAGCATTGTTTGCACTGCCCAGAGAATGGCTCTGATCATCACTAGACTGCTAGTCAGCAGCCTATGTTGTTGCTCTTGTTGTTGCTTTTATTAGATCTGATCAGGGTCAAGAACCCAACCTGAGAGGCACCATATGAACAGTAATAAAATAGACAGCTTATGTCCCAGAGAACTTGCTGCCTGGATTTCTGACAAGTTGCAACAAGTTCTGTAACAGCCTTTTTTTCTATTGCTAAAGAGAGAACTTCTGTGTACAGAGCCTAAATTCACTGGTGAGAAATATAAAGGAAAATAACTGGCGGTATACAGTCATTGTATGGAGTCTTTTAATATTTGTTTGTTCTGAACCTCAATGAAACCAATTTTCATTGAGCAAAGTAGATTAACATTCAGAAGAAAAATAAGTTATTTAAGGAAGGAAGATCATTTGAGACCTTGCAGAATTTAAAACGTCAAAATCACACAAATAAGATTACTGTGCCTGAGATCACATTTTTATCAGCACACAAAATGCATGTCACTTAACAATGCATACCTTCAGCGTGGAATGAAATGGCCCTCCAGCAGTGTTGTCAATATTTAAATCAATATCCCTTGAAAGGAAAAAAATCTAACTCATCGGTATAGATTAATTTTTTTTTCTTATTAATCTCTCAGGAGGTAAACAGCATATTTCTGTTACAAGAGCAACTGAACAACGAACCAAACAGGCCTAATCATTCCTAGAATTCAATAACATCATGTTCTGAAATTATTAATGTTCTTACAAATGTGAATCAACCTTTACAGCAGGAATTTCTTCCCCTTCTGGAAAAGGGGGACCAAATTATTCTTTACTTGATTCTGCAGCATTTTATGCATCGACTCCCAATAATTTTTGCAAATATTTAAATGTCCAAGGATTCACAAAGACACTTAGCTATATTTCTACCTTCTACTGACACCGCTGTTAGCCACTGAGACACTTTGAAAACTGTGATAGGATGCTTATCTGCATGTTTAGATGCCTAAATATCTTTAAAGATCTGGGTTTTAGTACCATGAGGAGAATTAGAGTCTTTGATCCAAAAGCAGAGTGGTCACAAATAAATCATATCATCTTTTTTATGTAAACCAACAGAAGTTTTTTTTTTTCCTTAAAAACTGTTGTAATATAAATTAAACAACCAGGGAATTAAAAAAGATTCTTTAGGTGCTAATCGACCTGTACAAATGTTTAGCTTTCTTTAAAAGAACCAAGCTCTGGAAAGTAAATTAAAATTGTTAGCCAAGACCTGGCTTTATGTCTTCAGTGGGGGAGAGCATAATCTAAACTAAAAAACACTCTTCCTTTGCTTTCACTTGGTGAGTTAAGGTTACACAACAAAACCAAGCTGAAGGTTACACCAGGGAAATTCACAAGAGCTGCTTTTGTAGTTCTCTGGTGCTATTGCATTTAGTCACAACTGTAGGTTTGTGTCCATCCAAGTTGGTAATAACTGAGAGTTGCTGCCATCTAGCCTATGTGAGGTGAGATGGTGGTTTCAGTTACAACTGGGCAACTGTTGGTATTTCCAGGGACTCAACTACAATAAAGATCATACAAGGCAGGGAAAGTTTTCCAAATAGTCATTTAGACATAATGATTTGGTCCAGCATACTTTGTTCAAGGCATGCTTTTTCTAAAACATATTTTTGAAAAATGTTCCAGAGGCCAGGCAGTGCTAATTTTAACAAAATCCACCCTGAGGGCAAATCCATGCTAGATGAAACCAGTTAAAGGAGTGAACCAGAAACTACATTTGGTAGATTTTGCACTTGATTTATAAACAGGTATTGAAACCCCACTTCGTGGAGGTTGGCAGATGCTTTGCTCTCATTGTGAATACAAAATGGTAACATCTGACAGTTTGAGGATTCAGTTTCTGATCCAAGTGGAGGACAAAGTATCTTCTAACATCCCAGACAGGATGGTTCTTCAGTAAGGCTGAGGCACATTTATGTAACAAATGATCAGAAAAGCACTGCTAAGGTTTGTGCTTCTCTGTGGATAGATGTTTCATGGGCCCTCAGTTTCTTGGGCTGTCAATCCAGAAACTTTCACAAGCACTAGGATAGATCATCAGCTGGAGTAAACTAATGAGCGAGCCACTGAATCTGGTCTTCACCCATCATTCATTTACAGTTTTTAACTAAAAAATTCAGAGTAAGTATGGGAAGTCATTCCAGTGATACTGGACCTCTACAACGTGTACCTCTAAAATGTGTGATTTTAACAGCATTCACAACTGCTTGTTACACGCTGAAGGGGAAAACCACTGGTTATTCCAGAATGATTTAAAAATAAACAGAGAACAAGTAGTCAAAACGAAGTGTTGTAAAACTATTAAACAGGCAGGGCCTTATGAGGCCTTATGAGAAGCCAAATAGAGTTATGAGGTCAGAAACTGATAAAGCTGGCAAGCTGTGAATTATCCAATGGAAATGGCTCTTGTTCTAACCTTCTCACCAACGCCAATACAAGTGGCACAACGGGGAAAAGAGATGGCATGTCAGAGCCCGACAGGGTTGAGGTGCAGTATCCATCAGTTTGCAGCAGGTGTATGACCCTTAGACAAATGAGCCAACTTCTGTAAGTCTAGGTAGTCCTTGCACTATTTAATTTCAGCCAGGCCCAATATTAGGACAAACTGAGAATCAGGGTGCTTTGATCAATAGCTGTTGGTCATACTTGTCTCATTTGACCCATTGCAACACAGGAAAAGGTTTAGCACATGGTGTTTTTCTAAACATAAATTGTGGTAAGGCTGAATTTCAGTATTGAGAAAGGTACAAATGATTAATTATATAAAAATAATCACCCCAAAATATGTGTTGTGAGTAAATGCATCTAAATAAAGCATGCTGGTGTGCATGTTTAAAATGAGCAGGATGTTAAACTATACTTTCTAGGTAGGTGAAGTTAATGGTCAGTGTCATTCAATCAGTCTTTTCCCATGAAAAATCTGTGAAAGCTTAGGTGTTACCAAGTGCTGATTTGTAAAGCAACTATTAATGGAGTGACAGTTAATTATTGACAGCTGTGGACTACTTTATCTCACAATCAAAACCTGGCCCTATCCCAAACAGTGAGCAATTTACAACCAGAAAGGTAAATTAGCCCACGTGCCTTTTATTCTGAATTCTAGCTTTGCCTTTTTGTATCACCTCCCCCCCCATTACTGAAAGCATATCTACATTAGGGGTCTGCAAAGCCCCACTGGTGCAAATTCCCAGGGTAGGTGGGAGGTATGAGGGTAAAGAAGGGTTTGCACCAGTGAAACTTTAAATCCAGGCACTTTCTCTCAGTACATCTACAGTAGGAGTTTGCACTGGTACAGTACAGGATTGGTACAATAGTTCTATCATTGTGCTAACCCCTTAATCTAGATGAACACAGATATCATGGTAAGAAATAAAACAAAAATTTAAACAAGCTGGATGTTGTCTCTGAAGGAGCTGGTGATACCCTGGTGATCACCAGCCCATGTCAAGGTGGTCACCCTGCTTAACCCCACTTGGCAGGGAGTGGGAATTACCAAGGGGAGATACATCTGGAGCTGCCTGAGATAAGAGGTGTCCAGTGTTAATAAACAGGCTTCCTCTACACCTCAGCAGGGCCTTCCTTTTCTAAACAGTCTTCCTTTAATGTTGTAAAATGTTTTTTTCCATTTACTCAACAATCACGCCTTTGCTAGTGGGGGAGGACAGGGGAAAAGAATGCAAGGAGGGAGGAAGAAATGGTAGGGGTGATACAGGAGAGAGAGCAAGCAAGCAAGAAAGAGGGAGCAAGCAGCTTGCCTTTTCAAACAAGTCGGATACCTGCACTGGAAAAAAAATTGCTGCTTCTAAAAGTTCGCCCAGCCTCTCTCTATTTTGTTCAGCTCTTACATATGAACTCATAACATAGAAACTGGCAAGGGCTACTGTACTTTTTCTTTCTGCATCTAGTTGGTAGAAGAAAGAAATCTAAAGAAGATTATCATTAGTGCACCCAGCTACTGGAATATCTGGGAGCATTCATAAATGTTTCATGTACCCAAAATCCCACAAACAAGGGTCATGGCATCCAACTGAGGTTAATGAATGAATGAGGTGCCCTTGACGGTTAATTTGCACAAACAAAAGGTCAAGGGACATCTTCAAAACAAAATATTGATTAAAGCAAGTTAAATGTTTTGACTTGGAGACATGAAGGATTAAAAAACAAAATAAAGCAGTATGGATAAGAAACGAACAGGAAAGAAAAAACACCAACCCCAGACACAAAGGAAATGGTAGAAAACATATCTGAATCAGCTAGTCATCTGCTAACAAGCTGTAAAGATTTCCAATGACAAGTTGTCACATTAGTTTAGTGAAACTGAAGCAGCACTTATCCCTTTTCCTGTGCTTAATCTCTCAGTGAGCTCCACAGAAACATGCTACCACGTTTAATAGGATTAGGATAGTTCACTTTCTCTTCTCTGGAGTCTTTTTTTTAAACAATTCTATTTCCGTCAATATAAGATCCTTAAATTAAATAGCATTCTGCTGGATCACCTAGATCACATTTATTCTCCACGTTGAAAGCATTCTCTTCCAAAGCATTTTTGGTGGGGAATGGTAGAACAAGATTTGAAGAAAAGAAAAAAAGACTTTAAGTTCAGTAGTTCCAATGTGTTAGGGACTTTAGTCTTCTACTCCACATACAACAAACACACACACATATGTTTTCATTAAATTCGGTTTATTTTTGATTTACACCAAAACAGAATTAGGCCTTAAACTGATGAGAATAATCTCTCCATAAAGAGATGGATTACTTTTGTTCTTGTTTTTAGGCACCAGAGTGTTTTGTTTGCACCCCTGTTAAGAGAAAGAAGTTAAAATGTCTCCATGTTCTCAGCCTCAGTGTCCTATTTTATCTTTTAATCTGAACATATGCAGTGAGGCAAACTACCAGTGAAAAGGCAGTTTAACGATATGCCCTTGTTCCTTTCTACCTCTTATTGCAAAGGAATGGAGGAGTCAGCAACGGTCTTGAACATTTTTCAAAGTTTTCACAGGTTCCTTCTGACTTTTTTTCCACTTTGAAGGAAAAATATAGAGCACCACAGGCCCACTGTCATCTTGGAAGAGCCATAATTCTTTTCAGACAGGAATCTGAGCTTTGGAGAAGTTTGAATTACCCTGGTCAAAACTTCGCAGCTGAATGGAAACGTTACGTTAGATGAACTAAAATGTTGGGAAAATCTGAGACCTGGATCCGAATGTGTGACTTGGGTCCCCCTTCTGTTAAAAAAAATTGATCTGAATATATCCCAGCTTGATGCAAGCAGTATAACAGTGGTGGTAGTTTGGACTAATTTTAGTCAAGCTCCAAACTGCATCTCTCTGAAGAAATAAAGTTCTTCACCAGTTAAATTATTAATAAATATTATACCAAAACAGGAAAACAGGTTTTTAGCATTGACTAACACCTTCAACAGCCAGTTAATGGGAACTACTGTTGCAATTATCTTTTGGGTTTTGGCTAAAGGTAGGGAGCACAATCAGCATGTACCCTTTCTTGCACTAGCTTGGAGGCAACGGTGATACATGAGGCCTAGACCTAGAGGACAGGGATGGGGTTCTGGTTCAACACAGAGATTTGCAGTACTTGACCTGGACAGGCAACTGAAGGCACAAGAACCTGTGACCTTCTGCTCTGAATTGTGGGGTGGGAGACTGGGGGAAGTAGTTGTCCCTCTGCGTTTCTTGGAGGGGGCAAGAATACAGAGGAACATTTTCTGCTGCTTAGAATAGCAGACTGGCTGCCTATTCTCTTAAAGATTAAAAAGAAAAGAGAATCAGAGAGCATTCAGAGTGAGAGGCCTGGTGAGAAGTAAGCTGCATTTAATTATAGCTGTGAGTATTGATATGCCACAGTGCAAGCTGGGGAAGGTTGCAGGCGGAAGGGCTGGAAACAGGTCACCCAGACCCAGGTGCAAAATAGGAGGCAATGTTGTCTCAGGGAAAGAACCCCTGAACTAGGACTTAGGTACCCTGCTTTCTATCAGCACTCTGCCACTGGCCTGCTGAATGACCTACGGCACATTACTGCAGGGTTGCATGCCTCAGTTTCCCCATCTGCAGACAGAGGATGGTACACCTTTCCATTATAAGCACTTGGAAATCTGCAGAGGAAAAGCTGCAAAAAGGGCTAGGTGTTGTTTATTATTAGTAAAGTTGCAGCTCCAGGCAGCTCCCCTGCAGCCTTAGTGGGGAAAAGGGGGAGGGGGGAGAATTCAAGTCATTCACCTGCCAAATTTAGCCTATCTCCCTGTGCTTTCAGACACACTTCTGCACCCTTGTTCCAAGCACTCAAGGCTACAAGGGAAGACAAAATACCAGTATGTCATCCATGCAAATTGAGTCAGTGTGACAGAAAAAAAAATCAGAGGCAAACTTTCTTATTAATCCTCTCCCTCCATTTCAGCCCTTGGCCTTTAGCTGTGCTTTCCTTGCTGGCATGCTGAGAGTCTCAAATCACACAGTAGCATCGGTATTAATTACAATTAATAGCAGAAGCCTATGTGACATTATTATTCATTATAATGTCTTTTTGTTTCCCACCTGTTTACTGCTTCTTTTGAGTGGAGGGAGGGTGTTTTTTCTGTCAGCCTGCAGGAAAAATTCCCTGGCACTGCAGCAGCTGACTACAACCAAAAAGCCCATCGACTCCCATACCTTTTCCCTGCAGGATCGGCCCCTTAAAGTGTAAGTTTACTTCCTCCCAGCCCCTTCTCCCGGCAAGATGAAATCAAGATGGGGTGGGACTGAATGAATCTCTCCGGGATCATGTAGGTTCCCCCTCCCCCATCTTTTAGGACTGCTTGCTCCTCTTTCCTGTATTGGCAGCTGTGCTTGGAAACTCTTAGCCCCATCTTCCATTCGTCTCCCATGCAAGTCAGGTCGCAGGATCGGGCCTCCTGGCTCTGCAGGGCTCCATAGGCGTGGGTTGCTAATCTAGAATCGTTGCTATATTGGAAGGGAAGGAGCAGGATGCAGAGGCGTGGGGGCTAGGTGGGGTGAAGAGCAGCAAAAAGCTAAGGGGTGATTATGCCCCAAAAAATAGATTTGAATGAAAATGAATCAGGATTCTTAGTTTTGTTTTGTTTTTGTTTTGTTTGGGGGGGGGGAGTTTTGGTATGCATCAGAAAATAATTAGAACCGGCTCATTTATTTAAGGCTTTTTGTTGTTGTTGTTGTTGTTGGTATCATCACCTTTAGGAAAAACACGGTACTTTTTGCTGCTAGATACATGTGCAGAGCTACTGTTCCGTCCATAACTTGCAATTTTCATGTGCAGAGCTCTACTTTGCATCTTCAGTGTTGCATAGCTCGCTTGCTTGTCTGCAACATAGTATCCTGGGGACCCAGGACTGGGAAGAGACGAGCGGTGGAAGCCGAGCAGCCCGCGGAAGCACTGCGCCTTGCTTCCCCATCCCTCGAAGCAGTTGTAGGGCTGACTCTGTGTAATGGGCTCATCACAGCAGAACCCAGAACAAGTACTGCAGGACATTGCTTTGTGTTTGTTGCGACCCCTTTGACTGCAGTTCCTGAACTGGAGTAGGTAGAGACGCCCGCGGATTTTTGTTTCCGGCATTTCACATGGGAGTGCACATCTGGCACGATGGGCTCCCCAGTCCTTGACTACCGGCCGCGATGGCTGGCATAATGAGCATGTCTCGCGAAATGATGGGACGCAGGATGTCAACTCCCGGCCACATCTAAAGCCTTCTTTAAAGGGCTCATTCCATGCGAATCGGGTTTTGAGCTCGCGGGGAATTTGCCCGATTCTTGGGGGGGAGGAGAAAACCAAGAAAACCAGGGCAGGTTTCCTCCAGCTGCCCCCGCCCAGCATCTCGGGGGGAGGGGGGCTCAGCTGGCTCCGGCTCCTCGAGAAGCTGCGAGGCACGTGGCAGCCGTCCCATGGAGCATCTGCCCACGGGGAGCTGCCTTCTCGGCTGAAGGGAGGGACGGTAGAAAAGCAGAGATGCTCGGGCCACGCTCAATTACGCCGCAGATGTATGTTCCCCAGTGACATCAAGCTGATCATAAAAAACAAAAACCAAACCAGACGCTGGCTCGAGAGGCGCTTCGGCGCCGCGCTAAGCAGGCGGCGGGGAAGGTCCCTTGGCAGGGCAGGGCAGGGCAGGGCTCTGCCCTCTCTTCGCGACCTGATGCGTGCCCCCGGCCGGAGGCAGGGGGAGAGGGAAGGGGACAGGTGGGGAGCCAGCACTCTTACAAAGAAGCCTTGAAGAGGAAGGCTTGGCCCAGGGGCAAGGTGAGGGGCATGGAGACAGGCAGCTGGATCCCTGCCGGGTCCCCCGCCTGTCTGCCGGAGGGGAGGCCGGGCAGCCTGGCGGGCCCCCCCCGGGCCGTGGCAAGCCGGAGGGGAGCCCTCCAAGCTGGATCCGGATGGGGCCGGGATGCGGGGGTGCTGGTGCTGGTGCCGCCCGGGTGGCGGGGAGGCAGACGGCTGCCCCTGGAGCCTCAAGCAGTTGCCTGCGGGCGACTCGCTTTTCTGCCCCGCCAGCCTAGCTCTGCCCCCCAGCCCGCCGCTCGGGGCTGCTGGCCCTGCCCCGGCCAAGGGGACTGCCGTGGCGGCTGGCGGCTGGCCAGGGCTCGTCCAGCAGCCTGCTCCGCACTGAGCTAGGAGACGCATGCACTCCCGCGGGGCCCTCGCAGGGCGGCTTTCCCCACATCTGGCCCCGAGGTGCACTAAAGGGAGGCACTAATCCACACTACAGGCCTTAGATGCTGTACATTTAGTTTAGTGCTGCCTTAAAGTGCTAACTAAATGGCAGTGCCTGAAGTTACTGTGCAGTAGCACTGGCACCTGGCTGCTTAGTGACGCTTAGTGCGCATTAGCCTAATACCGCTGTGCAGTGGGCTGTTAGAATGGTTTTTGCTGACACCTACTACCGGTGGCATTAGGTTAATGTGCAGTAAGTGTCTTGTGTAGATGCACCCACAGAGGAGAAGAGGTGCGACATGATGTCAGGCAGTACAGAACCGTGGGGCCGTCAGGTCCTGTGCCCATGAAACCCCTCCACTTCTTCAGGTCCTTTCCCAGAGTAGAAAATGAAGGCTGTTTATGTAGCAGCCTGGTGCAGAAACTCTTGGGAATATACCTGCCTACATGGGAGTCCCTCTTTTTAGGCCTGAGTGAAAGGAGTGGCTTAATCTAAACAGCATCTCACCATGTGGTTGCCACCATCTGTTAATATCTTGATATTGGAAAGTTTGGTGCCTGAGGCATAGCCAAAGCTGGCTAAGGGATCGATTTCAGATAATATGACATCCTCATTATTAACCAAAATGGTTCTTTTATATCTGTATCTATATATCAATAGATATAGATATCTGTATCTAGATATCTATATCGATAGAGATATCTATAGCTATCTAGCTATCTGTAAGAACAATTTCAGTTTATATCTAGATCTCTATATAGATAGTCTATATGTATATAGATAGCTACATAGATATATCTATATGTAGTTAGCTAAGTAGGTAGATAGATCATCTGCAATCCTGATAGGTACTAAATAAGGGGTGCTGGCAAAGTATGTGCAGCAGGGTGAGCTGTAAGGGCTAGGGGTTTAATTCTGGGCTTCTGTATTGTGTGTTATTGTATTCACGGGGTGGGAGGAAGAAGAGGAATGATTTCACTAGAAATCTGCATGTTTCCCTTATTTCTCACTCAGAGCCATGGTGGGGAAGGTTTCTTTTCAGTGATATTAAATAAGCACTTAAAAAAAACCCATTTAAACTATTGGGTAAATAAACCTCCCTTCGGTGGGTTCCCAGTGGGGAATTCCTGCAGCTGCCACTGCTCTTGATCTTGTGGCATTTTGGCTTAGAAACACGGTGAGGTTGGTTGGCTGTTCCGTGGGCATCTGGGCAGGGGAAAGGGAAAAAAAGAAGCCCCCCTCTGACCGTGTGAGTGTTGCACACCAGACTGATGCTCCTCGGCTGGACACAGATTATTAGGGAGAGGAGCTAAGCTTGACTTTTTTGTTTGTTTGCACACAGGTTTTTGTTTTATTTTGTTGTTTTTAAAACCAGCAACCCCCCCACGCCCTCCAAAAATTAGCAGGATCTCAAAATGAAGCAAGTGTGCTTCCAGGAGTTGGAAGGCTGCTGGGGGAGAAGGGCTACCACTAGCCCTTCCAGAGCCCGGCTCGAGCAAAGGTAAGGCGGCGGGTTTGAGAAGCAGCAAGGAAGAGCAGGCTCGGAAATGCTCGCGGGGCTGGAGCAGTCCAAAAGGCTCCTGAGCTCGGGGCAGGCTCGGGAAGGAGGCGCGGGGGTGTCCCCCGGCGCGGGGAACCTGGTCCCGCACTGCCCCATCCCTCCTGGCTTCTCGCCCGCTGACTTTTCCGCAGCCCCTCCCTCGCAGATGAGAAAGCAGATGGGGCAGTCGCATGAGCTCCTCAGGGTTTTTTTGTTTTAATTTTTCCTTGAAAAAGAAAAAAAAGAAAAAAGGAAGGCGGCAGAGACAGGGACTGCCAACTCCAGCCTGGGGAGACGGTGGGAGGCTGCGGAGGCAGCGGGGCGGCCACAGCTGAGCTCCACATGCCGGGGCTGGGAGCTGCGGTCCTGGGAAGGGGGTGGAAGGATCCCTGCCCTGCCGGCTCGCGGGGCTGGAGGGCCAGGGCGGGCACCGACTCCGCAACCCAGGGCTTGGGGCTGGCCACAAGCCACCCCCCGGCCGAGAGCCGCACAAACTTCCCCGGCCCCGCAGTGGCCACCAGGCTCAGGCTGCACAGACCCTGCCCGCCCCGTCCCAAGGAGGCGGCTCGTCTTGCCTGGGCTAGGAGTCCAGTGTGGGGCGACAAGCTGAGCGCGCTCTGTCCCTTTAAAGTTGGGCTAGTCTCGGCCACTTTTTGAAAGACATCAAGACGTGCTCTGAATCGCAGGGGCAGAGGAGTGACCTGTGAGCAGTGACACCCCCCCAAGAGCACACCTTGGGGGCCGGGCACTGGACAGCAACTTTTGCAGACACACCTGCGGCCCCGGCTGCGCATCCAGAAAGTCCCTTTCCAGCAGCAACAGGCACAGAAGTGAATTTGTAGGTGTACACAGACATCCATGGAGACCCGGCTATTTATTTTCACTGGCATCAAACCCCCTCCTTGCCTTTCTCAAAGCGGTTTCACCTGTCTGCCCTGATTTTTTTTTCTTCCTCCCCACCCCTTCCAGTGGATGTTATTCCTTCTTTCCCTGCGGTGCCCCCCAAAGTAAACGCGGTGCTTTCAAGCAAACTTTCAGCTCCTCCATTTCCAGCCTTGGGAGGCTTGGCTCCTGCACATGGACATGCCCGAGACCAAGGGATGCTGTCGGGACACCTCGGAAATGTGCGCTGCCCGCGGCGCAGGGCAGGACCGCGCTCTTTCATCTCAGGACATTGCCGAGGGATTGGGAATATCCCGCTTTCTTTATCCTGCAAAAAGAAATCACCATCATTTCCCCGTAATAGTTTGAAGCAGGATCCAGTTCAAGGGGCGCTTCCTCAGCCCGGTATAGATCTAAGTTGGATGTGAATTGTGGGCGCACGCTTTTATTACATCTGAGTCATAGTAAATATGCCATCCATGGTAAATATTCACTCCGGTTTACCAAAAGCCATTAGTGTTGACACAGTGCAACCTGATGCTTCCCCCCCCCCCCCCCCCCCTTCTTTTTTATAACAGGCCACAAGATCCCCCCGCCCCCTTTCTCTTTTCGTGTCTATTCTGTCTCACAAGTGAAAAGTGAGCTCGGGGAAAGTTGCAGCCTCCCATTCAGCAAAACGTGAATCCTGCTCAAGGTTCAGGAGAAGTTTGGAAAGGACTTACCCTCCAAAAGGGAAAAGTTTGTAATCAGTGTACCAGGAGGGGTTTTTTGGGTTTAGGGTTTTTTGTTTTTGTTTTTTTTTGGGGGGGGGGCGGTTAGTAAAGCATCCAAACAATGGTGAACCAGTGAGTTTAGTTACTACGTCTGGGCATCAGAAAAGTTGCTTGGGAGCTGTTGTGTTTTGGCTTGGCTATTTAAAAAAAACCCTGTTAGGGGTTAGCATAAGATACTGGCCACCTCCTCCCAGCAATGCTTTGCAATAATAGCCCGAGACAAGGACACGAGCTTGGGCAGCATCCCTTTCGATCTGCTAAACGGGCTAAAAGAAAACAAATCTAGGACCCTTTCCCCACTACGCTGTCTCAGGAGTTAGTGACATACAAAAAGCCATAACTCTTGGTCAGCACTGCTTGGAGAACAGTCACTATTTCAGCGATTTTATTATTAAAAGTTGCTTTCTTTGAAAGACTTGTTTTTTGTTTGTTTGTTTAAAAAAGGACCGTGCCAGTGAGGTTGTGGCTTCTTCTTCCCTGAAGTTGCCCAGAGCCGAGGTGCACCCCGAGCAGGGCGGGCACGTCTCCCTCACGACGTTGTGCTGCTCTTGAGGTACCTGCTGTGCCAGGACGGGGAGAGGGACGAGGCAGAGCCAGCCCAAGTGCTGCTGCTGCTTGCAGATGGCTCTCCCAGTGCAAGCCTCAGATTTGGTGATAAAGTCTCCTTCTCTGCAGCACTGGGGGGGGGGTTAGGAAGGGGTGGAGAAGGGGCGAGATCCAGTTTCTCCTCCTCTTTTCCCCCCCGCGCTCGCTCGCTCTCTTTTTTTCCTCCCAAGTTCTCTGTTCACTATCCCCCCTTGAATCCGAAGAAGCCTCCCGATTGGGCGCCAGGCCTGGCGCACGTCATTCAGACTGTGACGTTTAGTCTTCCTGTTTCCTTCAGCTGTGTCTTAAAGTAAATCTTGTTGTGGTGCGGAGCCCTCAGCTGAGCGAGGCTGCTCTGCTGCCGGCAGAAATAATAGACAATTACAGCCAGGGAGAGAAGAGCGGCGCAAAAGAGCTCTTCCCTCCCCCCTCTCTCCTCTC
>NW_017728943.1:62977664-62982664 GCF_001723895.1 Crocodylus porosus
GAAAGAGGGGGTGAGGTGCGGGGAAGGCTTGCAATGACTTTGTTACATGAAGAATCATAATGATCAAATAAATAAAGCAGTGATGATTTCTAGCCCCGAAGCCTCAATGGAGCCAGCCCTCCAGCCTGCCCAGTTCTGGAGAGTAAGTGACCTGGCTGATGTTGGGTGATAGCGTTTCTTTTTTTCTATCTCTGTTTCTTCTTCCTCCCCACCCCTCTTTTTTTTGTTGACTTCTCTGTTACGGTTCTTTCCTGGTGGAGGCAGATGTAGAAAATGCAAAGACTGTTCTACTTCTTTTTTGTTGTTGCTGCTGTTGTTGTCCTGAGCTTCCCCTTCCTCCTTTCCACCCCCCAGCCCCTTTTAAAAAAAACTCCTAGCCTGGTCCTATGAGCCTCCTCTTTGTCTTGTTTATTACCGCTGCCTTTCTTTTTGTCTCTTCCAATTTGCTTGTCATTTGCATGTCTCCACTTCTCCTTTCTTAACCCCAGCCGGGAAGGGCAGGGGCTTTCTTTTTTTAAAAAAAAAAGAAATTTTTTTTTAGCAGTAGACTAAAATTGTTCCTCTGACTTTTCATGTTTAAGGGGTGGCGGAGGGTGGAAATGGACAGAAAAGGGGCTTGAGTGGTAGGTGGCCCGCACAGGAGGGCAGATCAGTGCAAGTTTAGGAAGAAGATGATTGATTTGGGAAGGGATGAAGGTTAGCGGTACTTTTTTTTTTTAAGGGGTTTTTTGGGGGGTGCTTTTCACACACAACACAACATGAAAATGACAGCTTAGGTCTCAGGCCTGTAAACATCGAGGTAAAATGCACGAGGGACCGGTTCTTTCTGAGTGGGAAGGCGAGTCCGTGCACAAGGGAGGAGGGAGGGGGGGGAGCAGAGAGGGGCGCTTGAAGTCTTGAAAGGGGGAGGGGGGTCAATCCAGCTCTGCAAATGCTGGTCTGAACAGGGGGCTTCATCGCGCGGGTTGGGGATGGTGCTGATGTGCACGGAGTGCATCCGGGCAGTGGGGTAAGTGGCGCTGCCAGACGGGCTTGGCTGAATGGGGAGCTCTGCAAGTTAAGCCAGGCTGTGCAGGGCGAGCTCAGGTTAGGATCCAGGGGAGCCTGCTGCCGCATGGCACTGCAGGTGGGGCATGGGGGGCGCTGGCAAGCCTGGTGAGGGGGCACAAAGGAATCCCTGCACATTCCCCGCTTGGAAAAGCAGCGATTGGGCTCCTTAAGATCCCTGTCCACAGACCAGCTTCAGTAGCCCCCGATGGGCTCTTGCAAGGAGGCGTGGGGAGAGTGGAAGGGGGGGGGGGGTTGGAGGCATACTCTTTTTTTTTATTTGCCCCTGGTTTTGCAAAGCTCGTGAAAGGCACGGAGAGCCGCACCAGAGTGCGCATGGGCAGTGCTGGACAGGTGTGTTGTGTCAAGAAAGACAGGTGCAAGTTTCTTTCTGTCTGTGCAGATCCTCGCTCCACACGACTGTTGCAGCGAGGTTTATGAATTTATGGTGCATTGTTAACCAGGGCTGTCTCCGTTGGTGGCGAAGCTCTGTGCTGCTGCTGCTTCTGCTTTTTTTTTTTTTTTTTTTGAATGTTTGTTTTAAACCTTGCCCTAGGAAATCTTGAGGGCCCTGGACAAATGTTAATGAATAGTACAGAGCAGGTTGTTTAACGTCTGTTTCAGAAGAGGCACAAGGCTCATCTAAAGGGTTATTCCTTCTGAAAGCTGGCAGTCTAACTTCATGCATCCTGCCAGCCTGATTTCTGCCCTCTACTTTTCTTGCACTTGATGATATTTGTCACCTTAGCAGCAAGATCTTCAGTAATGCATTGCGGCTTAAAAAAAAAACAAAAACCGGGGGGTGGGAGGGGGGGACTCCAAAGATCTCTGCTCCTGAAATGTATAACATATTAGACGAGAATGAATCTCTGTTATGCAGATCTTTCCCATTTCCAGGGTGAGGGATGTTTTTAGACCAGGATCTTAATTAAACAGGATTTGTCCATTGCATATGGAGACCAGGGATACCTTTTAATATTGAATAAAAGTTGAGAACAGTGCTTTTTTTAATATTTCAGTATTGGCTAAGGTTCTAAGGGTTCATGGGAGGCATTTCTTTCTAGGAACAGTGTATTTTCAAAGTAGTAGGTTTGTACACAGTCCACAAATGTGTACAGTGTATATGTGAAAGTACACCTCCAGAAGTATTTATTACTCAGTTGGGGCAGGGTTGATATTGACATGGAGGTTAACGAAAGTTATAAGTACTGCAGCCGCATAGCGAATGGATGTAAAAGCTTTGAGTATGTGTTTATTTTCATCGTCCTGAGAAAGCTGACAGTTTGCAAAATGAATTACACCAAGGTAGTATTCTTAGTCCAGAATTTGCATAGGGTTCATGTGTATGCATTAGATTTGCAGTTTTCCTGTGATCTCCCACAAAGTATATAAAGTTTTTTTACTATGGAAGCTCATTTTGTGTGCATTTCATGTGCTTTTCTTCCAAAGCTTGTTAACAGCTACCTCATGTACTGCAAATTGTTTATTAATACTCAAAAGCAGGTATTTGAGTGCCGGCATTTTGTGAGGTGAACTGCAGTAGCCAAAAATTAAACATTGTACTTTTTAAACAGACCCTTTAAAAATTATATGGCAGATAATATAGTGCACTCTGAATGACGCTATTTATAGATAACTTACTATTCTACAAGTCAAAAACTCAGGAGGCCTTTTACTGCACATTGCTTGGGATTTTTTTGATGATCAGTTCACAAATTAAAATAATCAAAAAAACAGACAAATTTGAAATGGGAGCTTTTTTGTATTCAGTTCTGAATACAAACAATTGCTATTTATATTCATCAAATTGTAATTTTTTTGTTTCCTAAGTATAAGTACATAGACTCTCTAATTCAAGAATTCTGATCTAGCATCTTGTAATTTGGGAAAAAACATCTAGGTTCGCCTGAATGGCATTTATGATAGAGAACGTGTGAATTTTGCAGCATTTTTCTTCCATAGATTCCAACTGAGCTTTTATTTTTTTCACTAACAATTATTAAACTGCTTGGAAGGAGGAAAATGCTGGTATATTTATACCTTGGATAGTTTTTTTTTCCATTTATTTAAACATGCTGTTTAGATAAACAAAGTAAACTTCAGATTCACAGGCTATGTAGACCACAGAGTATGTTTCTTCCCAAAATCATATAGGCCTGAATCAGTAAGATGTCAGGTATATCCTGTGAGGTACTAAGCACATCCTTTACTCCCATTTCAGGCAAAGGGATTTAAGGATTCTCAATACTTCACAAGAAATGCTGAATATCTTGCTGGATTTAGCCCTGATTGTCTTATGTTCTTAAAGGGGTTCTGTATTTCTGATTTACAGACTGCTGGATAGGGTCATGTCAGTAGCTAATTAGCTTAATTTTTCTTCTCTGGAGGAAATCTAATAAAATCAGTATTAGCACACAAATAGTTGTTAATCAGTTCTGCCCTATGTAAAATTCCTTCATCACAGCATCTTAGCTAAGGAAGACAGGGCTTCACCTCCCTGCCAAGAATTTGACTTGAAAATGTGCATGAAAGCCATTTAGAAAGTTTGCAAGTCTCTCTCGTTGCACTGGAAATATTATAAATATTACAGGAGAGATTTCATCAGTTTGCACTTCTCAATAGTGTGGTGAACTGATTTTAGTACCAAAACAGATTTGTGGTATATACATTTAATGTGTTTTTCAAATATCAGTATGTTTTTGTATGTGGAATACTACTCAGTGAAGTCACTTTCATCTTGCGCTTCGTGGCTTCTTCTGCCAAAATCATGTCCAGGGTAACCTTTTCTTTTAAAGCTTTTTGAATATCCCTATTATCACGAGTGTGTTACATTTCTTTGGATGCACTGGCATAATAAGGATAGTACAAGCATGCAGACACGGGCAAAAAAAGTAGTTGGCTTGTGAAGACAGGAACAAATTTCAACTTTGAAAGATGGTTGTTCTTGAATTCTTCGCTGAATACTCTTCCTGCTCAGCACTTTACTAATGTTTAGCCAATGGGTCGCTTCATAAAAACTGAGTACCTAAGACTTTAGTTTTCAATACGGATCCTTTACAGCTATTCAACTTTATTTAAGACTGCCTCATGTTGCCGATTCATAGATATTTGTTTGTGGGGTTAATCGATAAAACCATCTATCTTTTAGATCTGGTATCCAACTATGTAGTGCGTAAATGGATATGCTTTCCAGCAATACAGTAAAATACCTGTTACAGTACAACATTCTAAAGACATCTGCGTTTACAGTTTAATGACTGAGCATCCTTCAGATGTCAGCAATAAATCTGTTTACATATAGCTTGTATTATATTGGGGTATATCTAGCTGTGTTAATGGATATATGATATATGCACGTCTGATAGATGTTACATATTCATAAATTAATCTTTCTCATATATGTACTCTTAATCAAATCTTACAATCAAAGTTTAAGTGTCAATGAAATAATATAAGCTATTTTATGGATGGATTTTGAAAGGGGTTGAGTGACTTATTACACATTGAAGTCCACAGCAAAAGAGGGATTCAGGATATTACTGGATCAGGCCCCTAGATGCTACTATAAGTATGTTCAGGGTTAATGTAATGGAAATACACTTAACACAGAAGAAAATTTAAAAATGGCATGTAATATAAACTAAACCGTAACCATTTAATACTTTAAATAACTGGAGAAATTCTTTGCATTTTTAAAAACTTTATATAAAAATATGTCTTCTGGCTTGTTTCTAGATAGGTATGCACTCATGCAAACTTTCATATTTGAGATAGAGCGCAGATAGAATATGCAACTAAAGCAGTCATATTTTCTTCTTTCTTTGTAACAGAAATGGACTTCATCATTTTTTTGTGAACTTATCATTTATTCCAGTTCCAGTCTGGCCAGTCTTAAAAGTCTACCTCTGATATTTGTGCTATGTCAAATACCCCCATTCTTGCTGAGCTGTATT
>NW_017728943.1:62987664-62995164 GCF_001723895.1 Crocodylus porosus
TTTTGGGGTTTTTTTGGTTATTGGCCATTCAGTGGTGGGATAGCCAAGGGCTTGTAAGGGCAGTGGTTCAGTAAACTATTACGTCTAAGCAGTGCTGCGTTGATCAGACTGACCTGCTCTTTCCCTATATCATTGACCTGACCTGTAGTTGTAGAGAATTTTTAAATGGATTCCATCCCACTTCTTTATTTAAAAATGCTCCGTTATGACAGAAACTAAGATAGGCTCTGGGCCCAGCTGTAGAGTCTCTATTCGTGGCATTGAACCTTTACACAAGTAGACCCGCTGAAGCCAATAGCGGGGCTTGCCAGCATAAGTGCTCACAAAGGTACAGGTCCCGAAATTGGGCTGTTTCTGATGAGGGAAAGGGAGTGTCTTACTCGGCAGTGTCTCACAGCTGAAAAAGCTTAACATTCGGATGAGTTTTGTTTTGTTTTTTTTCCTATTGAAGCTGAAGTAAGCATGACCTGTTTTAACAATGTCATTGCTGAATCTCACAAAGAACAAATGGTCGGTTGTTTGTAAATCTTCAGTTCAGCTCTCAAGTGAGTAAACAAAACAAAACACAAAAGATCCAGGTACTGATGTACTCAAGCTGCCTCAAGTTCTTCCCCCCCACCCAGAGGTCTGTTCCTCAGCCCCTGTGCAGCTGCCTGCTATGCATGATTAACCTCTGTTCAGCCATACACAGAAATCTTTTGTCCTAACATACACAAAGCAAATTATTTTGGAAAGCTGGAGAGCACAATTAAATATAAAACTTTAGCTGTATTAAATGTACAAGATGTTTTTTCTTGTCTTTAATTTAAAATTGTCCTTTTTTTTTAGAACCATATCAGGCTTTTTGTTATGAAATTTGCAATTCAGCTTATATTTACACCTATCCAGATATTTTCATATTTTGTTGTGGTTGTAATCTATTCCTGCTGGGATTTTTTTTATCAAGTTATCCCGTATCCCTACTTGCCTCTTCTTTCCTGATATCCTGCTGGATTTCCTGGTCTGGTCAAAAGTTTTAATTGGAAGTAAAATTAATAAATGTGGATAAAATGCTGTCTTTGCCCAGTGCTGAACTGAGGACTCTGTATGAGGAGTAGATTGACAATTTATACTTACTATAACACAACTCTAGAAGTCAAGCACACAAGTGTTGAGTCTTGACTGTAGTTAATTTCTTTTCCAAGTTGATTGAAAACAATCATAACTGAATGACTGTACCCATCCTGGAGTAATAATAGGGATATGGCTGAAGTTGTCCTTATTCCAAGGATAGTAATGGATGCAGATGCACCACTATTGTTATCCTCAAAGGGAATACTTTTTGTGATTAATGATTTTGATTGTTTATCTTAATCTTAAGAATGCTGGCTACCTCAGCAGATTGATCACAGGGATTCAGGGCTTAATGCTGAACTTATTTATGTAATGTCTTGCTCACTCTTGTGAGCAATCTCATTTAACCTTAAGGAACTACTGACAGAAGTCTGTGCATGCAGTTTCTGGCTAGGACAGCCCTTTAACACTAAGTCATTGGTTCAAACCTGGCCTGGGTTGCTGTTATTAAAAATGATTGCCATCTGATGGATCTTGGCTGTCTAATGTGAAGTGTGCTGCTGGTTTCAGTCCAGTTCCTACAGGGCAATATTCACATTCAGAAAGCACTGCAAATGGCAATCACATTGGCACTTTTAAGAGCCAAAGAGCAGTGGACAATAAGCCTGAAGTGACCTCTGTCCCATGTCACTATCTCTTCAAGCCCGGACACATATTATCAAAGAGCAAGAAGGAAGCTTGCACTCTCATTGTCCGTATAGTAGTGTCTGTGTGAATAAAAAAAAGTTACAGCACCTTTCACACATACTAATAATTTCTTCTCAAGCTACAGAAGTCCTCTTATTTACATAGGCTCAAATTCTGTCTTCTCATGTACTCTGAGCAACTTGTATATATGTCCAAGGTAGTGACAGTTTCACATCTGATGAGCAACATGGTGGCTTATTACTTTACTGAACAAAGAAGTAACTTTCTCTGTCTGCTAGAAAGCATGAAAAATCCTATATTAGTTGGGGGGGAGGGGAGAAAAATTACATGTGTATAAACTAGTAACATTTCCATTTAGTGCTTTCCATTTATTATTATTAAGATGCTTTCCATTTATTGTTGTAATGTGACTCATATTGGAAACTTCCTTTGTTTCTGTTGCCGTTTTTGGTACCTACTTTATTTTTTCCTCCACCACAGTTTTCTCCCCATTATATTCTTCTTGGTCACTAGCAGCCATTATTGAAGTATGTTATTGCTTATGAACAAGGTATATAAACAACCTCTTCCAGAACCAGGAGTGCTCTGAAGGGTTAGTCTGTGGAGAAACTGAGAATTAATTTGGGTAACACTTGCTCTTTCTCACCTCCACCCCCTTCCCACCCTAACGGTCTGATTCTCCCACTTAGTCACTGGTACTGCCTGCAGCCTTTTTTGGTTCTGGCTACAAACATATTTGAAAAGCTGCTAGAATTCCTAAATGCCATCTATACAGCAGTGTATACACAGGTACACAAGTCAGCGTGGGGATATTTTTCTAGCAATGGACCATTTGTCCATGTAGTCTCCAATTTATCTTAGGCAAAGGCAAATAAAAGAGAGTATGGAGGTTAGTTGGTTTGTTTGTTTGTGGTAAGTTTTGCTCAGGACTCTCTATTTCCCATGGTCGAACGTGCATATATAACGAATATGTTTCTTAGGAGATGCAGGTCTTCCTTCATGGCAGAAAGCAACATCTGCTTCTCTGGACAGTGCACCTAGAATAAGAACATAAGACAAGCAGATACAGCCAAGTTCAGGTTTTAGTAATAGTCCAAAACACCAAACCAGTCCCTTTCTTTCTTTCTTTCTTTCTTTCTTTCTTTCTTTTTCTTTTCTTTTTTTTTTAAACCTACATATATGTAAAACACATCTGATCATTACCGCCCATGCTGAATTGTAAAAGGAAATGGTTGTTTGCATACTCTGCTAAACAAGATGATAAGATGCACCTGCAGCATGAGTTCACATCTTAGTCATGAATGTATTCTATATCTTTGCAAGCTAATCTGTTTAATCAAATATTAAGTTTTATTCAAATTTCAAAAGAAACAGATAGCCAATTGTTTTTCTCCATGATCTTCCTTGTCATGCACCCTCTTTGCATCTCAAGAAAAATAGCCTTGTTCAGCTCCCAAACATTTGCATTTATCAAATAAAGCACAACAGTAGTTTTTTGTGCCATGAAGACATCTGCACAGGTGAAGATGTTCGGCATTTTCTTAATAGAAGGAAGGCTCCATAACATTAGCAAATTCTAAAAAAAAATCTTTATTTTTAAATAGAATTCTGATCCAACTGGAGTGAGTTTTCACACTCCAATATGTGAAAGCTATAATTAGTGAATTACAACATTTTGAAATGAGGAGTTATTACATCTGACTAGAATTTAATTAATTAAAGTTTAAAAAAGTGTGAGCATTTGTACTGCAGGCTGAATAACTGTGTGCTGTTGCTAAAACCTAGAGAACGCTAAGCATACGTTCAATTCAGCCTTTCTTTTAAGCTTCTTGAAATGCACAGAGATATTCCTAGCAATCAGGAGCTATATTGATAAAAGCAACCTTTGTGTTATTTTAGTAGCAACTTGATGTTCATACCTAGAGCTGTTTTACCTGAAGTGTCAGACTCCTGCCCTTTTCTCTAGTACTGATATGTGGGACAAAAACCTACTCGGCCACTTTCAGGATTTGGGGGTGAAAGGGAAAGATTACTGGAACATATATATATAAATGCACACACATAACTTTTAAATTTGGAACGCTTCACTAATTTGCATGAGTAGTTACCTGAGTGGATTAATAGTCCAAGTGAGGCAAAACAAGTAGGGTGTGCATGCCATTTAAGTGATTACACATACAAGAGAACATAGATGTTTCTTTTCCTTTTTCCCACTTGCTTTATCTTACATTTTGCCTTTTGGCTGCTGTTTTGTGATGTAAGGCTATATTGTACTTCATAAATACACAACACACAAACTCTCAGGTTGTTGGAACACTGCTTTAGGTTCAGCTGCAGTACACTGTTTCTCTGATCTTTTATGTTCCTGAGCAGATGTCTTTCATTAATTTATGGATTTATCATCTTTTCTTTCTTTCTTCCTTTCTTTTTTTTTTTTTTTACACCTGGCAGCTGGCTCAAGTTTCAGCAGTTATTGTCTATTTTGCATTACACATAGAATTGAATGTCATCTGTCTTCACAAAGCTATGGCTAAGAGAATTGAGGCAAGCCACATGAGCTGCTGGGGCAGAGCTTGTTTGCGTTCCATTCGGCACCCCCTGTCCCTTTACCTCCTTAATATTTATTTGTGCTCATTTTCTTTCCTGGCCTTGAATGGGGCTTAGCTCGTGTTCAGTACAGCTGTATGTTTACTGAATCTATTCCATCATGAGTCATTGTGCGTGTGTAAGTATCCTGGAAACAGCTAGTGCTTTCTTGGAAGAACAGTTGCTTTTCAGCACAAGCACTTAAAAGGGAAATTAACCAATTGGTCTGTCCAGTTTTACTCTGAAATAGCAATGGGTTATCTAAGTTGTAGCTCTTAAGTGGTTTGTTAAGTATTTTAATAGTTTATTAGAAAGAATGTCTTTTATCACAGTATCTCCTTAACCTTAGGAACAAGGTATAAAGATTTATAATGTGCTAGATTCAATTGCTCTTTAAGACTACGAAGTGATTAACAGCAGGCATCGTTTTAATAAAAATGGACTTATGGGAATTTGAGTTTTAGAATGTCTTTTAATAAATACGTTTTGCAATATTGATAGTATTGGAGCAATATTATAAGGAAGTTAAAACAAATATTCTAAATGCAAAGTAAATCAGAATCCTTGGACAGCTGTCTAATATGCTTAAATCTAGCAAATACTGGAGCTTTGGAGGGAAGTTTAAGTACCTCTTTTAGCTTCCATTGGAACAGACTTTATGTGAAGTATCATATTAACATGGTACCTGTATCAGGGGAATTATAAATTAAGGAGATGTAGAATTTTTAATTTTACGTACTGCAGTCTTCCTCTAAATGCAATCACATAACAACATGGATTTCTAATGCAGAAGTTTTGACTTGTCTAAAACTCTTATCACTAAGCAATAGGTGACAGCTTGCTACTATTATTTCACTTATGCATTTTGACAGATGGCACTGCAGAGTGTAATGCTCTTTTAGACTTCTCTATCAGTCTAATGGAGGTAACTGGAGGTTCTTTCAACTCTTCTCTTGGCACAAGAAGTATGTCAGTCATAAATTATCTTCTTTGTAATCATTAAGCATTTTAAACAAAACACAAGTTCAGCTGAGCTGTCTTCAGTATACTTACTTTGTAAATTAAGAGGTTTTTAAATTAATATTTTCAATTACTATTTTTAAAAAAATGCTGTATTTGCTCAGCCCAAAAATTAATCTTATCTTTCTACAACTGCATCTTCTTGTAAGTGAACAAATAATCATAGTTAGCACAATTCAGTAGATTGAGAAAAAGATATTCTATTAAAAGCACATTCCCGAATAGTTTTCAGCACGTTAGTGTATATATGTATTTTTTTGAGTGCCCCACGTTGAGAGCTTGAGCTAGTCATTTCAGTCTCCTGTATTGCAGACTTTATAAGGTGAAGGCACCTCTGCTGTAGAATATCTATGAACTTGTTTGACCTTCCTCCACCATAAGGTGTGAAATGAGTGAAATTTTCATCAGTCGTCTTTAGGAGAAACAGTCCTTAGAGAAGCTTCTGGGAAGAACCCTTAATTGACCTTGTGGGGGCCACATTGATTTTCTCCACGTGCATCTTCATTTCTGATAAATTATAAAGCCATTAATTTGCTGAGGAAATGGCAGGGCCAGCCTGCGGCACAGATGTGACCAAAGCCGTCCCAGCACACAGTACACAAAAGAGTGCCAAGAAGCTGGGGGAAAATCAGAAAGCCTAGATTGTTATGGTTAGCTTCACATTCCCTTGGGAACTGTTTTAGTTGCTTCTGTTTACAGATCTAAAAGGTAATGATGTTTCCAGGATAAATAGGCCGCCTTATAGGGTAAGTGGCTGCTTATTGATCTGCTAACCCACATTTATTGATTTGTTAGCCCCAAATACAGTTTCATTCTCTGAGGAGTTAACTGTGTAAATCAGACTAAGACAACTTTGTTATGGTTTTTTGTTTTTTTGAACTACAGAAGGTTGTTTTGTTTTTTGGGGGGGGTTTTAAATAGAAATTTAGTTTTTTTCCTAAAGCTAATAATTGAGGCAAAGCAGTCATAGGATTAGGGAGAGTAACTCAAGACATTGAATTATATTGACATTAAAGAAAAAGGTAAAACGTATTGCTTGCATGAAACACTGCTGAGAATGATAAATCACCTTGGATTGTTAGCTTTATTTGGTGAATTGGAATTGCAAAAGGAAAAAAAGAAAGAAAAAAAAGCCTGGTGATAAGTTTTTTGCAGCACATGCTTTGTGCATTTGTTTCCTTAGCAACAAGTGAACATACATATGGTACACAAATCTTAAACCTGAAAAATTCCTCATAGCAACACCAAGAAAGAGCTGATATAGCTTATATATCCTCACATATCCTATTTAGTTATTTTGCAAATAATTACAATGCTGGGAAGCTACAAATGGACTTAATAGTTTGTTTCACTGTCTCAGTTACTATATGGAACATTTCTTAAAGGAGCGTTTTGGTAGCCCAGTATAGTCAGAATCAGATTTTGTTCTCAAACAAAGCATTTTCCTTGACTAATTCAATCCTACATGCAGGAAGGTTTGTCACCCAATCACTTGAAAAAGGCCAAGCTCATGTTCTTTTACACCCGGTACCCAAGTTCCAACATGCTGAAAACCTACTTCTCAGATGTAAAGGTAGGAAAAAAAAACTTTTTCCCCCTTTATTGCATGTTTACATATTTGCAGTGAATACATACATATATATATATGTATATATATATGTATCACTTCACTATATTAAAGATAAATAATTATCAATTCTGGCTAGACTAATGGTGCAGATGATGGATATTTATGTGTTCTTTCTACTAATTTGTACCTAAGGCCCATGTCTGGGGGTGGTTTGGGGATCTTAAATACAAGACCTGAAATGTCAAAGCAAAATAAAAATAGCTAATGTTTGGATGACACCGGTTTACGTATGTGCATCCTCTAAAAAATACATTTCTGCTGGTTTTATAAATGTACTTCCAAGAACATTAAGGAGCAGTTCTCAAGTGTTCCCTAATTGTTTCATTTTAGTCGGTTTCCTCATATTTGTGCTTACATAAGCATACTGTAGAATCCCTTTCTTTCTGTCAAAAAGAAACAGTACATTGAAATTCTCCATGCAGTAGCTGCTTAAAAACAAAAGTGATGATTGTCTCTTATTTACAACTTAATTTGTTGTTGATGCAGAGTACACTGAGCATAAG
>NW_017728943.1:63000164-63015164 GCF_001723895.1 Crocodylus porosus
TATATTTTTTCCTCATATTGTGGTAAAGGGTACCATTCCACATCTAAAAATAAAGCCAGTGAGTCTCTTTGGTTCCATTAGTTCAGTGCACCAGTCTAGCCAGAACTTGCCAAAAGAGTAAGCTTTCATTTCATTTCTGAAAAGCTTCTAAGCTTCAACTTTTTGAAGTTTCCTTTAGGGGGACTGTAATGAAAGAAGTGATCATCACATCCTACTTTAAAAGCCTCATAACAATGTGACCAAATTATGAAAACGTCACTCTCTCTGTCATTTTCTCTGATTTAGAGAACTGAAATGCATTTGTGTTGTTAAACATCCGTATAGAATGATTGTTAGAAGTAAATGGTCTCTGTTTTCTGTTGTAATGGGTTTGTGGCTTTGATTAAGATTTTTGTTTACAGTCCAACTTGGTAGCTCAGCAGACTATTATTATCATTAACATGCTGACCCTCTGCAATACCACTGTAGTGTATTTCTCAGTGATGCCGATGGTGTTTTACATTGTTCAGGTAGTCAGATATAATGATGTGTTCGGAAGGGCTATAAGAAAGGATATTCTGGGAATTCCTTTCCTTGGTGAAGTAGAATGGCAACACACTTGCTTTCTCTCTCTCTTTTCCTTTTTGCCTGGACCTTTTGCTTTGTGCAGCGCAACCCAACAACACTGTGAGCCCAATTTAATATTCGAAGAGGTGTTTCTTGGGATCTATAGTTGGCCGAAACTCTATCTTGGTCATTTTTCTTGCTGTCTATTGCCATAATATAAGCACTAAGTTTTGCAAGTAATACAAAGAGGTCTCTAACCAAAGTCTTTCTCAAGCCTTTTTCCATCCATTGTGTGTGTGGGAGCTGGGGAGGGAAGTGGAAGGAAAGAGATTACACATGAAAGGCTGAAGAAGGGAACATACCTTGGAAGATTTAGCAAAGGTTATATATGAAATACGCATCTGGTTATTTTATTTGTATTCTAGTAGCATTTAGAAGCCTCTGCTATCTGATGTCATGCTCATAACAAAAACAGTATTTGCCCCTCAAAATTTACAATCAAATAACAAAAATCATAGGAAGGGAAAGCACATGGGAGCAGTGAGATGAGGTGTCACTAAGTTTCTTCTGATAATATTTATACAATTTCTCAAACTTTTATTATCATGCTGGAGAACACAGCAAGTTGTATTGTTTTACAGTAGCTTAGTTTCAACTTTCTGAAATTCTCAAGTTTTGGCACAAAATTAATGTAAATGAGTTGCTTTAATGGACACAAACAACTTTTTTGAGAAATGTAGAGCAAGATAAATAGTTTTAGGTAGTTTTGAATATGTATATCATCAATGTAACATCATCCATTTTTGATGTTGCAGACTTCTAGTGATTAAAATCTCTTGTTTTAAAGTCTAGATCTCAGGAAAGGGACTTCATAATTAAGCAGGAGATGACTTGAGAGGCTTTTCATATGTTCCTTTCCCCAAACATAGAAGGAAAACCTGTTATGCATGATATGCAGCTTGTTTTTCAGAACCTTTCTTCCTGGTGTATCTCCAACAGATGGAAAGATAGTAGTATATAGCCTACTACATCCTGATTTCTTTACTTAAGGCCTTGTTTGTCACACTGAAGACCAAGCCATAAGCAGATAATTAAACTATAAGGTACAGTTTTTAGTGTAGTCATATAACCTTACCTGATAAGTGTCCACCCTCTCCTTATTATCTGGAAAGCAAAAATGACAAGTACTGTAATGTTGAAATTGGATCCAAAGGGATTTAGCAAACTGAGCGTTTGCCATATTTAGCATCATCAAAGTTCCTTTCTCTCATACTTCAGTGATGCTTTGCTGATCTTCCAATGTGATTAAGGGATGATACGCTGTTTCACTTAAATCACCTATACTGCTTTACCTAAACCCTGCTCCTTTATCTGCCAGTGAGTGAAATTCATGCACATACTTCAATAACCTTAAATTGACTATTAGGAAGGAGTGATAAAGCTAAAATGTAAATTTGGTCCATTGCAGGCTGTGCCACAGATTTGCTCAGGAAACTCTGATACTACATTCCTTTCATAGTGTGGTGGAACTGATACCTTTTAGCAAAGTCAAGTAAGATGCTTAACAAGCTCCAGGTCCTATCATTTAAGCTTTGCCATTGTAGCCTTGTGGCTCAGAGCCAGAGACAAATACACCTCCAGCAGAATATGACTTTTTGGTACATGATTTTGTTTCTGTATTTCTGTTTTGTCCTGTAAGGGCAGTTGAAACAGAATCTGCATTAAGTATAGCTGTGTAAAAAAATTCAGCTGTAGCGAAAAGTAGTAAAATGATTTCTTCAGTAAAGGTGGGGAAATTCATATTTGTTTTACTTACGACTGCTTTTCTGCTTTCTTCCGCTCTTTTCCCTGCAAATGAAAAGCATTTTATCCTTCTTTAAAACACAGTGTCCATGTCACAGGTTCTCTCCTAGAAGAACAGAAAGAGATAACAGCTTGCTGGGCAACTATATATCTTATACATGGTATTGCCGTAGCATTTGAGTAGTAGGTGTAATAACTAAAATACATATACAGTGATCTGTAGTAAATTCCCTAGCATATTTAAAAACAAAATCACATACATCTCCTTCATATTTAGTACCTCTAAGTTCACCAAAGCTCAGTGTTACAAACACAGCAGGGCATTTTCTGGTGAGGGAGGTTACAAAAGCATTCATTTAAAAAAATACAAGTATGGTTTGATTTAAAATAGGCCAAAGAAGTTGGCCACTCTGTGGTTCACACTCCTGTTTCTTTCATATTCATTTGTATAATTTTTTTAATTATCATTATTCCCACGAACGGAGGATATTATAGCCTCCCTAGGGCTCTGCATTCTCATTCCCTTTGGGAGCTATGAGACTCTTTCCCAAGTCTGAAATCTCAGTAGATTCACTCTTTGTTTTAGATATTCTGGTTTCTACTCTTCTACCTACTTATCTCTTCAACGCTCCTGTGCTTTTTCAACAGACAAACAAGAAAGCAAGTTATTGCATTAACTGTTTTTGCCTGTTGTTTCACAGAAATTCACCCAGCTTCACAGGCTGAGCTATCCTGATTGACCACAATGGTGAAGCATTTGCTAAACTTTATTATTTTCACAGAAGCACTATATGAAATCTGAAAGGAACACAGTTTAAGAGGTTTACATTATGTTACATGGAAAAAGTTGTGTAGGTGGGGAAAACCCTAATTAAGACCAGAATCATGGGGAAGTCTTAGCCATTGCTTACCATAAGACACTGCAAGTTAATCCCACTGAACTTAATGGGAATGTGTAAAAAAATCCAAATAACATAACATAAAAGTAGGCATTACCTGAACAATTCGGAGAGAAGTCAGTAGCCATTTTTTTTTCAAAAGTGACTAGTGATTTTTGGGTGCCTCCATTTCTGAGTGCCTACCTGGATGCACGTTAAATGGGTTGTGTCTTCAGAAAGTGCTGACTGTCCATACTGACAATAAAGGCTTTTTAAAATGTCTCCCACAGAAGACCTCAAAATTAAGACAACCTCATTTTGACTTTGAAAATGGTGGCAACTCTTATTCTTATTTTAGGAGTTTGTATTCTTCACTAGCTGCTCAAGATGACTTTTCTTGAACTGACAAATGCTGTGCATCAAAAAAAAATAAAACACCTAGTTCCTGATTTTTTTTTAAATTTATACTAAGACCACTTCACAGTTCTCTTGCAGTATATAGGGGCTGTATAGTAGGATTTACATCTGCTTTAAAGCCTCTTAACCCAACTAGCACAGCAGGAGTGTAGGGTGCTCTGAAGATAAATCAGGTCCTTAATTCACAAACTTCTGGCTTGCACTTTTGCATGTTTCGTCTATGCAAAATTCTCCCTAGGAACAGCCTGTACATTTCTAATGAGTTTAAAGAAGCAAGTGACAGACTTTACCTGTTGTTTTACCTCTTACTTCCATTCTGTTTTAAACCTCCTTTCAATTCCTGTACTCTTTCTAGCACAGCATGATTTTTTTCAAAATGTTCTTAAACAAAAATTCAGAGGACTTATTTCTGCAGCAAAGCAATATAAAACTTATTATGCAATTTGAGAACAGCACGCAAAGTCAGAAACACAGTATCATCCATCCTTTTAAAGAAAAATCGGAGTGTGTACTGAGGAGGTTTTCCCCCTCCAGTTTCCTTAGAGGTACTAGCCTCCTGAATTATTTCACTGATGCTCTTTGACTTTTTGTTAAAACCATCAAAAAAAAGCCAACAAGCCTCGAGATTCTTTATTTAATACATGATTATACTTTTCTTACGAATTTCACAAGAGATTAAATTAACTCATAAATGAAGTTACAAAACTCATGGTGCCTACACAATGTACAAGCACTGCATATAGTCTTTAGTTGCTGTTCATTAATCAGTATCTTGTTTAGTTGAATTGCAGACTACAGATTGAAGGTGGTAGAGAGAAAATCACAGGTAGAAAACTCACAACTACACTTCATTTTTATATTTATCTCCCTTGGATTCAAGGTGTTCATCACTATAATGAACTTGGCACATTGATTTATGATCTATTTTTTTAATGTCATTACATTTTTAGTTCCCTTTGCCTTTTTGTCATTGGGTTACATTTAAGCACAGCAAGATCAACTTTAAACCTCCTTACTCAACAGCTTTATTAGTTATAATGTACCGTGACCTTTCTCAACATTCTTAAAGAAAAAGATACAGTGTAATGTCACTTTACTTTGCTTATTGTTCTTTGTTGAGGTGAACAAAGCATTTTCTACAGTGGCTATAGCACATAATTATACAGCTTTCAATAGCGGTGTCTTGGCACATATCAAAGTTCAGAAGAGCCTTTAGAAAAAAAAAGATGTTTTGTGGCAGCCTAGGGAGGGTCTCATCTTTCCTTCAGAAAATAGTTCAAGGCTCTTCTGTCAAGCTTCCCTACTTAGAGCTTTTTCTCCTCCTGCTTCATAAAGTTTAAAGGGGATTCAGTGGAGTTCTATGATCTATTTCCTTTGAAAGATTGTTCCTTTGCACAGAGAAGTCCTTTGACTTCAAGAGTTCACAGATTCATGTCTTTAGGTATCATATGTCTGACCTTATCAGTTACTCTATTTAATGTAGGAGAAAAAGTCTCAACTCTTTGTGTTTGTCTGTTTTGCCTCTGTGAAATGATTTGGTGAAAAGACCATCCTTTTTAACACACCACTGAGAGGCCGTTTCTGACTGTAACCTACCCTGTGGCTCTTCTAAAAAAAATTGTCCTTGTGTTTTGTGTATGGATGATTTCACAGTGAGAATAGAATTATACAAGGACAGACACACATAAAAAAAATCTTTTGCTCTTTTTTCCCTAAATGATCTATTGGCTATTTTGGTGGCTGCTACTCTGGTTCCCCAACAGGCACAACCATTTAACAAACACAGAGATAGCGGCTGGAGTGCTGGGACAGCAGTAGGTTTTCCCTTGCTTCGACCTACCCCAAAGGCCTTCATAATTAATTGTCCTTCAGAGATGAGGAAAGTTCAGAGACAGTGTGTGTAGTGATGTCTATTGTCTGACATTCAGTTCTCCTTCCCTCAGCTCTTTTTCTTCATTCCACAAAGGGTTATCAATAGGAGCAGAGAGCAAGCTCTCTTCTAACAGCTGCTGGTGGTGGTTGTCGCTTTCTGTGGAACATATCTTTGTATTCAGCCATGTATGGATTAAATGGCTGAAAAAGTTCTAACAGCCTTTTCAGACTGGCATGTTTATTTCATCTAAATTGCACAGGGCTGCTTAGCTAATTTAAAACGTAGTTTTAACTTGAATGAAAGATTTTAAAATTATTTTTAATTGCAGCAAACTGGTGAAATTTCAGGAAGCAAATGAGAAATTTGCTCCTTCTGTCAGCTTTGATCAACCCCCCCAAAACACAAGCATTGATTTCTGAGAGGAGAGAAGGGGACTAAATGGAATGCACATTAAAGTGTATCGGTGTAAGGCTTTAGCAGAAACAAACACTGGGCCCATTTAAGACACTACCACAATGCCTATAACGTTGAAGTGCAAAGAAACTGGAATTTACTAAACAGATTATTAATACTGTTGCGCCTTCTGTGATTAATTTAGAATCCTCTGTGGCATAATTATTAAACTTCATATACAAGAGAGCAAAATTATATATACACGAGTCCTTGTTTTCCCTGATGATAAACTAAACAAAGATATGGTACAGTTAGCAGATAAGTAAAAATGATAGTTAAATTAAGGCTGTCTGTTAACAATCATTATGTTACTGTTCCAATTAATAGGGTGAAGCCAAAAGACACAAATACAATCATTCTTCTGCTGAACAATTTAGCTAGCAAATTAGGATGATATACATTTTTTTAGCTTAAAAAAATACCCACACCCCTGTACCAATGTTCTGCATAAAGACCTGACTATACAAAGCAAAGGAATGACCTAATAAAAATATTCTGAAGCTCTATGGCACTTCCTCCATGTTCAGGAGACATGCTGAACAACCAAGATCAATTATTGTACTGATTAAGTTATTAGGCAAGTCATTTTGCAACAGGTTTCCTGTATTTAAGAAGAAATTGCATATAAAGTCGGCACAGCTCATATAGTAATGCAAAAAAGGTCATAAAAAATTAAAGTTATTCTTATGAATCTTTCATTAGAAGCAATGAAAAGGGACACTGATAAAGCCAAGTGCTTTGTTCTTCTCAGCTACTCTTCCAGGGCCTGATCCTGCAATCAGCTATACACTTGAGGAGCTTTACTCACAGGAGAAGCTGCATTGAATACTTGAGTATTCTACTGTCCCGAGTAGTTGAGTGTGAGATTGGGCCCGTGGGTTGCTTATCAGTGTTGCTTCCCTTTAACAAACAGATGTTCCATTTAAAAATTGACAAAAGTCCGGTTAAAAAAACTCACAAAGCCAGACAGCTGTACTAAGACAAACACCTACCTTACACAGAAAGAGCTGTTGTGAGGTGATTTAAGGCTAGTCCAAGCTTTTCAGATTACTCCCCACTGCAAATAACGTGTTAAGTACCAAGTTGCCCCAAGCCTCATTTTATTACAGATTGATAAAGAGTAGCCATGCCTTTTAACATGTAAAATATTTTGCTTTTTCCCCTCCCTAGTTCATGGAGAATGGTAAACCAAAAAAATCCTTGTTGGAGCTTTTCATTTCACTTTGGGAGAATTCTTAGATAGTTCTAGCTGAAGGAGTTTTAATATTATTTACTGATACTTTTCCTTTTTTGTTTTCAGTCCCTCCCACCCCCTTCCCAACACACATACAAAACAAAACAAAACTTGGCAAACTCTTCAGACTCCTAATGCCATTTCCTTTTGCATTCAATAAGGGGTAGGGGGAATTGAAACATCAACTGGAGGTTGAGAAAAGCACCAATTTATAGCGTGTTTGTCTTGCACAATTCAAGATTTCTTTTGCTAGCTGCACACATTATACCCCACATCTCCATACTCTCTTGGGTGGTGGCAGTAGTGAGGAATGGCTATTTCTTCCCGTGTGTGTACTATAGGCCTCTAAAGACTCTTATTTATTCTCTCCCATGTCACCTTGTGTACAGTCTGGTCTGTGACACTGATGGTGATTATGTCATTATTTTGCTCTGGGGGCTTTGGCACATCTGCAGAGCTGATGCACATCTTCTTTGTTACGCTGGCATACGTCCCATATCGCAAATGCTTCATTAGCCTTACTGCCTGCCTCCTTGCCAGACAAGAATGCCCAAATCCAAGCTTCTTTTTGCTCTGTTCTTTTGTGTCTATGATGAGCCTTTATTCATCTTCCTGGTTCTTCCGTGCTTTCTGTTTTTCTATGTAAAACTGATTTCCAGATGTCCTTATTTCTCCCAAATCATCCTAGATACGCAGCAAAAAACAAGGTGAGGCTTAACCCTTTTTCATCAAATCTTGTCTTTCACAACCTTGCTTTTTTTCATCTATCCCTGCAAATAGAGAGCTACTTAGACTAGGCAGTCACAAGGACCAGGATTTTCAAAAACTTGCATTTTGATAAAAAGAAATCTATGGATTAATTGCTTTATAGGTCTAGATTTACTCTTCCCACTACTTTTTTGATACTGCATATTGCTTGATTTTATTCAGAACTTTCTGAAAGCAGAATTGAATTGTAAACAGGAAAAAAATCCTTTCAATCACTGTGTAACTGCATGAGGATTCTTGAATATATAGTGTGTTCCTACCACATTATAATATTAAAGCACTTGGAGTAGTCTACATTTTGTGTTTACAGAAACTGAGCAAAACATTTTATTTCCTAAAATGTATATGAAGTGTATATAAAAACATCCTAGCAAAAGGGCTAGTGATATTTCTAATTCAGGGCAGTGCGGGGAAATGGGGGTAAGGGGAGGAGGGTAGTTACTCAGTTATAAATACTTATTCAGGGGAGGAAGGGTAACTGAATCTTATAAAACTGAAATTTGGAGCCAGATCCTTAGCTGATGCAAGCTGGCTCCCATGTCAGTGATTTTTACCAGCTGAAGAGCTGAACATGTCTTGTATAAGCCCAGAGTGGTTTGACTGGGTATTTTTTAAAATTAAGATTTGTAAAATACTTTGGCAATCTTGAATTAAATATAGGCCTGGATTTGGAGTCTCTTAACTGTTGTTTGGTGATGTGTTTTATAATCCCTCACACACAAAAAATAAAATAATAACATTCCTGATGCAATATTTTAACTGAGATGCATAAAGTTATAATTTCATAAACTTCTTGGATTGTAAGAACTTATGTGACTGACATCACCCTTCCCACTCTACCATGCAAGGCTTTGAATGATTTTCCCCAAGTTGATCATATTTCAAGGTGTTGTCCCCATCTTTTGAATGGCATAGTGGTATATTTGAAAAATAACAACTAATCACATGCAGAAATTAACTGCCATAATGTTTCAAAATTACGAGAGTTTACAACACTGCTGTAAACTCTGTTAACAGAACTCTGACACATTTGTTGTCTTCCCCTGTCCTGTTAACAAGTAGATGCCACATACATAATTGGGGTCGCAAAGTGATAGCATTGTAGGTTTATCTATACTTCACTGTTGTGTGATCATAGGTTGAAATTATGAAGGGAATTTATTTCAAATATAAATGGGCACAATGATGTCTATTTATCAGGTCACCGCAGCTCTCTAGGTCCAGTATTATTAGGCCAGGGGGAAACTGCTGGGCAAAACTGTTTGTAAAGCATGGGTGACTGGTGCCTCCTGATACTGGGGGGGGGGGCACCAGCGGCTGATCGCCGCTGATGGCAACCCGGAAGTGCCACCGGCATTTCTCTCAGGGGATGCACGTGTACCCGCGGGCAGCCCCTACACGTCACCGATGTTGTAAAGGATATCCATGAATATCCCAGGCAGTTGGCCACTATATGATATAACAGTCTTATAAAGCATGTAGTCAAGAAGCCATATCACACTGATACAATAAACACTGTCACATTAACCGGAAAGATTACGAAAAGCAATACCAAGACTACTTAGCAAGTAGAGTCTTTAGTTGGAGTGCCAGATCTCCCGAGATACCGATGCGGACCCTGTAACTAGTGAGTACTTGAGGACCTGTCAAACATTTAATAATAGAAAGAACAATATATGTTTTTCTTCCCAGGCTGTATGAGAAGAATTCTATCAATGGGTGTGAGAGAGGCAGAGGAACAGTGGAAAGAGCTTACTGAGGGAAAACAACATTAAAGAGATGATTCTTCAGTTCTGAAGCCCATGGTTATTCTTATCTGTTGTAGCAGTAAGTTTTATAACCTGGGCCTAGCTCATTTAAAAAAGCTTCACTTCCTGCACTCCCCCTATGGGTTGACAGAGATGTCATGAGAAAGTATGGTCTCTCAGGTAGGTAGGAGGTGATATTCACTGATGGAGGTGCATATCCAAGGTGTGATCTGGAAGTGTTTTCCATATTTAATAACCAGTATAGAGAGTAGAGGTCCAGGGTGGCATGCTCAAGGTGATGTTTATTAGTAAGCGAACAGACCTCTGCATTGACTAGGGCTTTCAGAAGAAAGATGGCATAAACATATGAATAATTTTAAAGCAGTAGGCCTTAACTGTATTAACTTTAATATCAGATATCCCTTCCTCTTAATATCAAAAGGGCTTTCTGATAGTAATGCCTTTAACTACCAGGCATTAGTTGACAGGTGGGAGGTCAAATGGTTCTGGCTACTCAAATTTCCTGTTCAGCCCTTACCATTCCTTCTACCATCTCCCACAAGGGGGAATGCAGAGATAGATGAGAGGGGCTCAGTCTTTCAAGACTTAAGCCCACCTGTCACTTCACAGTCTGACTGAGCTCAACCATCTTTTCTGAGTCTGGTGCTAGGATTTATCTGGGAGGCTGGACTCTTGAAACTTCTTATGTATACTAGATACCAGACACAAGTTGCAATGTTTTTACTCTCTCCTCTTTATTTATTAATTTTCAAATGTCCTCATTTAGCTTTTGTGTTGGAAGGAAGCACACTGCCAGTTTTGCTTGCAGGGGAAAAATTACTTCTGGAGGCCCTGGAAACCCAGGTTTTGTAATCACACCGCCTCCAGGGCAGTGTGAGTAGGGCAGCTCGCACAGCTACAATGGATGCTGTGTGTCTTAGAATGCTTAAACATGCAGGGAAAATAATAGTTACATATGGGAGACTGCTTGGAATAAGTCAGTTTTTTTATCTCCTTCCCTTTTCCCAGTTGATTACTTGGTGGGATGGGGAGACAGAGATCTGCTTCACTGTCCCAGCCCAGACAGAGGGATAACACAACATTCATTTTAGGAAGGAAGAGAGGAGAGTGGGGGAAGAAGGGCCTTCATGCCAGACAGGACTCCAGCAAGTGGTCATTCTCCTGCCAGTCTGATTAAACACAATCTCCTCCAACTCCTTCCCATACACTGCGATGGGCAGGGGCATTTCTACCAGTTGGAGCTTTTCCAGTCCTAGATTTTAATTCCTCGATAGACCAAATAAGAGAGGTGACAGACATTTATTTTCTCCTGGCCACTGGAAGCAATATCTATAATAAGGTTTTGTGTGTTGTGTGCGGGTAGGTATAAGACTTTTTCACTACTTGGTTACTTCACCTAATGGGTTAAAGTTCCATTCACAGGACCAAGTTTTGGTCCGTGCAAAGAAAGCAGAGTAACCTCCTTGCAAACAGGTGCACATATTGTACATGCTGCAAAAACACTTTCATGGTGTGCTCATATTCTAATGACCAGCTCTCATCATTCACAGTTCCCTTGTGCCTGGAAGTAATTTATGTAGGGGCTTGCTATTGGTGAAAGAGGTGCATGTTCAGCAGTAGCCATGCTATGCTTCCTGACCTTTCTGTCCCAACACTGAGATGTGCTCTCTCACTCCTAGAATCAACAGCTCTGCAGTTCTTCTAAGGGAGCTGGAATTGGGTGGTCAGCCTTTGATTTGGACTTCTAGGCTGTGGTTACCTGTGTGCAGTATGTATATAAGGTAGCCTGCAGTTAAGAGGCAGGCATCTACTCCCATTTCATGTGTGTGTATGTATGTATGTGTGTACACACACACACACACATGCACATATATATGAAATGATTAAACTACAAAATATCTTAAACTATAGGAATCCATTAGTGATTTTTGCCATATAATAACTGTGCCATTGACAATGCAGTGAATCTGGGGATATTAGAGTTTTCCTTATAAATTCCTGCTCCTCATGCAGTTCTAACCCAGTAATAGGACAAAAAAAATCTCCTGACCAAAACTTGATTGTCATCTGAAAATTAAATGATTTTTAAGGGGAAGCTAAATTTCAAGCTATAAGATTTCACTGTGAACTAAAATCCCTTTTGTACAATTATAGTTCTGTTGTGATGATAACAACATTGGTGGTACAAAACAATGGTGCAGTTGCATTTTAGTGGTAAATAAAGTAGACATATGTGTCATGAGTTTTCCATGTGGGATTGGTGTAAGGGGCTCACAATATTTGGGTCCCAGATCTCAGAAGAGTCCTAGTTAGAAAAAAACATGTAGAATCAATGCTCTGTCCATCCATCCACTGATCCAAGACGCATGAATTGTACCTATCATTTTAATATCTGTGCACTGTGCATACTGTATCCCTCTATGGAGCTTGTAAAGTTCTTTGGAATCCTTCTATGTGAAAAAGTTTCATTTAAATGTAAGTGATTAAATCTAATGTAATGGGCAGTATCCATTTTCACTGCACCACCACTTTTGCTTCCCTGATGTTATCACCCCCTCTGTCAATTCCTTTCCCTAAGATAGCAAGGTTGTTCTTTCCCCTTCTTCTTAGCTATGATGGGAGAGAAAAGATTAATAGCACTGCGGCACAGGGTGAGTGCCCCAGCACCTTTACCAGAAGAGAGAGGCTTGGTCTTTGCTTTGGTCAAGAACCTTTTAATTATGTTTAAAAAAATATTTTAGGTGCATATACCAAGGGTTTGTTTGGCATTTCGTTTGTAGTTTGCAGAAGGGAGGGTGATATAAATATATTCAGCAGAAGTAAAAAAACCCAAAAAACAAAACCTCAAGTGTTTCCGTAATTTTTCTTTTTCAAACCCTTGCAACCTTGGCAGAAGCAAGGCTAGCACTCCTCACCTCTTGGTAACAGCAGCTGGTGCACTAATCACTAGCATTAGCACCACATTGCTAATTCTGCCCCTCCAGCTCAGCTGAAGTGCTAGAGCCCTTGTGATGCCAACGTGAGGATCACCATGGTGGGGTGGCTGACCACACTGAAATCACTGTGATGCTACCTTGAATAATTATTCCATGAGGAGAAGGATGAATTAGGTGCCTCTTTGGAAAAGTCCTGGGTGACCAGTGTTTTTCTTTTTACTACTAACACTGACTATTAGGGAGCCCTCAGCACTAGCATTATGGGAGCACTGTGGTTCCAGTCCATCCCTTTTCTTTTTGGACACTAATAAGTCAATGCATTTCCAAACTGTAGGGATGTACTGCAGGGATGTACAGTAATATTTATGTCAAAAGTGCTGCAGGAGCCGATTTGAGAGAGACAAAGGGACTGAACTCAGTGGTGTTGTATGATACCCTTTTCCTTCTCCCCTGAAGTTTCTGAGGTTAGCATGTGCATATCAGGGTGCAAAGCTGCACCCTGCTCTATGAAAAGGCGATGGCTGGGAAAAGTTGTATGTTCTGAAATATCCAGTAGTTTAAATATTTTTCATTTGTATTTTTTAAATAAAAGCATCCTTTCCAACTCTCTCCCTCTCCTCATAAGTGATAATGGAAGAGGCATTAGCCTTTCCATTGTCCATGCCAGCCTATTTTTTTCCTAAGAGATGTCCAGAATGTTCAACCAATTGTGTGATCTAATTAGCTAAAATTGTTAATTTCCTTTACCTTATAAAGCACCTAACACAGAAACTGTTAAATAATGTTAAGTGTCAGACTTAAACTGAGAACATTGGGCCATATGCTGCCCTGGCTTTCGCGCCAAAAAGTATAGCAACTTACTCCAAAACCTGCCTCCAAATTCTGTGCATAAGCCAAAGCCTCCTGCTTGGTATGCTGCCATACCAACTCGCAGCACAAAGACGGTCCCACGCAGCAGTTCACCATGCTCCAGAAAAAAATTGGGTTGAGGGATGTTCGGACGAAATGTAGGAGGAGTCAGGGCAAAAACAAAGCACTGCACATGCTACCCTGGCAAACGAAGGGAACTGACTGCAAGGTTGTACTGCTGCAAGCAGCATTAATTTACAAGTGACACAAATCTATACTTCACAGCTGTGAATTATGCAAGACTGACCGGCTCCTGTCCCTGAAGCTGAAGGGGGCATACTCTGTCACTGCTGATTTAGAAAGGTGGGATCAGTCACCTCCATACCACCACTCAACAGCTCCTGCTAAAGGTTTCCTCTGCAAGTCCAGCTATGCACATGGACAGAGCTTGTGTTGTGTGACAGAGCAATGAAGTTACAAATGCTGCAGTAAGGCGAACCTCTGTTCTCATTCAGTAACTTCTGCAAAAGGCCAGGTATTCTGGTTCACAGTTATTAGTACTGGCCCCTATACAGGGATACACAAAAAAGACCGCCCCATCTCAGAGAGCTTGCAGCTTTAGTATAGTGTGAAAGACAACGGGGAGGCAAACCAGGTGAGTGAAGAAAGGGCATTGTATAAGCAGCACACTTATGTTTATCTGGTATAACAAGTACAAATATCAGCATCAGCATCCCAGGGAGATCTGGAGGATGAATAGTCAGGCACCAGGCACTGTTTGCAAATGGAGGTGCTTTTGCAGGTTTCTTCTACAAACATAAGGGCTCTAAAGACTCTAGTAGTCTGTGGCTGCTCACTGCAAACTCTGAAGTGTGTAGTCTTGTATGATGTGTAGTGCTGGGGGGTGAGGCGGTGGGATAGGTAGCACTGTGTAAGAGTTTGCTTTCCATCCCTAAGTGGCATACCATTTCCCCAGGGATACACACTAAGAATGCCACTTACCCTATGACCTCTTTTGTTCAGGTTCCCTTCCTCTGCAAGAGGAAGCTTGAGGAGCCCGGCAGAATGGCCTGCATGGAGTCTTCCAAGTACTTTTCTCCCTCTCTGTGTTTTCATCCAAGGCAGGAAGGCAGTGTTGTAGCACTACATCACACCCTTTACTCACTGCTGCTGTCTATTTAAGTCAGATCCTCACCCTTACTTCACTGTAGAGACTTTTGTGTGTGCCTCATTTTTATTGTTTCCTCAGAGGGGCAATTTCCACTGAATCATAGCTTCTGTTGCTACTATACCTATGCTTGTAGAGATTGATATGTGGACACTTAAAAAGCTGTTTAACTTGGAACTATGAATACTCAGAGTGCTCCCCTGGCATCAGCTTACTCTTCATCCTGGAGAGGTTCTCTACCATTTGCCATAATAGATACTGTTTACACCTTATCTTTAGGTTAAGAGGCTCCCTGTGGAGTCCCTC
>NW_017728943.1:63020164-63072994 GCF_001723895.1 Crocodylus porosus
GTACAAAATACAATATTGCATATGTAATGCAGCCTGATGTGAAGAAATTAGTAGTAGCATCCCAAAAGAAATGAATTATGAATGGCTCCAGTACCAGCAGAGGACAGGAGACCTCTGGGAATACTGCATTATGAAGAGGACTTTTTAAACTTTGTGGGGTTTGGTAAACTAAGGTGCATGGACAAGGGACCATATTAAAGCAAGTTAGCAAGAGGGGAGTGGAACAGCTGACATGCAGTAACTGTTCGTGCACTAAACTGGAACAGTTTACCCCTGAATGAAATAGGGCTAAGAAAATTTAGTTTTAACTTAGGGTAGTCGCAGGCAAATAAGCGGTAAGTGTACATCAGCTGTTCCACAGTAATCCCTCACCCTGTGTTAATGTGCTTTGATTTGATCATTTGTCCATACCCTGTGTTGGTTGTGAACTGTTCCGAACACAAAAATCTAACCTGCACCCTTCTGAGCAGGTAGGTAACTGCACATCTGGAGGGGTGACTGTTTATCAAATATCTCTTTACGTACTTGGAACGTTCAGTCAATAGCTGCCTAACCCTACACTGTCTGCATCTTCCCATTGGGCAGGATCAAGTACGACAGACTAAAAATGATCAGTGTTTGGAATTGCACAGATAGAAAATATGCTACTTTATATAACACACAAAAGAGAAAGGTAGCGGATCCTGTGTAAATACATTAGTAAGTGCTGAAACACAGAAAGATGGTACTTGACAGTATGCTTATTTTTCCAAGCTGGAAATAAGCAGAGAGGAAGAGCTATCTTACTGGAATGGCCCAAAAGCACTTTCTTAGTCTTTTGAATAAGCATTAAGCAAAACGTCTTTTGCGGGGAAGAGAAGTATTGGGGCAGAAATTGTATCAGCTGACTTCAGTGAGAGCCGATCACATGCCTACCCAATAGCAAAATTTGGTCCTCAAGAGTGCTAGTGCATGAAGAGAGCTTCCCATGCTTCATAATATGAGACTAAGGAGGAGAATTTTCAAGTTGAGTGCTTTCAGAGTTGCTTGCAAAGTTGGGAAGCAAGAAGCAGAGCATCAATGAGAAACTCGATTATCCTCAGCTCCAGTCTTGCCTCCACCACTATCCTCCTCACTTGCATGTAACCTTGCTGAAGTCATTTGGCCTCTACTTGGGCATGAGGGTCTACTCACAGGCATCCTGCCACAGGATAACATCCAAGAATCCCTTTTATCAATCCTATTGCTTCCCTCCTGTGAATAGGTCCCCAGTGTCATTGGGAAGCTCACAATAATAAGCACTAAGTTCAACAGAAAGTGATGCATTATCGGGCCCAGAGTTATCAGGCTATACAATTCCATAATAACTATGGGAAGTGCTGCCTGTGGGGAGATGCATCAAAATAGCAGCTGCTTTCTTAATCGTGAAAAAAATAGTGGTGATGATTTGAACTAATTACTTCAGGAAATGGGTGTTTTTCTTTAAGTGTGGGGGGGGATTCTGGACATGACATGCTCCAGCAAATTGGCTATTTGATTTACCCATGGAATTAGAATGACATATAAAAAGACAGATGGGTTAGACTGAGCTCAGTTCCATAGCCACTTCATGCCCAACGCTCCCGAAACTGAAGAGTTTGTGTTTTTATTGTGAAAAACAGGAAATGCTAGAATGGCTCCCAAGGAGCCATCCTTGTGGGAGTCTCATGCACAAAGCAGCTACAGAATCAGGCCATTAACTTATGGCTTGTTTGTTTGTTTGTTTGTTTGTTCTTAAGCTATGAACAGCCATTCATGGATATCCTATTTCTTTACTAGCTTTCAGCATGGGTTGCAACTAAAGTTGAATGTGGAATTTAAGAAGTCTGTGTTCCTATCTGTGCATGCATTACTTTCATATTAATTGAGAGGAGAATATACTCACAAATCCTTGAGTGAAATATACTGTAGAGATTTATCTTCTTTAAGACAATTGCTTTTGTTCTGCTCCTACTAATTATATCCTATAAATCCCTTCCTAGCTAAACCCAGACATTAACATTGTGTTACCTATATTGTGCAGTTAGACTTTACAAAGACATCTAGCACATGTTATAAAAGTTATTACTATGGTACTATATATAACAGCTTTGCATAAGAGAATACAAGTCTGCCATATTTAGAAAATGCAGGTGCTATGTAAGCCCCTTTTTGAAAGAAAGAACTTAGCTCAGTTTCCTTTGAAGAACCAGAGACTTGAAACTGAAAACTTTATTAATGCCATTGTCTCCTTGTATCAGCAGGTTCCAGAGAGATTCCTGGAAGTGGCTCAGATCACGTTACGAGAGTTTTTCAATGCCATTATTGCAGGCAAAGATGTTGATCCTTCCTGGAAGAAGGCCATATACAAGGTCATCTGTAAGCTGGACAGTGAGGTCCCTGAGATTTTCAAATCCCCAAACTGCCTACAAGAGCTTCTTCATGAGTAGAGATTTCGACAACTGTTTATGAATGTATGAAAAGTAGCAGTCCCCTTTTGATGCCCAAGTTTTGTGTGTCTCTATTTTAATTTCATATATATGTATATCCTATACATATATACGTATATGAAATCAAATTGTAAACCCTCACGGATTTATTTTTACTTTTTTGTTCAGTTACAAGAGGACAGTTATTTTACTTCAGCCTTCAGTTTACTTTTGCCCAAGACCCTTAACATTTGGAGAATAAATGGGGTTAATTTTCAGGGAGAAGAATTTTGAAGTGTGTAACAGCCTGTCTTAGTAAGTTAGGGCATTATGTTTAAAAATGCTTTGTCAGATTTCTTGCTTGCTGCAAAGTGGCATTTTGTCTTAGTGAGACTAATGTCATGGCACAATACTACAGACAATGAAGTTTATATTACGTTGATACTGCTAAAGGTCTGAACTCTGTGGAGTCACTTCATAAGCTCAAAGCTTTCTTTATTTTATTTTATTTTACTTTAACTAATAGGGTAGAGTTTGTTTCCTATTTCAGAAACCCCCCCTACAAGCATGTGTTTTAGGTACTCCCTCCAAAAGTGATACCCAAAAAGAGCAAACTCTGTTCTTCAAACTTTCCCTTACAGGAACAACATATGCCCTGTGCCCGTTATTGGCAATGCTAGGTAATTTTTTTTTATTGAGGCAAGACAATTTTGCACAAACCGGGTTCTGTTCTTGCAGGCTGAAGCCAGTAATTCATGCACAATATTGTATCAGCGACACTAATTTTATAATATGGTCAGCGTACTAGAACGGAAGCATTTCACTCTCCATAGAGTAAAAACAAAACCTTTCAACATGCAATATTACTGTGTCTTGGTCATAGTTTAAATGGCACTTGTCACAACATATATTCTTTTCTTAGTTTTCCCTCTTGGCATGGAAGGTTTGCTGTCTGTACTTGATATCTAAAATTTTGTCTTGAAAAGCAATTATTTTACAACATAAAGTATTTCAGCTGAAAAGTGGTCAGACAAAGAGGACATTTTTAAGCTGTAAAATGTAACCAATCTTTACCTACTCAGAAGTATAAAAGTACATTTTCATAAAAATCTAATAAAACTGTACACACAGAAATTTCAGCAGTCTCCTGTTGCTTAGGCAGGGTTCAGATAGCCAGATTTAACTTTTGCATTACTGCAGTATGGCATTAAAACCACATCTATTTGATCAGAATGCTATCCTTCTCTTCTGAAGTGGAAGCTAGTGTCGACCAAAATGCTGAGTACAGTGTGAAAATCTGTGAAAGTTTTGGACTCATTTAAGTAATGAGATACAACATGTCAGCATGATTCAAGAAAGCTAGCTGCTAGTTTTTGTGCTTTCTTCAGTGGCTCTCCTTTTTATTTTCACATTTTCAAAAAAGGTATAGTATCCAATAGCATGGGGGGTGGGTTAACTATGCTATGGCACTATGTATTTGTCACTTTCTCTGTCGTCTTTTGTACAGATGCAGTAAGAATTTATTGTTATCTTGAATAGTATTTCCCCTCAAGGTAATTTGATACAAAACTATAGAAAGTTACTGATTAGCCAAGTATTATATTTAGACCACCTAGGATATCAATATCTTACTTCTTTATTTTAAAATTGCATTTTGACTTTGGAGAGTGAAAGTTTACCCATGTGACTAAAGAGCTGACCTGATCACTGCAATTTCACTTCATTTACAAATACTGCTGATAGACAGAAATGTATGAAAGCAATTATTGTCAGCACAAAGCCTTAAAAACCTGCTGACTTCAAATTAAACAGCACAATCCTACGATGTCCTGTCATTATTTTCAAGCACTGGCAGTATCTGTGGAGTATAGGCAAAGCAGACAATAGCATGGGATGAAGTGCCAACATTTTCACTATGCATTAAAAGAAAAACAAATCTCCTTGATCTTAAACTCCCTGAAAGTACCTGATACTGTATTTATCCATACAGTAGACAGCATGTGTCATTCTTTTACTTTGCACATGATTTGGTAGCTATTACACTTCATAAAGATGTAACTCCAGTCAGTTCCAAGTAAAAAAGGATGAAAATTGTGTTCATGCACTTTTCTTTTTTTCTTTCTTTTTTTTTTTTTGATTTATATGGGAAGAAGTGGCATAAAATGCTCAAGTTCTAATAGAAATAGTTCCTCACTGGCAAACCATCTGATACAAAATATAAAACTGCATTGTCACCTTGGACATAAAAAAGTAAAGCCATACTTTAGTCATATTATGTGGGCATACTACTAGATACCATCCTGTTTTGTTATATAACCTTTACTTTTATTATGTTTTATTGTTATTATTATTATTATATTTTGGCTGCAAATGTGATTCAAATAATCTAAATAAGTGAAACTGTGTACTCAACACTTGATGTTGTTACATTTATTTATTTATTTATAAATAGCATAATCTCAATAGTAAGAGAGGCATAGGAATTAAGAATAGAAATTTCATTTTAAAGGAAAAAAATTCAATTCTTTGATCTGAAAAAAGGACAATTTGGTCATTTATGGTGATGATACTGCATTATAGCCATATTGCCTTTGTGCCTCCCAGTACATCTGAAAATATAAATATTCAGCATAACTTATTAAAATTGTAAGTAGAAATCAGCATCTTTCAAATGAGCTTAATACTATTTCACTAAAAATGGCTAAAAGGCAGGAGGCTACTTTTATTGTAGTGAAAAAAGTTTACTTAGGGAAGGAATTATAAAAACCATGTAGAAATCCCATGTTTCCATTCATTTTCTGCTAATTCAGATTTATTTCTGCATATAAACTTGAGGTTATAGTCTGTGCCTAGACCTTAAATGCACCAGCGGAAGGATAAAATATCCTTCAAAATACCAGTTTTTTCCCCACAAGTACAATTGTTCTTGTGCCTTCTGTGGCTTACAATTTTCATCTTTTAAACTTTATTTTTCAATTACTACAGCTGCAATAAACACTAGATTTTTTTTTCCGGCTGTTTGACATGATGTTGATAGCTATGCATATTTTGTGTCTTTTTAAAAAATTAAAATAAAAAAACAAAGCAGGAGAATACGTTTTTGAAGAAAAGAATTTTTAGAACAGTTTGATAACGCAAATTATTTTTTTCTCAATTGTTTGAGCAGCATTCAAGTTTTGAAAATTCTTGTAGAAGCCAATTTTTTGTAACTGTGGTGCAAATCTTGTGTTTTCTTAGCCTAATGAAAAGTAGTATAGAAGCAATATTTCATACGTAATATATATGTGTATACCTATACCTACATATACACACACATATAGATATGTCTGTGTGTGTGTGCACACATACACACAACATATGCGTATGAAGTGGAAAGCTTACCTTTTTCCTATCTAGATTAAGAACCTATTTTAGACATTTGTTATGTTTTGTGAAAAGAATGTTCTATTTGGAGCTACAAAACATTTAATTCTTACTGTATCTCTGGTTGTTAAATGGGAACGTTTCACATTCAATGGTAAACATGTGGAAGATGTTAGAATGTAGTATAATTATTTAAGGAAGTGTTCACCCATGTATTCCTGAGGTTTGCTTTGTGCCTCTGAGTATTATTTAATTAAAGTGTTTTAAGTTTGCAGAATCTTTGTTACTGTACCAGGTATGTGGGTGAACATCGAAGACAGAGGGGAACTTTTATAAAGCAATGTAAATATTCAACCTTATGGCTGTTGTTGCATAAATACATAAGATTTTAATAACTACATTCTGAAGACATCTATTGAATTTATAAGAAGCACTACAGTAACTGTACAGATAGTTGAAAGCATTCTTGAAAATCCAGCTATCTACTTTTAAAAGATTGGTCTCTTTCATCATATGTCAAGGGCATGGGTGATACAGTTTCTGTACAATTACAGAATTTTTTCTATGTACATGAAGTCATTTAATAGCAAAATGTTTTTTTCCACAGGTAATATTAACTAAGAAATAAAGGTGAAGATTTTGTGGCTTTAAAGATAGGATTTTCACCAGCAGCAATGAAAGATATATATACATATATATACACATATATATATATATAGAAATGGAAAGTGGTTTACAAAACCCCCCCAGTGAGCACTGTACATGAGAAGTGAAGCAAAAACTATATTTGCCATGTGTATTATATAGTAATCATTGGTGTGAATAGTGCAAATGTTTCCTTCTGGTACCAACTATGTGTTTGAAAATTCCAATAAGCATTGTTTTCAAAAAGCTCCCCTTATGGAATGTAACTGGTTTATATGAGTAAGCAGTTACTGTATTGCACTTAAATGTTCTGTTGAAGGAAATGCAATTTTGTTTTCTGTAGAACTGTTGGTTGTAAACCATCTATAAACTGAAGCTAAAAAATGCTCATATTTAGAGCTGGGATGAAAACTGGTATTTAACCTTTGCATCTTCTTAGGAGTATCCGTTTTAGCGTATAAAAAATGTTGGCATTGTGACTTGACTTAGTCTCTTCATCTGAGCCACAATCACCTCTCTCCCTAAGCAGCCACCTTCCAAAATGCACAAATATACTGGGATATGTAGAAGCAAAACTAGAAGAAACAGCAAGCTCACATCTTATCTAACTCCATCCTTTCTGCAAAATTTAAAAGCATTCACATACCACCAAAGGAAAAATATAAAATGAGCACTATAACAAAAATATGTTATCACCATGTAATATGAAATTTAGAGTCAGGAAAAGTTACATCTTAAGTTGGTTTTAATGCTGCCCAGAAGAGTCAAAGGTTAAGGTTTAAACTGATATTGTCCCAGCCATTACTCATTTGTATATAGTTACAGAAGTGACAAAACACTGCCTTTATATTATTTAGCAATATGTTGTAAATAGCATTATTAAGCTCTTTTTTGTAATAAAGACCTTTTAATTTGAAGATAGTACAATAACTGAACTGATAAAGTCAATTTTTGATTTTTTTTTTATTTTTTAGCTAGAGGCAATTTCAACTGTGGATTTTTGTTGTTGTCTATTGTTCTGAAGACTTTGCATAATTTATTGGTTTAATTTATCCTAATTTATTTGATGAAGGTGTACAATTTTGTATTACCAAGGATGTACTGTAATATTAATTGATGATATGATAAAACAATGAGACTCCCCTGTCCATATGAAAAAGGTGCAGTAGACAATTGACTGAAAAAAGTTACAATTCTAGCTTGGCAGCTACTAAATTAAAAAAAAAAAACACAGGAAAAATGGTTTTGGGGGGGTGGAGGGGGTGGATTTTATTTTGTGTGTTTTAAGCTTTTGTATACTCTCCAGACTTTTACCTTTTTGCTTTGTACCACTTAAAGGATACAGTAGTTCAATTGCCTTGTGTGCCTTCCATCTTCTCTAAACTGAATGTATGTGCAGTATATATGCAAGCTTGTGCAAAATAAAATATAAATTACAAGCTCATTGCCTTTGTTTGTATTTCTTAATGAGAATGTGTTTAGTCCCATATCTACATATGAATCCCTGAAATCAAGTAATGGAAACTCGGCTGTAACATGTGATTGTACTTCCAAGTTATTTTTCTCTCCCCGTTTGGAACTGTTGGGTAATGAAACACACTGGATATCTTGCAATGTAATACAAATGTTTTGTTTCACATCACGTACCTGTGTCTGTTCCTACAATTTCTGCTTTTATACCGGTACCTTAAGCCTTGATCCTGCATCACATCCATAGATAAGATGAGCTCTAAGCACACAAACAATCCACTGACACTTAAGCTCAGGTATTATTTTATTAATCCTTTTAGCTCTGAGATGATATGCATCTGATTTTAGACCAAAGTTTGTGACAGAATTCATTTCAAAGTGGGGAAGCAATGGTAAGTAACTAGCTCAAAGAGTCTGGTCTGTCAAGAAGTGATAGTCCTCATGAAGAGTACTTCAGGTGCAAAAGCTGAGAGCTGCATGCCTAGGGGCTTCCTCTGCCCTGCCTATCTGCAGTTGTCATTTTTTCCCACCAAATTCTGAAAAACAGAAGACACTGATTCTCATTTTACCCTGTACTTGGAAGCACAGATGGATCCCAGTGGAAAGCCCAGGAGCTAAGCACAACAGAACTCAGGGGATTTTCAAATCTAGCTTGGAAGTTGATAGCTCCTCCTGATTATTAGAAGGGTCTTCTGGCTTCAAGCACTGCCAAAGTTTGGAGAAGTGCAGAGCCAAACTTCACATCTCTGGCCATCATTTCTGGAAGTTCCCTAGTTCCCACAGTGTGTGGAGTTTTCTTATTAGGAAAATGCTGGGCTCTCACTTTAAGACCACAATAAAGGAATGAATTGCCTCTGACCAAGGCAGATGGAGCAGTCTTTATATGTCATTGATAACATCACTGAGATATAATAGGTCTTTCCCCTCTCTAATTTCTAAGAGACAGAATGGAAAATGATGCATTGTGATTCGTGTGTGTGAAGAAGTTAATTGCTCTTGTCTCTTGGTCTGTACCCTTATTTATGCCCAGCCTAGGCTGTGCCAACACAATTTCTATGGAGATGATCCTTTCTGATCCAGTCTTCCCTCTCTGTTAGAAGGAAAATTGACTATTGAGTTGCTGATCTGTTAGAGCATTTAGAAAATAAAGAAAAATAAGTAAGTCATTCTGCAGGATCAGTTGCTGTGTTTCTCTGGAAAAAATTCAAGGCAGAGTAGATTTTTAAAAATGCAAAGGATGTGCCACATTTAGGTTGCTAGCACAACAGGGAAAATACAATGTTTGCTTAAATATACTGTTCAATAACCATGGGAAGCGTATGGGGTAGTAATAGAATTCTCAAAGACATCCTCGGTGAAAGGGAGTATCTGAGCAGCTTCTTTTTTCCCTGCTTGCTCTGAGCTTGAGTCTTTTGACCCTCAGGGTGCAGACAGGTCTACGTGTTTTCCTAGGTTTTCAAGAAAAGGCAGGATGCAGGTGGCCTAAAAGCAGATTCCTTACATCTGATACACTGCTACGTGAGGAAAGTCCATCATTTGTGGTTTCATTTTGTGATGTTGGCTAAATATTTGTAACATGCAGGCACACAGGAGAGGTGAGAGATGTATTTCTGTAGCATTCCAAATGCATTCTGTTTAGCTTTGGAGCTCCAGAGCATAGTACAAGAAAAAAGAATCCCCCTCCACCTCTCTCTGCCCAGAGCCTAGGAGAACACGACTGCATTTTTATGTATAAATCCTAGTCAAGTGAAGAGTGGTACTTTCCCGTTTATTTAGGAGACACTGTTAAAACAAGTGACTTGCTTCCCAACAAAATGCATGAAAATGAACTGCTATTCAGGCTCAAAGTTAATTGCATTCACAATTTAATTTTATTCTTTAAACTTAAATTACATTTGGGTCCACAGCTTGGCAAAAGAAGTGTGGGGTGGGGCGGGGGTGGGGGGAGAAGGCAATGCAGATAGCTGAGAAAATACTACTAGCTCCAATGGAAATATGTTTTCCATTTGCAACAGACCTGCCAGTCAGGCAGCTGTGGGAGGTAACAGGGGAGAACGCGTGATGGGGAAAGTCTTGTGGCAATAGTGGCCAGTTTCATTATGGCCACTGCCAGACTGTGAAACAACTCTTGGGGCTTGAAATCCTATTGCCTATTAAAACTGGGCATGACAGCTCTTTTTTATGCTTCACCAACCAGAGATAGAAGTGTGTCCTGGGGGAAATAAGGAAAAATATTTATGACAAGTGTTTAACACCTTTTAGTACAAAACAGCCCTAATATGCAGCACTCAAGGATAATTCTTGCCAGCGCATGTAAAACCTAGGGAAATCGTTTATAAACTCAATGATTTGATCCAAGCTATTAAAGGAAAAAATGATCCCCCAATCAAAATCCTGAACATAAACTTCCCTGGATTTTGGAGTGCTGTACATCTGTTTTCATAACAATGGCTATCCCCATGTCTGTAAATGGCCTAAGCCCTGGATTCTAAGAGCACCTCAAAATCAGGATCTAAACTCTTCCCAGGTTTGGGCTGAAGAGAGGCAATTCAGAATGGAGATCTATCTGCATTAGATACAGAAGTAGGCAGAAGCTTGCATGATAGAATTCAAATCTGGATCTTGACTACCACTATACAGGGCTTCCGTTCAACTCATTAAGTAGATAGAATTTATTTGCAAAATCTGCCTTCAAATTTAGCTTTATGGGACAAGCAGCCTCAAGTTTTGGGGCTGTTCAGGTCTGGGTTTTGGCCAGACCCATTTTTAATAAAATTTACAACTATGATTACAGGGAAGTAGATGGGGGGGAAAATAATATTTCCATTGTGCAATAAAATGGAATCTCTGTATTGTGACTCTTCAATGTTCAGAGCTAGTGCTAAAGAGGGTACAGAACATTAGGATGTTTAAAATGTTGGAGAAAAAAATAATACAACATTTTCTAGACATTGATCTCAAGGCACTTCATAAATATAGCAAAGTGTTATTAACCCCATTTTTATTTTATATAGAGAAATGGAAAGAGAGAGGGTGATATAACTTGCCCATGGCTATAAAGTCAGTTAGTTGCAGAGCCAGAAATAGATTCCCACTCTACTGTTGAATACTCTGCCAACCTTCTCTGTTAACAAGTAACAGTAAATGTTAATGAGTAATAACAGTATGAACAAGGGCTTCATGGTCAGCTTAAGAAAAGTCCCTTTTAAATTGTGCAATCTACATGCTATTGCCATTCCTGTTTCATTTCCTAAAATAAAGTCTGCTTTCTGGCATCTTTTGTACCCTGTAATCTACTGGAGTCAGTAGTTTAAAGTATTATTTACCCAGCAATGCCCTTTTCCAGAATTAGGAATCTCAAGAGACATGATGAGAAATGAAAGAACCCATTTGTATGATGCTGTCACCATTTAGGGATTTTCTCCGGCTTCTTATTCCCTAGTGCTGCAGTGTTCATCTGCACAGTGGGGTTAGGTCTATTGGCTATGCAGCACTCTGCCTGAATGCACATGTCCAGACCCTTCAGCAGTCTCCTGCCACCACAACCATAACTAGATCCGTATACAAAACACATTTAGGGCTAGATTGTTGGTAGATTTAACATGGTGCCATTGTGTCATGGAATAAGAAGCTCCTTAATGTCAAGGCCACTCTCCACCCACCGTATTTCCTTGTGCACATGGGGAAACAGCAGGTCTTGCAGGGCCACTGCTTCTCACCACAAATCAAGCTGGCATAGTGGGACTTGCCAGGATGCTGGTTCTGCTCTGCCAGTGGGCAAAGCAGATACATGAGGAGAAGCAAGTGACACCTTGTAAAGGGCTAGAAGGACTATAATTTCCCAAGGCGCAGTACAGCACAGCCATGTGCCACTTCTTATTCATGGCCTTGAACAAAAGCTTCCTTAGCTTGTATGCTCATCAGAGCAAGGACAGAGTCTTCCTCTGTAACAAGAGGATGCAGAGCCCTGGATCTATGCACCCACAAACTTTGATTTTCAGCTTGAGCTCACATTTATAGAAATGGGGGGAGAAACGGCAAGGCAAGGGCTCCTGCTCCTGCCACCCCATTCCCTTTCATTGTTGGACAATACAAGGAAGCTCGGCACATATTAGTGCTGACTGACCCGTTTATTCTGTATTGAGCAACAAAGGGGCAGCCTCAATATTATAAGCACGTAGAGCACAGGGATTGACTTCACAGCACAGAGTAGCAGAACTACATAAACATAGTCTGTCCACGCTGGAGCTCCTGACGTTTCCCTCATAGCCTCTGTCTCCAGACTGCATATTCAGCCTGGGGCAATGGGAAGATAGGACGATATACCTAGGAATTATATTATAGACCAGGCAGGCAAAGTCATTGACATTTCCAGAACCAGCGCATCATTCTAGTATCCCTTGATGGGAAGGTTGCGGAGGAGGGACACAGCATTTCTGACAAGTTAAAAATATGGCAACAGCCACAGTAAATAGCCATGTACGTCATTCCCAGGAAAAGGAAAGGAAAGGAAACCTCCCTCCCCCCCCCCGAAAACAAACACCACCCAATTGCTTGGTGGTTCTGCACATAGTTTAGAGAGGCTATCTAAAGTCAAGATTTCTCCAGGAGTTCATATTGTAGTAAACTGAGAAGCCACTGTGCTTTTTAGAGACAACATGGGAAATGGTATGTGTTATTATTATTATAATCAAAAGGGACCTCGCTGAATAAACATAACTGAAATATCTGTATCTTTAAGCTGACAGGGTATTGACTTCCAAAGAGGCAGCCAGAACGGTGCAAGGTTGCTGTATAACAGGGCAGGGGGGGAGGGGAGTGTTGACTGTAAAAGGAAGAAAATTATCCCAATTCTAGCACTGCTGGAAAACGTGAAAGTTATTGCTGCACAAAGAACCTCTTGAACTGCTCTGCCTTCCAAAATTTCTACTGCACTCTCTGCAGTTACTTGTGTATGGCAGAAGCAGCATCTTTGTATTATATGAACAGTCTGCTTCATAATCAAATACCATCTGTCGCTACATCTGAACTTGTTTTCAACATCTGTGCGTTCTGGTCTTAACAAAGCTTTAAAAACTAATTCAAAAACTTTCACAGATCACTGACTAAATATGTACATTTACCATCTTTCATATTGGTTTAAAATATTTCTTCTATATCTGCCTCCCCTTGACTGGGAATAGTTAAGATGTATACACTTAGTTGCTTTATTAAGCTTATTTTCTAATGGCCTTGGGTAGCCAAGTGCAAAAGAGGGACACTTGCTCAGGCACCGAGAGGACCCATCATATTCTTTCTTGGTGCCAATACAGTCCCTTTCTGCCAATGAGAAACCTGAAAGTTGATCAGCTACCATACCCCAATTACTCAAAATGACACTACAGATAAAACTGCAACCAAGGGGAGAATCAACTGTATGGCTTATATGCTGCTAAAGTGTGTCTGAACAAATGGTGAAGTAAAATCATGAGAGCTCTCAGGAGGATAAGTACGTTGTTACTTTGCACATGCTTCAGAAATGTGAAGTACATCTTTACAGAACTTTTGGCCAACCCACTGGCAGATGTTGACCAGTTTTGCTTATGTATACATCAGTTGCAGAACACTAAAACAGAGATTGGAAATTTTAATTTAGTCAAGGCAGTTGGGCTAAAATGATGGCTTTTGCTGAAACCATTAAATAGAGCTGCCTAATGAAGTACAGTACGGTACTGGCAAAGTGAGCCCTGATGAGATGCTGCAGATTCCAAACTGCAGCCCTGCAAGGGGGAGAAGGAAGCTTTCAAGTCTTTAACTAAAGTGGAATGGCGACAGCCCTTGTAAAGCTGCATTTGATTTTGTGTTTGAGGGCAGAACACACTTGTATGTTATTACCCTGACATTTTAACTATTAGTTGGAAATATGCCGTTGCAGTTTCTGCCATATATTTCACATGCCTATTTGTTAGAAAGTGAGCTAATAGAGCCTGTGATGAAATGATCATAAATTCACTTTCAGAGGTCATTTGGGTTCAGAGCCTAAAGATTGAATATGGCAAATTCTTAGGCACAGGCAAGAAGGTGGGGGCAGGAGGGTCATTCTCACTGATGGGTTCAATGATTGATTTCACTACAAAAATATGTTTGCCCTTTACTTTACTGTTTAACACAGAACAGCTATTATTGGTTCCTGGTCCATTATACCCCCTCTTCCTAGGGTCAGTATTAGTGAAAAGAAAATATAACCTTGGAGCTGAGAAAATAAACTTTTATGTCATCAGGTGTTTAGATATTACAAGGTGTCTGATTATTTTATAAAGGACATACCCACATGCACATGTGCATGTACATGTGCATATAATATAATATAATATAATATAATTCCTGTGACTAATTTTTCTGTTTTTCCTCATTTAATAATGTTGTGTTACAAGAGTTCATACAATTCTGCAATACCTATTATGATATGTACCCTGATGAGAATTCACATACACTATGCTGCCTTTGAACCATGATTAGCAACAATAAAAAATGTGTTTTAAATTAAGATTCACCTTGGAAAGCAAACATTTTATGACATGTATGATCTAAATGGATGTTATAGCAAAAGGCTGTGCCAAAAATATTTTTAATATTTTGGAATGACTTATGTTCCATGTGATTGCTTTATGTGTTGTATACTATAAGGCAAGTGCCACTACAGTTAGCATTTACCTTATAAATTCTGGTTTTCCAGAGGGTTGTAATAACTTGCCAATTTGAAATCACACTGGGCTAACACTCACTATACACATTATCAGCCCAGATGCAAATTTCTGCTGTTGTTTTAACCAAAAATGAAATCAAGTGAAGCTGTTGGTTTTCTGTACATGGCAAAAGCTAATAGTGTGGAGAGGGGAGTGGGCTTTTTGCTATTGCTTCCAGTTGGATTTTTATTGTTGCTACATGCTCACTGGAAAGGATTCATTCAAAAAGGAATTTTGAAGGTGGATTAGGGCAGAGAGGTTTTGATACACCCAAAATAAGGGTCATGCATTTGCAAGGCTCAGTCATGTAAATATGTCTTACCTGCTTGAGTAGACCTGCTGATGTCAGTGGCAATTCCGCAGGGCCCAATTCTCCCCTAGCTACCTTCAAATACATTACTAGGTTTAGTGGCTGAATTATCCAGGATGAATTCTGGCTGATTTCTGGACAGCGTGCACTGTAGTATCTACATTCCTTCCCCCAAACACCTGAGCAGTGTTCACCACACTGTTGTTCGCTCCTTAGACAATCAGCTCTGCAGGCCAGCCAGTGCAGTCATAAAGGACAATTGTGACTGTAACCCAGGGGTGGGCAAAGTCTGGCCCATGGGCTGGACTGGGCCCATGGCAGACTCCATTTCCCAGCACCCCCTGCCTACATTGTTGTGGCTGGTTTCCATGGAGACCCCAGCAGTGGTGGAGCCATGATAGTGTAGGGCCAGAGTTTCCATAGAGACCAGCCCCAGCAGTGCTGGCAGGGGCATGCAGGCAGTGGATCGCAGCTCTGCCCCAGCTCCAAACCATGTTGCAAGATCTCAGCCTTAGCCACAAAGCAACTCCCCACCCAGCCGTGTACCCTGTTGATGCTGGGACTGGTCTCCATGGAAACCCTGACCCCACGCTGTCACCGTGCTGTCATTGCTGGGCTCTCCATGGAAGCCAGTCACAGCAACATGGGCAGGAGCTGCTGGGAAATGGAGCCAGATCCTCCACCCCTTGTGCTCACCCCTTCTGTAACCTCATCTAAATTTTCTCAGGAACCAACCTCACCTGAGGGAACAGGGATTATCTGGTCTCATAGGACTCTAAACAGCAATCCACTGTTGCATCTCACTCAAGGATACCAGGGAGGAGGGGTGCTTCCTATACCCTTCTCAGTTTGTGTGCCCATGCTGGGATGACCCATATGTGGCTCAAGGCTTTACAAACTCATGCAAGGAAGATACTGTCCATCTGCTGTCAGTATGCCTCACTGAGCAGCATCAAAGTCTACGTTGTTGGTGGTAGAAACCACAAGTACTAAGAACTACAGCCTCAGGAATCTGGGACCCAATCCAGGCAAGAAACAAGCACTCTGAACTCTCACTGAGGTTACTTAGGAGTTGCATAAAGATACTAACATGAGTCAGGGCAGCAAGCAGATGAAAGTACCCCAACCCCACCCTCATCCTGGACCTCACAGGCCCTAGTGATCCCTGCCTCCTGTTCTTGACCTCTTGAAGTGCGGCACCCAGAACTGGACATAGTAATCCTGCTGCGGCCTGACCAATGCCACAAAGTGGGGGAGGATCACCTCCTTGGACCCGATCGTGATGCATCTGTGGATGCATGACAAGGTGCGGTTGGCCTTCCTGACTGCGTCCCCACACTGCCGGCCCATGTTCATCTTGGAATCAATGGTGACTCCAAGATCCTTTTCTGCCTCTGTGCTGACAAGAAGGGAGTTCCCCAACCTGTAGGTATGGTGCTGGTTCTTCCTCCTGACTTCAGTTGCTTCTGTGACCTTCTCTGTTCAATCCTTTGTTCTCTAGGATCAATCCTTGACTGCCTACATCCTGGTAGTATGCCTGACAGCTATCCTTGATATAAAATCAAGTAAAAGTGAAGGAACCTATGAAAGGAAAACTGGACCTACTTTAAATAAAAAACATGCAGCAAATACAACCAGTAATCTTCATGGCTTTGAATGCTTGGCATTGGCAGTACTCAAGTCAATGTAACAGACTACAATCATCATTACTTAGAAGTTAGGCCAGATTATATCAACCCAGGTTCTGGCCTTTAGTGTTCATAAATGTAATACTTTAGCTTTATAAACCTGCACTCACTCAGCTATCTCAGGGTACATGGTAATTACAACCATAGACACCAAACTTTTGTTAAAATGAAGGTTCTTTTTCAGTGAGGTACTTAATCTTATACTCATTTTGAAACTGATGGGACTCTTCTCACGTTTTTAAAGATCAGCCTGTGCTTAACTACCTTGCTGACCTGAGGCCCAAATTCTGGTCCTTGAAGCATTCCACTACAACCAGAGTTGCCAAGTACGTGGAGCCCTGAGGATTTTGTCCCCCTCTGAAAGAGGGCTGTCACCTGAAATGTAAAAAAACTTCCACATGTCCATCATTTTAGTCATCTGTGTCCCCCTCTCCCCCTTCCCCCCCAGCAAAAATAAAAGTTGGCACCTATGACTACAATATTCAAACTATAAACTCAAAGGGTTCTTGCTGTATGCCAATACTTTGCTACCCCACTGTGAGATTGAACTTGCCCTCTAATGGAAGACACAGCAGATACAGCCAATAATACCTTATCTCCTCCTGTAACTTCCTGGCCAGAAGCAGCAGCAGCAATATTTATTTAGATAACATTTGACTTTTTATAAAATTAAATAAGGAATCTCTGAAACCAGACCTTGCTGTTGCTTTTATTTGAGCTTAATTCACCCACTCCTAGATCTGTCTGGTAACCTTCTATAATAAAATAGTAATAATGTTTTGCACTTTACAGAACCAAAGCTGTATCTATCAGCTTATGAAGCTATCTCAATGCGCTTCATAAACATTATACTCCCCTGCATTCCTTCACTTCCTTCTACTCTTTATATGTAAAATGTGTGATATTGTAACAATGGATAGTTTTACAAACAAAGAAAGTCAAGATTTTATGTAAAGTTATTGTAGAAGGGTTTAAATAAAGTTATTTAAAAAGTGGAAGAAATTAGGTAGGCAATTCTGATGTGAATGATCTACAGGTAATAGAAGAGATGAGAGAAGGATGGGGCTGCTATTTTAAGCTCCCTGGAGTAGGCATTATGGAGTGCAGTAGCTAAGTAGTGAAGGTGTCTTGTTCTTGCTCTAGAGGTGTAAGTTTGAGCCTCACTGGATTCATGTCAGAGGTTAGCTCCTTGTATGAATACACAGCTAGTCATTTGGCCTGGGGAGCCAGTGGATGATGGATGTGATGTTAACCAGGCCCTTGCATGTTATAGGCTACAGAAACTCTGGTTCCTTATCCATGGCAACCCAGCAGGTTGCCTTTTGATCAGTAGTGTCACGAGGGTAGGCAACTGAGGCTACTTGGTAAAAGGTAGAAAAATATTAGCTGCCACTGCAACCACATGATTATGCCAGTGCCATGACAGCTGTTGGAAGTCACTACTGCCCCTATGCATTCCACTGCCCCAGCTGCTTTCTTAAGCCTCTGCTTTTAGAAGAGAAAATATACAGGACACACTGAGGCACTGTATCTGCTTAGGGCCTCTAGGAACCATTACAAGAAAATTGTAAATACTAACAGTAATAAATAATGTGCTAGGTTCCCTGAGTGCGTCTACACATGCAAATGCTCTGGGGTGGGTTTATTCTAGAGTAAATTACTCTAGAGTAAACCCATGCCGGGCAGGTGTTTACAGCAGGGATGCAGGAGCAGATTTGCTACTCATAGCAGCAATCTGCTCCTGCCCCCACCAGCTCTGCACTGGCCTCCTGCAGCAGGCAGAGGGAGCTCTAGGCTCCCCCTCAGTGCTAGCCCAGGGGTTGGCAGAGAATGCAGGGCCAGGAGACAGCTGACTCCTGGAGGGGGCTGGGACATGTCTCCCTGCCCCTCGGAGCCTCCTGCTGCCAGAGCAGGGTTGTTCCCCCTGCCCCAGCAGCAGGGAACTCCCAGCCACAGCTCCACGATTGCAATCATGGGATTGGACCTGGGAGATTCTTATCTCAGCCTCTACACAGTAGGTAATTGGGAGCAAATTTACTACTTGTATGTACAGATAGCAAATTTACTTGCTATTAGAGCAAATTCCTGGGCAGTAAGCATCTGCACATGTAGACAGTGACACTTACTGTGCAATAATTAGCTCTAATCTCAAGTAAAGTGTCTTGTGTAGATGTGCCCCCTGTTTCCAGATTCCTGATCCAGCATTGGAACCACCAAAAATGTAGAATATTTTTCCTGAGAAAGAATCCTAGGAAACAGAGAACTTTTCCATGGAAGCCTAGTCTTTACCAGATAGATGATCACTGAGGATAGCAGTTCTCAAGATAGGGGGTCACAACCATTTAAATAGTGAGGTCAGGAGGTCATAGACATTCCATAAAAGTTCCCCTGCAAAATTTGGACTTTTACTAGAAGCAGAGCAGCGAGCCAAGCAGAAATTATGGTGTGAATTCAGAAAATTGGGAATGGCTAATCTAGAGTGAACTTCACCTCTGTGCAGAGGGACAGCACTAAGAATAAATACTAGTAAAGCCCCTCTTGACATAAGACTTAAACTGGACTTTTGCAGTGGATAGCCTTTGAGTTGGATGTGAGCCATCAAAGTTTGTTGTAACGAACCTATCAAGCCTCTGTAAGTGTTCTTAAGGAACATTCAGAGACAAGCTGCAACTGGGACTAAATTGGAAAAAAAGGAAAACCTGTGAGAATGAGAAGTTGAAATGAAGGGCAAAATGAATATAGATAAGCAAATTTGAGAGAAAGGCATAATATGTCCTGGTGTTCTTTACCTAGGTAGCTATATCTACTGATTCCAATTGGTGTAGACTACGATGGCTATTAGATTGGGAGATCTTTGTGCAAAGAACCACACATGTTGTAAAGTTGCAGCTCATTTTTTGGCATTGTAATAACAGCAACACTCCTACTGACTCAATTCAGGCTTGAGAGAAAGTCTTAAACGTGAGCCAGGTGTTGTGATCAAAATGCTAGAGGCCTCTCTGAAAAGAAAATGGAAGTAGGGGGCCTGTGTGCACCTACCTATATTTGCATTTATGTGGACCTCACTTTTGTGTCCTGAGAAAGAAAGTTCCTACACATTTGCTATTTGCAAATGCAAAAACATATACTGTGCTTTTTTTCCCCTCAATAGAACTGAACTTTAGAGGTATCATGCCATTTGTTCTGGAGGTCTTGCTATCTACTAGCAGTGTGTGGTAGAGGTGTGTGCTACCATGGATAGGGCACTGGGCCGACAGTCAAGCAACCTATTTTCACTTCTGCCACCAAGTCAGTGGAAAGATTAGGGTTAAATGACTTTTCATCTATGCCTCAATTTCCCCACTCATAAAACAAGAAATAAGGCTCTCAGAGTGCTGTAACTATCATTAGCTGAGGGGCTCTCTATGTAAGCATCAAGCTCTGTCAGTTATTTTACCCTTCACAAATTTAATATTCCCCCACCCCTTTTCTCACTAACAATGTCTGTAGTACTAGCCAAGTAATTTAAGAATCACTTGCCTCAAAATCCCTGGTATTTAATTTTTCATTTCGTTCTCAGAACCTATCACATATTTGTTTTGATTTATTCAATATTGATCCTTTCTCTGACTTTCGAGCAGCTATCACCTTCCCCGCCTGTTCTCAGAGAATCTGCCAAGCCAGCAGTTTGTGATTTTGTCATAATACATGTGTTTAGCTCTCTGAGTGGCTGTCACAAGCTTCTGGATCTCACAAATGTTACATTCCATCTTTTTATTCACACATTCTGTAAATTAAATGTTCATGGAGATGGATTTCCATTGCATTGAGAATCAAGGCTTTTTCAATCAATTTGCAGAGGTGTTGGCTGGCATCTTGGATGTATCCTAATGGAAGAATGGGAGAAGGAGCGATTTGAATTTGCTAGGACTTGAATAGAAGCACTTAAAATGCTTCCTATAATACATGTGGAAGGAAAAACCTAAGTCTCCTGAAAATTAGAAACTAAAAACTTAGGACAAGTTTCAAAGTGCCTGAATGGCTTAGGGGGCTTAGACCCATTTTCAAGACAGATTTAGGAGCTTTAAGGCCAAACTACATTCTACCTATTAAGCATCAAAGTGGACTTGAGCACCAAAATGCTGCTCTATTCCACCCTGTTCAAGTCATAAAAATCCATGAATGCATCAGCTTTGGTAGCGTATCATCATTTTTCCTCTGAGTCACAGTAAAGCAGCAAGGAGGAGGACCCACCTGTCTTCTGATTACCATATTTACTTGAACTCGAGACAAGGTATTTTTTCCACTTCAACATGGGAGAAATGCTGATGTACTGATGAACTCCTTTTTAAAAAACTACTACATTCCCTCTAGCTTGCTCTTCCCCACTCTGCCTATGGTGGTCAGGCCATCCTGACCACCACTTCAATACAGAGGAAACACAAGGTACAACATGAGGGAGGAAAAAAGCTTTGTCTTGGGTTGAAGTGTGAGCTGTGTTGGTGCTGGGGTGGCTCATGTGGCAAAGGATGGGCCTGGGGGTGATCATATAGCATGGGAAGAGCACAGGGAAGACAGCACCGTGCAAGCAGGGGGGGGAATAATGAGGGGGACCACACAGTGTGGGGATAGGGAAGCACAGGAGAGAAAACACAGAGCACTTCTGCATGAGCCACCCACTGTGTTGTTGTTACTACGCAGTCATTTACTTGCATAATGAAGTACTAAATGACTGTGCAATAACTGGCATTACTGCACAGTAGCATCCCTGCACAGTTGCTTCATGATGCTTACTGTGCAGTAGCTCATTACTAGTGCACAGTAGCTGGTTACAATTACACAGTAGCATCACGTCACAGTTTGTGCCTGGCGATGCTGCTGTGCAGTAGTAACAAGCTACTGCGCAACAGTAATGAGCTACTGCGCAGTAAGTGTCTCATGTAGATGTGCCCACAGTGTAGGGGAGGGAAAGCACACAACAGACCTTGTGAGATGGGGTTTGGGAAGCGTAGGGGAGACCACGTGGTATGGGGAGGCACACAAGGGAGACCATGCAGTGGCAGGAGAACTGCTGTGGCTTGAGGGCTGGCAGGTGCTGAAGGGTGCAGGAATTGCAAGGGGGAAGGGAGGGCAAGAGGCCACCTTACCCCTTGTTCCTTGCTGCCCAGCCATTTCAGTAGAATCAAACCATTGTGTCTAAGTGCATTTATGTGACTAACCAGTGGAACATAATCTGGCCCTTGATGTCACTGGCTTTCTAGAAGACCTCAATTAAGCACCCAAAACACTTTAAACAAAAAGAACTTTGGTCCTTAAGTTATTTCAGTATATTTGAAAATGTTAACCCCAATCAGTTCTTTGCTAGTCTTTTGAATCATAGCAGGTGTTCTTTGCATATGAGTGAAGCTGTCATGACAAAATGACAGTATGGCAGCAGTCAAGGCATTGCCTAATAAGGAACCAGCTCTTGCCAAAAGGGAAGAGAATACAAATATATTCCAAATCATATTTTGTGCATACAGGGACTGAACATTTCAAGGGATCCCTGCCTAAATCACTCAGGGCCAGATTGCAAGTCCCTCATTTTATTTATTTATTAGAATTATATCCCACCCTATCCAAATGGCTCACAACAGCTTACAATAAATAGACAGGCAATGCACAGATAGATCAGAACAGTACACTCCCCAAATGACACCCCACAACTTGAGAACACTGACCCGCACCTCCCTCAACTATCGCTTCCCTGCCACATAGCCATACAGGCCCATAGTTCCAGTAGATGACTTCTTAGTGTCACAAAGGCATGGCCATGTAGGTCAGGATGGCCTAACCACCACAAGAAGGGTGGGAAAAGGAAGCTTAGAGGTCATGCAGTAATTTTTTAAAAATGAGTTCATCAATACTTAGTTTATCATTTTCTACATTCCAAGACTTTAGCCTCATTTCCCCATAAGAACTATTCTCTCTTAAGGCAGTGCTATCCAACAGGAGGCCCACAGGATGCACACAGCCTGCAAAGGGGTAATCTGTACCCCCTAGGCTCCCCTTGGCCATCACTTCCTTCATTGCTCTGGGTACAGCTGCAGCCAGGGTCTCCAGGCTCCCCTCCCTTCTCTGGCTTTCAATTCCTACCCCCGTCCCAGGGGGCTGGGCAGGGCAGCACAGCTCAGTGCAGCCTGTAGGAGCCCACAGTGCAGTGCAGTGGGGGACCCCCAGGGCCAGGGAGATGAAGGGGGCTACCTGCCTACTCACGTTGTGCAACGGTGTGGGGGCTCCCCATCCACTCACAGGTGCAGTGGTTGGGGGAAGAGCCGTCCATCCACATGGTACCAGGGGAGCTTGCAGCTGGGGAGATGAGTGTGGGGATATGACCCTTGCTGGTGCAGCCCAAATAGCATGTGGCCCCTGATGGTATGCCCCCTCCCCTTCAGTGTATGGCCCTCAGCTGCTAAGAAGTGGGACAGCCCTGCCTCAGGCAATTCCAGTTTTCCTAGGAAGGCAGGCCCCAGCCCATACCATTTTCCCCAAAATCAGATTCCCAAGGTGTATCCCTTTCTTCCTGTTCCTCACTTTGGTGCTTTTTCCTCTCCTCTCCCCCTTCAACATCCCACATTCCTTGAGCATCGCCTCTTTTGTTTTTGAATGTGCCAGGTCTGGTCTACACAAGCCCTAGACCCAATCCTTCCCTTTCCACCACCAGCACAGCCTCAGAGAGAACTGTCTAATTGGAATCAGCTGCTTGAGGGTTTTTTTTTACCCTCTCAGGTGACAGTTTGCTGTCATCCCCTATTAGAGCAACAGTGGCAGAACCTGCCCCTATTTCTAGAGTGGTAACATGACTTTTGCTTGCTGCGCAACTTAAAGATAGAGTGAAAAAAGAGACGGCTAGAAGATAGGATGCACTAAGAAAACAAGAGATAAGGATGACTGCAGGGATCCTTTTCACTATATGTTTAGATGCATTCCCGTTTCTGCTGCTGCGTCCAGTGTCACCATGGAACAGTTCAGCATAAACACCTCCTGAGGAACTGTTCCAGAGCTTAATGCCAACCTGAGACAGCTGCTGATGATGAACAACATCATCAAGGGCCCACTGTCCCTTCCTGCCACTCCTCCTCCTCCACCACCAGTGAAAGAACTATGAAAAGACCAAGAGCTGGTGTACAGCCAACAAGAACTAAAGATCTTGCAGCTGGTTGAACCACCTGTGCCTTGTGAAATTCCAGCCAAAACAACATCCCCTCCCTTCCCTCAGATAACCCCTCTGTTAAAGAGAAGGGCATAGCATTTGATAACTTCATAATCAAGGCTGTAGAGCAACTCAAGTACTGAGCTGCTAATGGAAGAGAATTGTTCTTACTTGTACCAGTGGATGTGGACAACTGACCAGCTCTGGGGAGTGCACAGCTGCTGTGGGTGACCTATCTTGTTAGTTCAAATTCACATACAGTGTGCAAGCCAGAGTCTGCCAGATACACATAGCTGTTCAATGCCACCCTGCTGAGCTAGTGCCAGAACGCATCATGTGAGGTTTGCTTTATTTGGGTTAGTTTTTAGGAGATGTACAGAATCCACGAGTGAAAGTGCTGATACACCCCACTCTGCGTTAATGGAAGAATTCTTCATTTCACCATACAATCTATCCCAAATCTAATGTCCTGGATCCCCCTCCCACGTCCTCCCCTCATTTGATATCAATGATTGTTATACATATTTAATTAAAGCAAATTATCTGAGCCCCAGATCTACCAAGCAGATCTGAGAGCAGAATTTGGCCCTAAGAATGTTTAGCAGCAAGGTTAAGACATTGACTGCCAATCTGCTAAAGACAATTAGACCTTCCAGCTCATATTTTCTATTTGTAATTTGCTTTGATGGACTAATTTTTACTTCATTTGGAGTAGGAACTAGAAACACTACAGCCATGGAAGGAGGAAGTTATGCATCTAAACCCTACCAAAAGCTTTTCCTCTTTTGGGGTGTTGTGTGTTTATCTTCATGCATGCCTGCCTGATTAAAACACATCTTCCTTCCAGTTTAATCCAGCAAAAATGGAAGTGAATACCATTTGCCTATTAGAGGTTCATTTTCAGTTACTGTACTGACAGCACTGCAGATACTTTAAAATGGTCCTTATAGACGGGAATTATCTACCAGGGAAGTTTAACTGTACAATAGTATTTTAATCAGGGAGACAACTTCTGCCCTGGGATACAAGTATGTCTCTCCTATGGACCGCATGGCATGATATATAAAGGAAATATAGCATGACCTCTGTCAAAATAAGAGAATGATTATTAACAAGCATGCCATGTCTCTACTGCTATACTCACACAAAATGAAGAAAGGCACAACCATTGTCAAATTTTAAATGGCTGGGTCAGCTGCACATAATAAATCTATTAATTCGTTTAATCATATATTTGATTTATACCATGCTGGACAATTACCAACATGTCAATTCTTTGTTGAAGGATTTTTAATTTGAAAGTGTTCTAATCCTGAGTGTCAGCTGTTCCTGGTGGGTGATGACATATCTAGTGCGAGTGAAACATTCTGATGACATATAGAGTGTAGGAATCAAATGTCATAAGCATAAATATTTAAGCAATAAGACGTGACAGGTAGAGCATTTATTGGTGATTATAGCACACCTCGGGTGGTGTTATGACGAGGCATTTGTCCAAAGGCCAACTGAATTTAACTACAGTGGAAGTCGCATAATTGCCTGGAAATGTGCTGCTTCCAGTGTCTTAGTGACATTTTTTTCCTGCTTAGGAGTCTTCCATTTTACAGCTTGAGTCCCTAGAATCCACCATTTCCCTCTGCTCTGAAAATGAAAGCCCCAAAGGAATCTTTTTGAGACAGTTATGAACAACTCGAGGACCTAAATGCAGGGTTGGGATGAAAGCTGGAATTCAGCCCTCACCATAGCATAAAAATGCCTATATTAATATTTTAAGTTTTGTGCTGGAAATGAAGGTCTGGCATGGTCTACTACTGCATGAACCGAGTAGATGCTGACAACACAGTGACATGAAGCTGAGAAATTCCTCCAGCTGCATTGACAATGTGGACGGGTTTCGAGCAGAGAATACCATATCATCTTCACTTAAAAGCTGGCCATCTCTATGAACACCCGCATGTAATAGCTGCCTCTCTGCCACAAAACTATCAGGGGAACACAATGACGTAGAAGAGAAGGTGCTTAATTGAAAATAGCAAAGAAATGTAATTTCTTTTTCAGAGGCTGTGGTTTCTATTCAGTACTAAGGGCCAGCTGCAGTTCCTAGTAGCTTAGCCTCTGGTCTCAAGATTCTCCATATCTGCTTAGCCCTTTGTTTTGAGGAACCATACTATTCTTCTCTCACAGCTGTATTACGGTACAAATTAAAACAGACAGTGTGACCCTTTAACAGCCAGAATAAACACCTCTTGCTAGTTGCTTACCGTGTGGAATGAGAAACTTATGCAGAAGGTCCTCCATTTGCCAAGCTGGCACTTCCTAGGGGGACTCTGCCCCATTCCTAACTGCATCATAGCACCTCTCCTTTTCACCTGGGTGCTCTGCTCCGCTACATACAGTATGTGAAAGGGACATATACTTCTAAGACACCTCATGTCCGTAGGTTACATGCTATGTAAGTGGTACGGGGATATAAACCTATGTATAAAAAAACTGATGGTTTTCTAAACTAGGAGTTACAATTTCAAGCGGGGCCAGAGCATTTGCATGCAAGGTAACAAGCCCCGCAGATATTGTCTTGGTAGAGTCTGGCTTGTACCAGCCGTGGGATCACACATTGACTGGAAGTGAGGACCAAGAAAGATTAGGGAACACTGCCCTAAAGCACCACATTTCCTATTTCAAACTGTTGATGAAAGTCTCTTTTGAATTTAAAAGGACACTCCCTGACATTTTGTTTGCCATAATCCACTGTGGAAGACGTTGACATTTTTTCAAATTTGAGGGGGGGAGATGGAAAAAAATGTTTGTAAGCTCCATCCACATTCTCCTCTTCACTTCTGCCCTCCCCTCCACCTCCCCTTTTTTTTTGGACCATCTCTTAGCTGAGCCTCTGTGCTATCTCTCTGGTTTGGTTTCTGGCAGGCACTCAGCCTAGCCTTTTTTTCTTTTGAAAAGAAAGAGCTTCTTCCTCTGCTCTGGCTGTGAATCTCTTACGCTCCTCACTGCTCTCCAGTTTTGGAGATCTGGAGTGTGAATTCTTCATGGCTGGCATTTCCTCACCATGTTCCATAGCTGGCGCTCCAAAGCACATGCTCCACTGAGTCACCAAGCAACTAGTCAGCCTGATGGCTTTTAAAATGCAAGGCACAGGAAAGCTAAGGGGAGTATCTTATGTAACAAAGTAATAAAAAACAATAAAAGGAGAGATGGAAAAGATAGCAGCTAAGTTTTCTTTGTGATCATTGTTTAACACTGTAGATAATAAAATATTAATGAAAGTATGCTACTTTCATTTTGTGAGCAATTTAATTCAATTAAAAATAAATGGATCGCCTTGGCTCAGTGAATATACAGATATATTCAGCACTGCCCTTAACTTTAGTTCAACTGCATTTAACTCCAGGACAGCAGCAAGTATTGCAACCAAAACATAGCCCTCAGCTACATTCATTAACTCTTCAGGTCCCAGTGGCATTCTTCTGTCACCCTGTTGAACCAAGAAGGCCTCTCTCTAGGGGAATATTGGCTATGCTGTTTAACATGCAGGAGCCATCATTTGTACCCAGTGTGTTATCTAAGATATCTTGCACTAGGGCACTGTTTTCTTGAAAGGAAGCCATTTCAGAAAGACTTAACAGGCCGGCATGGGTCTGAATCTACTAACATGCAGTGTTCTGGTTAAGTAGCATATTTGGGAATTTCATGCCAGATAATGTAGAACTATTCTTTTATTGCACCAAGCAGAGCTGTTTTAGATTCCCTTTGAGCCCATAGGCCATGTCTTTCTGATAATAAGAACGTTATCAATGCTTTAATATTGAACTCAAGTCTCTGCATGAGAAAGCATCTAAGAGCTATTACTCAGTGCTGAAAGCAAAACCCGACTGCTCTGAATGGGGAGGAAAATGCCAATCTGTTGACAAAAAGTTAAACAGAGGTAAAATCTAAACTCTGGCCAACATTTTATAGCTTTAACGCATTGTTAGCTTTTCATCTTATCTGTCAGGAATAGGAAACTAATGTTTAAAAACAATGTATTGCCTTTATGGACAAGGTCAGTATTTGTTAGACTTCAGGGTTATACCAAGTATAGTCAGGCACTGCTTCACAGAAAGAATGGCTTCAGCACCCAAGCTCCAAGTTCCTCTGAAAGTTACGGCATACTCACCAGTGACACTTCCTCCAGCCGGCAAGGACTAGGCTCACCTTTGTTTTCTTTGTTCATTCTGGGTTTCTAACTGGTGCTGGTAGTAGGGAGGTTAACATTTTGCTAAGTGGTGTCATTGCAGAAAGCCTAGGTTAAAGAAACGGTTGCTGCATTTTGCTCTGAAGGCACCAAGGTTCATGGTCATTCTGAATAATTTCAGCAGTGACCTCCACATTGACACTGCTTTGCTAGACTAGTGAGCACCCTTTGCTCAGCTATGCAAACTTTCAAGAAGCACCAAAGGTAAGTTAAAGCAGGGGAAAATGAAACAGTTATTCTTTGTGTGAGAAAGATGTCAAACAGAAAATGCAGCTCAACAATGTTTTTTCCTATACTGGTTTACATTAAATAGTCCTACCTTAGATACCTCAGAAGCATCTTATCTATGGTACAACTGTGTGGATGATGTCAATTTGATCAAAATGTAAAAAAAAAGCACACAAGTCACCCAAAACAAATCCCTGCACAAAAAAGAACCATCAAAACAAAGGCATTATGAATTCTCTGTCTTTTTCTAGCTAGGTTAGACTTAGGCAAATACACACAAAAAGATCTGCCAATATATTTGTGACTCAAACATCCCAATTTGCTTTGCTTTGCAGCTGTCTATGGCCCCTCTTATATACTTATTTGTGAATACTCAGGTGAGCAAGTCTTTATGTGCAAGAAATATGGCAAACAAAAGCACCATGAATAATAGAGCATGCAAATCCATGCAAGTGTGTTTGTACCGGAAAAATCCCTCACTGCTATTCATATTATTCACATAATGCATCTGCCATACAAGTAAGAATTTTGGAGGGTTATAGCAAACGGAAGAAGGGTCATTCTGTCAGAAGAAAGAAACTACCATGTGATTCAGGTGACCAATCACAGAGAAAGTGTAATAAATAGCAAATGCTCACAAGTGGCCAGTTGGTGAACAAACCATAGGCTAAAATTTGTTTGCCCAAATTACTCGTTAAACAAATTGGTAAAAAAAAATAAAAATCAAGAGCTGTTTATGCATAATCACTGAATAGCAAAAACAGTTTCAGTTCATCGGATAAATTATTCACAATGAATAATTCGACCAGCTCTAGGTGAGATATGCATTGTACCTAAAGGCCCACATGTTTGGAGACTTCCCAGCTTGTTTTAATCTCTCCAAGCAAATGAGAGCCCTCAAGGCTCATTAGGGCTATTTACACAGTTCTTAACTGGAAAAAATTAGATCTACAAAAATGAATAAATAAATAAACCAATGTGAAATATGAATGAGCTACTCAGTTTAAAGCTGAGTTCCAAGTGTGGTAAACACATGTAACAAAAATCTAGCCAGCTGAATATGTCTTTGACTTAACCTTCCTTTGGTTATTGCAGAGAAGTAAGTTTAGGGAGAAGAAAGGAAACAAAAGGAAAGGAAAGGAAGGGAAAGAAAACACTGAAGGAAGCCTTGTGCTCAAGATCTGGTAAGAATTAAAAGCAGGGTTGGGTCCAACCCAAATACATCAGAATCTGAACCCAAATCTAGCCCCAAATCAGGATGATCTTGGGCTGAGAGCTGTGCTAGGACTCCAAAGAACTGGCTTTGATTCTTAGCGCTTTCCTTATAAAAACCTTAAGATGCTCTATTTTGTCTAGAAAACTGGGACAATAAGACTCTTTCTCCTGTGTTTTCACTGGGATAGAAGATTTAAAAATCTGATCCAGCTTTGATTTTGGCTCACACTCATTTCCAGTAAAGCGTTTACCTGACAAAAATCCTCCAGGTTGTTTGTTACTGAGTGAGCAAGGGAGGCAGATCTTCCTAACACAACACCAGAGGAAACCCTCCAACAATCTCGATCTTCCCTTAGACACACACAGATGTAACTGCTTGCTGCCAGCCTGTTCCTGCTGTCTGTGTGCATGGGTAATCCTGAAATGCAGCCCAAACCTACAGGGCACACCCCACTGCACAACTTGACAGCCTTCCTCATTCAACACAGCCTTTAAAACCAGCAGCATTTTCAACCACTTATCCTCATGTCCAAAGAAGCACACACTTCAAGGAAGGACAAAAAATGGCAATGCCCAGCACAAACAAGTAGTAACGGAAGCTGGAAACTACCAAATCATCTCAGAAGTGTAGGGAAGTCAAACACAGAAGGACCATTGGGAAAGTCACAGCCCAAAATATGTTCTTGATTTTGGTGCTCAGGTTCCTCCTGAATACACCTTGTTTTTAATTTGCTGCTGCTGTAAGGCAGGAGTAATAAAACCCAAGTGTCCATATTCACTAGGCACATCTCCACGTTCTTTAATGCACCTTAGATACTGTACATTTAGTTTAGTACTTCCTTAATAAAGCACTAACTAAATTCACAGTACCTATAGTTACTGCACAGTAGCACCGGTGCAGTTATTTAGTGATGCTTACTGAGCATTAGCCTAATAACACTGTGCAGTAAGCTATTAGCATGGTTTTTGCCATGGCATGCTACTGCGCAGTGTTATTAGACTAATGCACAATAAGCATCTCATGCAGATGCGCTCTCTGGGTACCAAATCCATGTTTTCCCTGATACACAAAAATTCATCTTCCTACAAGACTAGAGCACACAGAGTCCTTGTTCAAAGGTACATCTGCTGTTCTAGAAGTCCTTTCCCTCGGTGGCATCTTTTTCCCAATCCTTGTGACTTTGCATAAGCCTCAAAACACCCATGTATGATTAACTATTTAGTTCCAATCTTCTATATTATGACAGTTGAGATCCTCAAAGATCCCTGATATGCTGGATCCAGCAGAATGAGCGACTTAAAAAGGTAAAAGCGATTTATAAATTGCTACTTTGCAGTCCCAGAGAGTAATGCTGAAGCCGTATGAGATTTGCCCTGGAAGTTTGTAATTCTGAGTTTGATGGCATGGTTGCATCAGACTCATTAGCCCATTCTGCTCTCAGAAAAACACTTCCAAATTCAGCTGAATCCAAAAGGAGCCATATATTTCTGTGAGTGAAAAACCTGGTCTTGTATCCACACTGATGCATCCATAATAAGGAACTTCTGTACAAGTGAAAACATGTCTAATACAAGCTTCAAGTCTTAAGGCTTCTTGAATATGCCAAGTAGAGCTAAAAAAATCATAAGTTCCGACCCAAATATGGGTATTTAATAAACCAATCTAAAATCATCTTCGCCAAATAAGTATTGCAAAATCTACAACAGCCTGTACAAAAATATTCACAAATTTTCTGTCATTAAAATAATATGATACAAATATCACAACATAATGCAGCATTAACTATTAAACATGGCCTCCAGCTGTACCACCTGGGGCTCTGATCTCTGCAGTTTTCACAAGTTAAAGCAGGGTTGGGCCCCAAAGGAAAACATAGGTGCTACAGGAAAGGGATGTTGTCAGTTCTGTAGGTGACACTGACCTGGCATATTTTAACAGGGCATTATGATGTTGCAACTGCTGTCTTGTGGAAGAGGTCTTGATTGCTTGAGGCCACCTGCTTACCCAGAACTGGGAGTGTTCTCTGCCAAGTTTTTGCTAAGTTGCAAATTACTTCCTACTTATTTAAATTCCCTTTCAAGTTTCCACATGATACTGAAATGTCCAGCCCTAAATTACTGGGTACATTTGTAGTTAAAGAATCACGATATCTCACTTAAAAGGCGGTTGCACTTATATAACAGGTGAGCTGCTTCCCGTATCTGTAAAGGCAGTGGCAAAGCTGCTTAGGGTTCTTTGGGATATCATAACAGGAAGATTGTATGACAGGATCTCATACAACATTTTCATGGAACAAAGATCTCAAAAACTCCCTGCTTTGTCCTCCTCCTCTCTCGCTCTTTTTTTTTTTTTTTTTGGTCCTGGTAACCCATTCAGTGCAGAAGCTCAGCACAAAAACAACTGCAGTGTCAGATACATATATCTAAGTTTCATACCCAGAAAGATTGTAGTGTCCCCTAAGCATTACCATGCATACCATTCAAGCTTTTGAGTTTCACAGTTCCTCACACCCAAAGATTTTTTTTTTTTTTAAACAGAGGAGTGAGTCCAAAACCTTTTCTGTCACTGAAAAAGTAATGGCGTTCCTCCACCTGGTTTACCCTATATGCCTGGGCTTCCAGTTAAACTCCACTGCTATAATTGGTCAAGTAAAATTCTGTTACATGCTGACATATACCTGGTGACAACAAGGTCAAGTCAAGTGTTGCATACCCAAGTCTTTGCATGTAATTATCAGGTAGAATTACAGGTAATTGAGGCTCAGTACATTTCAAAGGTTTATGATGAGGCAGCTCTCTTATTTATCTCTGTTTCTTTGCAATTAGACCCTTTAAAGGGACATGGGAAATCTAGTGCCCAATCCTGTGTGTTTTATGAAGAAGGTTAAAAATAATTTGGTGGCTGCTTTCTTGCAACTAGTAAATAAATAAATACTGGAAGAGCTTGCAAGCCGAGGAATTGGAAGCTAACTAATATCTCAGCCTTAATGGTAAAATATGCTATGAGGTTTTGCTACGTGCCACCAGATTTTCTTCTCTGATGTTAGCAGATCAATCCAGGTTCTTCAAATCTTCTTAAAACCTCAAACAAGCCCTGCTTTCAACTCTTGAAAGAAAAAGTTCCCCATTTCTGTTTTTTCTTCTGCGTCTAGAAAACAGTCCAACAGAAGCTTCTTAAATCAATGAGACGCTTCACTTGGGATTAGAATATCAGCCTGTGGATCTGACCAGACTGGAGTTAAATTACATTTCAAGACAGCATTTTAAATACTACAGTCACCATTTCTGAGCCGTGCGTGCATGGATTTGTTTGTTTGGTTTTCTTTTAAGCACAACACCTTCAAGAACTGTAGAGGTGCCGTCTTAAGTGTAAATCTAATCTAAACATTTTCCAGTATTTGAACAAAGAAGAGAACTTTTCTAAATCATGCTTAAAGCTTAAAAAGAGACACAACCTACAGACTTCTTACTATTACTATTTTGCATTTCCCTGTCTATTGATGAGCAGCGAAAATCAGATGACTCACTGACACCTAGTGGCTCCTGAAGAGAGTGCTGCAGTCTCTGGGGAAGAGAGTACTGCAAACAACCCCCTGTCATCTTCCCCTCTGATTCTCAAACACAAGCAGACTCACAGTACCAGTAAGAGTCATCTCCATTCCGATGCCATGGCAATCAAATTAATTAGAAAATAGAGATAAAGGGATGCAGCATAAAAGATGGACTTGAACTGGTTTAAAAACATTTCATATTTCCTTTTCTAAGGCTTCTCAGAAGGCTGAGGTATTTTGATACTATATTACCACTCACAGCAGGTTGGGTCATTCAAAGGCTTCTGGCCTGACCCAAGCTGTGAAGCATCTATATAACAAGGGGCGTTTATACTGAAGAGGGGAAGGGAAGGACTTGTAAGTCACATGAAAACTTTCCTTGATTCCAGAAGGTAATCTTGCAATCCTCTGCTGTTTGATTGCTTGCTGGGATCTAAGCTACAACAATAGGCTCTGGCCTTGAGAGGTTTTGACCACCCATCAATTCCCATTGGTTAAATGCACTGGAAACTTTTCAGTGTCAATGCCTTACGTCGTTTCTCGCAAAGAGAATTAATAAGGTATCTGTGGCACTGGATGAGCAAATACCCAAAACAACACTTGGAAACATTTTCAAACTTTTTTGTTCCTTAATTAGAATTTGTAAAAAGCCTAATTTTCATCTGGCTGCCTGGTAATACAGTAAGCATCCCCCTAAACAACACTGGGAGTTGTACACATTACCACCCACAGGTCTGACAGCAATTCAGCATTATATTGCCTCTGATTTATATTAACATATGTGTACATGCATGTGTTTATATAGGTAGCAGGGTGTCAAGGAGCATCCCACATCCAGCAAACTGACTTCCTGAGGAAACATAAAAGATAGAAAAGGATGGTCAAGGGAGAGGAGCAAAGGTTACTGAATCTGAGAAGGGGAGCAGGAGTGAATCTTTTTTTAAACCCAACTTTTTTTTCTCTCTTCTGTATAATGAAATATCAGGACAGAAAGGTGTGGCTCTTGCAACAGTGACCAGTATAACTGAATGTCCATGTCACTTGGATGGATAAGATTAGTTGACACTGGTGGTTAGTGTCACACAACTGAGGTGCTCAGCTGCACTTCTCCAAAATTTGAGCATGTCCAGGATCCAAAGTTTTTAGTTATGTTTGTTTCTAGCTAAGGTAGATGCAACCGGTCTTTCAGGAAAACTGTATAAGGGATCAAGGACCAAAGGTGTAATCTAGCACACTTCTATACCAGTTCCAACCTCTGTATGTCCATTTCCTTTCTACAAATAAGCTTTGCAATCATGGGTCCAGAATACAGCTATAATTCTAGCTAAACTGAACAGTTTGTGTCTACGTGACCTATAATCCAGGGCAGCAACATCAGTATATCACAGTCCTATACTGGCCTTTATACCATGCTCAGAACTGTGGTATCTAAAAGCTCTACTAAGAAACTATACATGAACAAGCAGGTCCTTGTTAAGATCTTTTCTCTTCACCACCATGTGGTTAAGTTTTAGGCTTAGGGATTTCTTACCTAATCTCTAGGGAAAGTTTTTCTGATTCTGTTTCCTACTTGGGAAAGCTAGATAGGAAAAAATGAGTTTGCACTCTGTTTGTGGTCTCTAGGCATGAGATGAGCACTAACAGTTTGGATGCCAATATAAAAGCCACAGGACCCCATTTGTAACAAATTTGTTCCCATCTAGGACCTCACAGTTGCAAAGAACCTAGACATACTACGGCCACAGGAAACTTCACAGCAGCAGTGAAAATGAATCCCCCTAAATGAAAACATAAATTAATTAAAAAACAATCTCCATTAGTTGCTGTCAACGTAGAGAGCACATGACACAGGGCACATGTATGCAAAATGCTTTAAGGTATATTAGCCTAAATTTAAGGTGAATTAAGGCACACGTCTCGTCTACACATGCACACCCTTAATGTTCTTAAGATGGTGAATTTAGGCTATATGCACCTAAATTTGATACCTGCAAATACAGGTGTTAAATTTAGGCACAAATTGTTAAATAGCATTAATGAGCATGTAGATGCATTAAAGCACATTAATGCTGTGTGTGTGGACTGACTTGGGACTAACTTTAGTCCCAAGTCAGTCCATACACACAGCATTAATGCGCTTCAACACTTGCATGTGTAGACACCTGTCTAAATGTGCTCAATGCATATTAAGCTAATGCACATTAAATTTGGGTGTACTTAAACGCATGTATAGAATGCCCATAATCAAGAAATTCTGATTTGAACTGATAGAGGTCAGTGATATACAGCAGTAGTGTAACTATTTGTGGGTGAGCAGGGCACCAGCCCAGGTGCCAACTTAGCAGGGGTGCCAGAATCACCCCCCACCCATTCAAAGCCCATGCCCCAACAGCAAAATCAGTCCCACTGTGTTGTTCTTGCCACAGTAGGGACACTGCACTGCTGTTGTTATAGTAATATCTGGGGTGGGCAGAACATGCTTGTGGCTGTGCCTGCAGCTGCAGTGGTGGCTGTGGCGGTAGTGACCGCCACAGCCAGAGCCAGGGACTCTTTTTGAATCTCCCACATAGGTGATACTCCTACACCTTCTTCCCCCAGCTCTCAGAACCCTTACTCCTCTAGTGCTCAAAGGCACCACCCTGCCTACCCCCACAACTTTCCTCAGGGCACAAACCCTGCTCTTTATGCCTCTGATATACATATCAGCCACTTCATTATAACATGCATTTATTTATTTGGATGAGTTTTTGGCTATGCTTTCCAGTATCATTGTCCACTTTTGCAAATGTGTAGACAAGAACTTAATTTCTTCTGAAAGATCTGGAGTGACAGCCCCACATATGACTTTTCACATTTGGACAGAAAATTGTTCACTGTTTTAAATAGATACTAAGTGAGCAGTCATCAAAATAAAGTATTTGGGGAAATGATATTCCAGACTTTCTGATGAACACATCAGTCTCAAAAAAGGAGAGCAAGCCTGAAATTAAGTAAATGACTTATTATTCTGGGGGGGAGTGGGGGGGTTGTTTTGTTTTGTTTTGGGTTTTGTTTTTTGTGGGGGGTTTTGCTAAAATAAGCATTCTCTTGGTCTCTTTAGAAATTTGTTTCAATAAGTGGATCTACTTTTTAAATTACTTTAAAGAGCCAGCATTTCCCAAATTCTTATTATACCACTGGGCTTTCAAGGGCAGAAGTGAAGCCAAAGCATTTTCATCTAACGCAAATGTGGATTACTGGAAAGATGTTCTCATTTTTTAAAAATGCACTCGTAGCACAAGCCAGGTTTACTAGCACATTCTCTGCTACCACCTCCTCAGCTTTGTGTGTGGACAAAGCAAATCTCACAAAAGAGAAAGTGCACAAGTTCACAGAACATCCCACAGTGCAAAGAGATGAAGGAAACAGTAACAGGCAGGCAGTCACACCCACAGCAGCTGCAAGGAGTGTTAGTGCATCATCTCCGAGTGAAATTGAGCATGCTGATGGCTTTAGGCCCTTTCTTGTCAGCCCAGAGTTGGGCAGCTCTATTCAGTCACACTCCATCTCATCTATATTAGTGGGAGATTATCTCCATGAGAAAAGACCCAGGGGTGTCAGGGAAGGCTTTTAATATTATACACATTGGTAGAACCAAGATTTCAGCTGTCACTACCCCTAAAAATTCCAGCCTCCAAAAGGTACAGTCCCAAGAGGTACGTGTTCAGCACTAATAGCAGAGCCCTTCCGCAGTACATCCAGTGGTGAACGTTTCTCTTCCTTATGTTATGTTGGGAAACTCCACATGGGCACAAATTATTTATTTGCCTAACACACACAGGGAAGTTCTGAGAAGCGTTATTGAATTGTATACTGACACCATGAAAAAATTCTGATAAACCTTTTTCTTCTCCTTTTCCCTTTTCCAAGAGGAACTTAGATTCTCATGAGATTGTCAATGCAAAAATCACACACCTGTATGCATGCAGCTGCTGATCCATTTCTGCAGAACTCATTACATGCCAATTGCTCTACCTAGGGTGGGTTGGGAGGGGGATCTATTAGAGAGAGAAAGTGCGGAGTAGAGTTAAGAAGCATTTTTTTCCTTCTAACTGCTTTCCTTTTATCTACTCTCCTTCTCATGTTTCTGGGGGTTTTTTCTTCTCCTTCATCCTATGGCACTGGTACTGAATGCTGATGAGATAATAAATGGTCCAACCCCAGGCAATCATTTTCGGGTAATTAGTTCAGCTACTGAACTTCTAAGAGTCATTTTTTTCACGTGCCCAGCCAGAAAACTTGGGTGGCTAGCTACCTCTTTGCTTCTGAGCATCCTTTGCTGCTGGGACACTCAGAAGGTAGAAGTATTTCAACTCCTAGATATCGCTATACAATCTCTAATTAGGCATAGCCTTGGCCTAGGTCTTTTCTTTTTTCTTTGGTTTTCCTTCCAAATCAAAATGCCCATTCCTAATGGGTCCAAATCTGAACTTTGGGCTAAGCCTCTGTATCAGGGTTGCACACGACACTGTGGATACATGCATTTGAGCTGGTCAAAAACCATGAACTTCTGAAAACAATTTTCTTCCGAATTTGAAATCTGACATGGAAGAGAAAATTGGGAAACAGCTTGAGAAATATCTGTAACAGCTTGGTTTGCAAGTTTTGAAATTAAACTGAGCCTGAAAGTCTAGTTTGGCCAGGACTCTGAGACTTCCAGATGCCTGGCTCCCCATCGAAAAAGTCCTCGAAGATAAGGCTGAACTAGGAGTCTTGGAGCTGGTGCTCAAGATAGGATTCCCAGTGCTTCACTGCTCCTTTGTGAAACTGGGAGCCAGGTTCTGACTAGAGTTCTGACTTCCAGATTTCTAAGCAGTGAGCTCCCAGACATGGACTTTATAAGTTTTTAGATCCATGATCCTGAGACAGCCTGTATGGTGGGACCCGCTGTTGGGGTTCAGTGGTAGAAGCTTTGTCTGACATGCAGGAGACCTGGGTTTGGTTCCTGGACATGCATATAACTACAGCTGTTAAGATACTGACTATCTGGACTTGGTCTTGTCTCAGGAGTCTAATGAGGGGACAGAAGGTCTGGGTAAGCCTCCACTCCTCCATACTCCTGCCTAGGAATATGTAATCATGAGTCGCGTACACCATCATCCAGGAGGATCGACAGTTACCTACAATCTACTGTATGGTGGGATTGCCCCAGTGCCAGGAATCCATAAAACACTGGAGTCCTGAACCTTGAGGGAGGTCAAATGGGGAAGATATCCCAGGCTGCCACCTGTGTTGTGGGGTGTTGCAACTTGTAAGCTCAGGGCTCACACTAGTATAGACCCTGGGTGTGCAGCTCCTCATTGGTGTGGCTCAGGCAGTGTGCAACCTCCAGCTACTTACAAGTTGAACAACCATGATCTATGATCTCAGTAGAAGTAAAAATCAGTAAGACACTTGTGCGTGTAAAAATGCAATGTTCATAGTTACACTGGTCACAGTAAGCAATCTTTCCTTAGCAGAGGTATAAGCTCTTATGCTTCAGGACAATCAGAGACTGACAATCACTAGGAAAATCAACTTCCCCTATGGACAGGTTCTTTCATTAATGGGGATTCTTTTACCTTCCCCTCTGACACTGGTCAATGTCAAAGGCAGAATATGGGATTAAATGGACGAGTAGTCTGATTTGGTATGGCAGTTCTTAAGAAGACTTGACATTTTTGACATTTCTAAGGTAAAAAGCATAAAAAATAAAACCATTTCCCACTTATTCCCCAAAACAAACACATCTGGTTAGGCTTTCTTTATCATAAGGAAGCAAAGAAAAGATAAAACATTATTCCGTCTCCTAGATGTCACCCTTAAAACCTTCCATTTCACATCTTCGCTTTGTAGCCCAATTCTATTTTTATGTATTTTCCACTATGATGAGTGGCAGATGTCATAATTGTTTATCAGCCCCAAAGCAAGTTATTTGGATAAATTAATTAATAGCATTCAGTCAAGGCATGCTTCATAGTGTGTTATATTTTATTCTAATTTTACATCAGTTATAGCAGCACCAAGTTCCTGAGACTAAAATGTAGCTCATAATGAACAGTTTTCACTTGAAAAATCAAGTAACTGATTCACAAACTAAATACAGAATGATCCAATTAATTTCACAAGAGATCTCCATTGGGAGATCATATTTATTCTGAAAAGTGTTTAATTACTATAATGATGGGCAGTTTATAGAACCTTAAAGTAGGCCGAGGTTTTCTAAGGTGAGAAAAGAATTAGTCACCACTACTTCTGTTTAAATTAATAGATATTTGCCTAAATGCTTTACTTGGCTTTGAAAAGTTCAACCATAGCATATATCAGAACTTTAGGTTCTTCATATTTTTTCTTTGACTAAATTAAAACTAAGTTTTAGTCTTCTGAAGACCCCTTGAGTCTTTTTTGAAGGCAATAATTTTTGAAGACTGACAAGACTTGTCAGTAGTCTTGTTACAGTGTCAGGGAGATGAAGTAGGTGACCTTGTCCAACTCTAGCAACTTTGCTTTACAATCTTTTCCTTTACAAAACTGGATTCCACCGTCAAGAAGCTGTACAGGTAGATTCTTCCCCATCTTTGAAAATATGAAAATCTCATTCCCTGTGACACTGAAGCATAGGTGAGAATTTATTTGATGTTATCTTAGAAATAAAACGGTAAACATTCTGAATAGATTCTGTTTTGCCCTGAAACAGATTGATTTTTCATCTTTGCCTTTTTAAATATAAGATGGAGCTGCTTTTTCTCAAATTTTCCCATCAGACAGCGTATTTTCCAAATGTAATTTCCCTCCCCCAACACACACAGTGTACTTTCCTGACTTATCAGCTCTAGCATTTTCTCAACAATCATGTGAGGAAGAGCAATGACTGTGTATTTTTAGACACTAGAACCAAGCAGATGGTGAATGTTGTAGAAGATCAATAATTCTAGTTTTTTAAAAAGTTTACAGCTCTGCTTATTTCAGGGTATTTTAAAATGCAATGGGAAGCATATAAACTGCCATAGAATGGAGAATGGATAAAAGAAATATTGTGAGGGCTTAATAATTGGACCAGATGAAACCTGGGTGAATTCTGCAAAAAAAAAAAAAAATTAAAAAAAAATCACTCTTTCAAACATTTGAGTGAAAATTATGAATTTGCTTCAGCTCCATTAGTGAACCCCCATTTTTACTGGTTTTTGTTTTAGGGTTTTTTCTGCTTTGTTTCTCTATTAGCATAAGTCAATTGTATTTACTGCTTGAAAGAATATTAGCTGAAAAGAAAACATGTTTGCTTATGAAGTGATACTGGAAGCTTTTATATGGTAAAATGAAAAATTTGAGCTCAAAAAACTAGCCAGTCATAAACAATTCCACACGACTCAGGTGATGAATCATAACTCAAGAATAGCAAATATCAGAGTCTTAAGTCATACTCATAACCAAGTGTGCACCTAGCAATAGATCATTACCTATTTTATTGAACCAGTTTTGCAACAGCTGTCTGCTGAACAAAAATTTTGAAAAAAAACATAGCCAGTGTATAAACTGAAAATAAAAAGGTCTGCATCTGTCAGACTTAACTGAAAATCCCTTTTCTACTTTTAGAATGCATCAAAAAAAAAAAGTGTGGTAACTCACCCTGAAATACAGAATACTATTACGTATATAGTATATATAAGGGCCTTTGTCCCAAATTTCCTTGACAATGGGTGTGTCTACATGAGATGCTTTACTGCGCAGTAAGCATCACCATCTTCATGTGCAGACCCTTACTACTTAGCAGTTAATTTGCTACCTGCAAATGCAAGTATCAGATTAACTGCTGAGTAATTACTGTGCAGTAAGGTATGTGTAGACAGCTGACTGGGAGCACATTCGGTCCCAGTCAGCTGGGCAGCAGGGGGCAGGAGATTGCTCCTTGCTCTCAGAAGCTGCCTGCTGCCGGGGCCGGCTCCACCACCAGAGCCTGGGTGCGGACAGTGTCCCCCTGCTGCTCCCTGCCCCAGCTCTGCAATCATGATCACAGAGCAGGGGCTGCATTCCCCACCCAGCCTGGAGTTGGCTGGGACCTGCCCCTGACTGGGACAGTTCCCAGCCAGCCCCAGGCTATGCGGAGAAGTCTGCACATGCAGCCTGGAGCTGGCTGCGGACTGTCCTGTTTTGGGTGATTGAGGCATGGGACTTAAAGAGCTGCAGGGGAGGGCAGGTCCTAGTCCCCTGGCTTGATCTGCTGGTGGGGCAACTAGCAGCAAGCAGGGCAGGAGACTAGGGCTTGCCCCTCCCCCACAGCTCTTTCCAAGGCCCCTGGCCCCAACCAGGGCCATTGTCCCCACCTGGGCTCTGCCACCAGAACCCACCCCAACAGAAGGCAGCTCCTAGGGGCAGGGAGCAATCTCCAAGCCCCAGCCAAGAGACAGCTGTCTCCTGGCCCTGTGCTCCTTGCCAGCCCCTAAGCTAGCACCCAGGGAAAGCCTAGAGCTCTCCCTGGCTGCTGCAGGGAGCGGGTGCAGGGCCAGAGGGGGCAGAAGCAGCGTGCTGCCAGGAGCATCAAATCTGCTCCCAAATGCCTGCCCAGGATGGGTTTACACCAGAGTAAATTACTCTGGAGTAAATCCATGCAGCAGCACTTGCAGGTGTAGATGTGCCCACTGACATACCTGGAAAAAGCAGCAAAATGCCAATGGTTCCCTCTCTTTGTCTGTTGCCCCGGAAAATCTCTTCAGACTAGGAAGAAGGATAAGGGTATTGTTACTTCATAGTAACATGCAGAAGATCTGAGTCCAGCCTTAATTTGCTAGACAAGGTGCATCTACACAAGATGCTACTTCACAGGAGTTACTGCACATTTATTCAGTACTTAGTGCTTATACAAGTACTAAATGTGCAGTAACCAGGGTTTCTGTGGAGTGGTACCGACAAACACTTTTTAAGTGATGCTACTGTACAGTAGCATATTAGGACTGTTGGTGCTATGACACATTACTGCACAGTAGTGTTCAGCTACTGCGCAGTCAGCATCTGATGTAGACGTGCCCACATATCTGGAAATTTAGAAATCTAGAGACTTTGTGCCAATAAGAAACTACCCTAATAGACATAGCTGATGCCTATCCATTACCTGATTTGTATAAAGCTCACCTTTACAGCTATTAGTCTCTCTACTTTATTAACCCCTCCCTCTCCATCTTCCAGTTTTACCTTTCTCCTTTGTCCCCTTCTCTCTTTGAATTTCCCCATAATCTCCCTCCCTCCAGATCCTCCTTGAGTTTCTCTGTCTCTCTCTCCTGGAATAGAAGCTGATATCATCCTCTGGAAAATTCGGGGAAGAGGGCCTCCTTCAGCATCCTCCTCATGAGCTATGCACTGAGAGCCACAAACTCTGTCTCATCCTGACATGCTGTGGAGAGTTTCCTGCTTCTGCCTTCCTCCTCCTAAGGACTGCATCTGTCTGGTCTGCTAAGTTTTCAGCTTAGGACAAGGACTATGTCTTATACATTGTGTTTGGGCAGCACCTAATGTAGTAGAGTGCTTTTGTTTGGGACCTCTAGTTGCTACCATAATACAGGGACTAGATAGTCATAAAGAAACTAAGCACCAAAGTGATAATGTACCTAGAGTGGAGAGAATTCTCCCAGGGTCATCCAGGTCCATTTTATACTTAGGAACATACTCCAGGACACAAAATGACCTGTACGCTATCATGGTATGAGTTCTCCAGCACAGCTCCATTACACTTACAGTATAGGGTGTATCTACATGGGCAATTAATGCACAGTATGGTTGTTGTATAGTAAAATAAGGTGCAGTAAACTGCACCAAGGAATGTACATGCACCCCATTGGGTGCAGATGTGCTCCCAATGGCAGCAACCCAGTCCAGGGCTGCTCCTGCCCTGCTCTGCCCCCTTGTACCAGCCAGGGGAGCTCCCAAGACCTGGCAGGGGAATGGGACCCCGTCCCAATGTGCACAGGGCTGGGAGATCTGTGAGGGTACAGAGGCAACTGTCTCCCAGCCCCATGCACATTGGGACCCATACCAATGTGCACAGGTCTTGGAGAGCTACTGGTCAGCTTCTACACATACGGTACTATGAAGTAGCTACTGCACAGTTAATCTTCTACCTGTATTCACAGGTAGTAGCCAACCGCACAGTAGACTATGTTACTGCGCAGTAAATGCTGACACATATAGACAATGATGCTCTATTGTGCAGTAGATTGGTCTAGTGTGCAGTAAAGCATCTCATGTAGATGTGCCCATAATGGTATCCATTATACAAAAAATACTTTATTGTAAAATTGTTGCACATCATTACCATCAAACATATCAAACCAGTGTTCCCCATGTGCTATATGTAGTAGGCTGCATGACATAATTCCTTCACTGAGAAACAAGTAATGGAAAATGAAGGAGGAGTGGTCAGCTTTTAAAACTTTCCAGGAGAGACGGTTTACCAAATTAGGCTAAGGCTAGAAAACAGCAGGGTTTCATACAGCTGGAAGGAGGCAAATAAAAAGCACTCTGTAATTTCATTTTAAATAAATAGAAGAGAATTTGAGTTCATGAAACAAATGTAGCACTAGCATCCTAAAGCTCTTTATAATGTGATACCAGCAATGCTGGGTTTTGAGCAGGTGCATGGTGGCCATTATCTACTCAGCAAGAGTTAACATGATGATTTGGAAAACTTATTTCAGCCCTTACTTTCACAAGACAGCTCACTGATTTCATTTACTTGATTTCAACTACAGTGGAGCTACTTGCCTGAGTAAGAGCTGCAGGATCGGATACCAGAAATGGCATCCCTGAGAGAAGTACCTGCCAGTATGCTGATGTTAGTCCTCATATTCTTACCAAAGAGCTACCAGGGGATTTTTAACTTCGAAATGTTATTCACTACTGAAGGGGGCCTCCGATAAATGTCTGGTTGGTGATTCTTACAGCAGCCTCTTCCATTAAAGCACTGTCAGTTTTGGGCAGAATTCAAAAGCCACTTCGGAAAGCTGAATGCTCTTCCAACCTTCAGGACCCTAGGCAAAAGGGCTACCAAATGAGCCATACACCAACACCAGCACTGACTGATTTGTTAATAAGGATCAGAAAGGGACACTGCAGCTGGGAGGAGGAGAAAGAAGATCATTATTTTTAATTTAAATAAATCAATGTGTTAATAGGGGACAGGATGCTCTCACAAGGGTGATGGAAGGAGAAGAGCAAATGAGAACAGCAATCTTTTGAACATGTTGCTTTGGCAATCACTTTTTTTTTTAACTATAAAAGAGTAGGAGTAGAGAATTGTTCAGGTCCAGTAACAGCAAATAACTAATTATACCCTTCTGAAGCTCAAAAGCATGGACAACTCTCTTCTTTCTTTAAAACAAATTAAAGAAAAGGAAAGCTTGATTCCCAGGAGGGTTTATCCAAGTCCTCTCATCTCTAATATACATCTAAGAGGGCAAGGGAAATATCTTTTATCACTTAAATCTCCCTGAAATTTAAGAACAGCTGGGATTTTTTTTATATATAGATATGATTCATTAAATTAATATCATTCCAAAGAAACCTTCCTGCCGGTTTATCTTTGTCACTATAGTCATCTCTCCAGAACAGCACAGTTTCCTGAATGTTTTCAACCTGAACAGCTCAGTTTTTGGCTTAAGATTAGATTTAATTTGGAAATCATGGAACTGGCTCCATTTTTTTCTTTGAAAGGAATTGGCATATTGAAATCTTTCTCCAAGTTGAATTTTTCCCTTTTGCAGGGACAATAGGAACATCCTGTATCAACACACCCATTCCAGCCATTTGGCATCTCTATTCCGATAGACATTTTTTCTACAGTATATTTATATACAGTACTTTGGGGCTGAACATCTTTGATCAAATATAGTTACAAGAGTTCTGAAGACTTCTTTCTGAAAGCTAGTTCAGAGAATAACCACATCCTGCTTCCACTGGGATCAAATACAGTAAGTTTGTATTTCAACCCTCTTTGGAGCAGAGCTATGGTAAAGCGATGCATTAGGTGATAAATAGAGGGCTATGACAAAGTTAATATCCTATTATGATAATAATTCAATAAAATGCTCTAAGCAACTTTTAGGAATGTTTAGGTTATTTTTGAAATACAATAGGATTTCTCTCTTTTAATGTAAGTTCCTTTGCATATAGCAACACAGTCTCTAGACAAAACAGATTTAAATGGCAAAATTAATGCTCAGTGATTCAGCCTCAAAGGTGAGGTGGAGGGTAGGGCAAGAGAGTTCTTGACAGCGCTGATGAAACAATGACACCCCGAATGCAGACTCTGAAAAAACTTGAAAGATTACAGGAAGGGCAGGGTAGAGTGAAATCATGGACAATTTTTGAAAGGAACAAAAAAAACAAAACATGACAGATGCAAGTCATGTTGTTTTGTACATGATTGGAAGATGTTGGGATACCAGAGTGCTGGGTGCAAAGTAAGAACCTGAATGGAATATACTTTTCAGTTCACTTTTTTAAAATCATGTTTCAACATATATGATTGCTTCAAATCAAACCAGATCTAAAGACTAGGAAATCTGAAGTAATTTGCTAGCAATTAAGTAGAGAGAAACAAACTGGAACGTCTTGAACTTATTCTAGAGTGAGAGGTCCATTTTGTGCCTGTCAGAAAGAGAATTTTTCAAAGGACATTAAACCAAAGCAGTATTGGCTCTTGAAAGATTCCAGAAGAAATGGTTGAATATTTAGAAAAATGACGTCACATTCCCTGTGTTGTAAATTTCTTTTTTAAAGTTTGTGTGTAGAGCTGGGTGAAATTCAGTCATTTCGCTTCACCAGGTACACGTGATTTTTTTAATTTCAGTTCTGCTTAAGTTTATACTCCCATGTATAAAGATGGTGAAAGAAGGAGGTTTAGCTGGGATCATGTTTAACCTAAGAATTTGGATTCAAGTTTCCAGATTTCCATAAAGTTCAAACCTCATGAAAATCAGTTGTTGTCACCGTAGAATCATACAAGTCGGGTCAAAGGGACCTTGTAGATCTTCAAGTCCGACCCCCTGCCTGGGCAGGAGAAAAACTGGGCTCAAAGGACTCCAGCCAGGTAGGCATCAAGTCTCCTTTTAAAGACCCCCAGGGTAGGAGCCAGCTCTACTTCCCTTGGAAGTTGGTTCCAGATCCTAGCCGCCCTGACTGTGAAGGAGTTCTTACGGATGTCTAATCTAAACCTACTCTCCAACAACTTGTGGCCGTTATTCCTTGTTATGCCAGGGAATTCCCCCGGCAGTTGGGAAGGCTCCCCTGCTTGGGGGAAAAGCCCCCCGCTGTCTGCCTGTCCACAGGGCTCCCTGTCGGGCGAGCTAAAAGGGCTCCAGAGGGCTTCCCCTCCGGATCTGCCTTAGCTGCACTGTACCCTCTGTACCACTTACCTTAGGGGGAAATCAGCTGTTGCTGCCCCCGCTGCTGTCTCCTCTGCAGCTGCTGCTTTCACCGCTGAGGCAAGGTGGCTACACGTGCGGTACACATGCAACCTGCTCCCTCCACTCCTGCTTCCCAACTGCCAGAATCCTGTCATCCTATCATAGCCTTAAAACAAGGCACGATCTATGCAGCCTCATCCAGGGTAACAAACTGTTTAAACTCTGATCCTTTGATTGATCTCTGCTACCACCCAAAAGTATCTGGGGACTCAGTTCAGACTGGAAGTTCCAGTTAGGGGTCATGACAGAGCCTTATACTGGCCTGTCAGCCCCGTTATGCAGGCACATCTTTCAGCAGATTTCTGATTACAGCCAGCACCAAAGCACCAGGGACTGTTACTAAATAAAAACATCTCAAAGGCAATAAACTAGTTATGCAATAGTAGGTAGCATTTAGACTACATACCACAGTCACAGGAACTGTTTGTCTGTTTGGCTAATATTTTGCTGGTCTGTTCAAGCTTATCCACATTACAGTACTATGACCCTGATATTGCAGTAAGCCCTACTAGCACATGTAGGTGAAGGGATCCAGTGTAGTGGAATTAATTACAAGACTGGGATTTGCATTTCTCACAATTATATGACAGTCAAAGAATATACTATACATGTAACGTGCGTGCGTGCACATACACATATTTGCAAGTTATAAAGCATTTGTAGGTGCATACAATACAAGTATATTATTATAATAATTTATCAGGCCTGTCTAATTTTGGACAGCATCTGGTAAAATGGGACACAATGCTGTTTATGGTCTTTAACAACTACTATGCTAGAATTATTAAAAAATATATATTATATACACACTGTAGTTAGAGTTTTGCAATCTATACCCATGGACACATACATGCAGTTGAATACACTATAATGACTATGTTATTAGCATAATTGTGTTTGGAGTTTTTTGGTTGTTCTTTAAGCATGGGACTTTTATAACATTTCCTTAAGAAAGATTCCATAATTGAAATAGATTACAAAATACTACATCAGTATTAGGCCCTCTTTATTTTTTTTTAAAAGGCCTATCAAAAAGTATTACCAGCTGAACCTAATTATTAGTGATGAAAGTCATTTCATTTCAAACATCCTATTAACTAAAATCCATACATAGAAATTATTGGCTGCTTGCACCAATCCCCATTACAAAAACCAGTGAAATCCCTTTGCAAAAAGGGAAGACTACAGCTTAAACCTTAAGTACTTTGATAAAAATATAAGATCAGTTTCATCCCAAAGTACAAATCCCAATCTCTATCTAAAACTGCCTAACCCAAAAATATATTCAGAGCTTGTACTAATCATGGGAGATGTATTCTGAATAGGACAGCCCTCTATCATCTGCTAAGTCTCTTTAAGTCATCATTTTCACTGTATCTGAAAAATTAATTCCTTTCAGAAATATTCTCATCTTCTACTAAAAGAAAAAAAAGCTTTTTGATGTAGAGTGACAGGATTATGAAGTGACCCTTTGGGTCAGAAGGAGACTTTTCCTTTTCTCATCAAGGAAATCAATTTCTAAGTCCAAGTCTCTTAAAATAATATATTCTTGTGGCACGCATACAGCTTTTTTTGATCTGCTATGAAAAGAATAAGAGGTAAAGAGGATCAGGGGTGGCGATGGAATATTATAATCTGCCACACTCACACATCAGCCTTTCACTAAGTAATTCCAGATAAATTGAGGATTTACATATTTAAGATTAAATGGGGAAAAAGTAGCGATGCATAAATAAAAGAATACAAAGATACAATTTGGGGAAGTTAACTCTTAAAAACTTAACGTCACTGGATGTGTGTTACCCTTCCTCTGGCCCACCCCATCTTCTTTAAAAGCATGTAATGTTTATTAGGAAATAACCAGGATAAATCTCTTTTAGATCAACTGAGCACAAACACAGATGCCTCAGGGTTTTTCTTCCCTCCCCCCCTCACCCCTCCCACCTCCACTACTCAAAAATACCAATTACCATGACAAGAAACAGTTAAATGCCTCCAAAGACACATACACACAGCAGATGGAAAACAGGAGGAAACCAGCTGGAAGTGTGTTTCCCTTAGAACTGTTTTTAACAGCCTGTGCACAAATAATGTCTCACTAATACGGAGATAAAAATAAAACATAAATATTTAAAAGGTGACTGGTCAAAGCAGCAAGATGGCATTCGATATGGGATCTTTCCCAGTTGTTACCCTCAGAGCCCATGCTCCAGCTAATGCTGCAGAGAAATCCTAGCCTGTGATTCAGGGAAGGTAACATTAACCTGGGAGCTGTGGTAACTGCTGTAACCTTTTGGTACTGTTATTTGTAAGACTCATGTGCTTGCCTTGTTTTTTTTATTGCACACCTGTTAAGCCACTGCTTTTATGCTCAAGTTCCTGTACTCGCAACTTCCTGATTCAATCTCTCAATGTTTTTGTCAGACTAAGCTCCAGAAGCTGCTGTTCATGCCAGTGCAAGGCACCAAGGCCAAGATTTTCATGAATGATTAGTTATTTTGGGGGGCATCTTAAAGCAGCCCATTTTCAGAAAATGTTGACCACTTGCCCTGTGATTATTGGGCCTGTTTAAGCTAAGGGTCCCAATTTAAGATGGAGTCTCAATTTTGGAACCCTACAAGTGAGACACCCAAGATCATCATGTACCTCTGAAAATCACAGTCTAGCTCCCCACAGTTCATACAACCTCCAGGCTCATTGCCTCCTCCTAAGCCTGTGACATAAATCAAAATAGAGTCAATACAAATGAGGAGAGTCAGGAATGTTCATCCCTTGTTATAGCTGAAAGAGTGAGAGAGAGGGGGAAAATATCCCAGAGCTACTGCAATCGGGATATTACAGAGTCTTCAAGCACTGCCATGAAAGGAAGGGCAGGGGTGGGAGTGCAGCGGTACCCGTCACTGGAGGGAGTAACATGTATAGGCATTCTAGACTCTTGTACTACAGTAATAATGCAAATACAGGGCAGAGGGAAGATGGGCCACTAGCAGATCCTCAGTTGGTACAACATAACCAGAATAATCTAGTAATATTTTCTTTCCAGCTGCTTTATTAATAGCAAGAAAGAAGAGGAGCAATTTGAAGGGGTTGGTTGCAGCTCATGTAAACTATCAACTTCCCATCCCACAACGCACCTTTTCCTTTAAGTCTCATTAAGCAGTAGCCTTGCATTTACCACAAATTCAAGGGTTGGTACTAAGTTAATTGATTTCAAAGAAGCTACTCTAATTTATACCAGCTCAGGATCCCTGCATTCCTCTTGAATTCAGTAATACAGATCTTCATTTGGTGTTAATCAGGGTGAGTCCACTTGACTTTGAAGAAGCTACCAGCTAGAATCTGGCCTACTTTATTATTTACACTTTATGTGAACTCTTGGTGAAAGAATTATACACAACCAACTAGCCTGTACCCTAACCTTTAAGGCTAGGGACAGAAGTTACACATAAACCAGTTTAAGTGATCAGAAACTGACTTAAACCTGTAACAGAACAGAAGTTCAGTGCACATAAATTGGTTTCAAAATGGCTGAAACTGGTTTAAGATAAACCTAGTTTAGTACCAGACTTAACTGATTTTGGTCAAACCTGTTTATGAAACTTCTATCCTAGACCCCTTCCTAGTTCAAGTTAAATCAGAGTCCCCCAGCATGCTTTGCAGCCCCCAGTCTGGGGAACTGCTTCCCCAGCCCCTCCCCCAGCAAACCCTGGGATGGGGGTTAAACATCCTTTCTCCCACCCAAACTTACTGCTGGCTGTTACTGTGGACTACAAATTCCAGAGGCACCTGGAAGCAGGAAGAAGTGATGAGCAATTAAAGCAGAGTTCTGCTGCTGCAATTTTGGACTGCAAATCTCAAAGACCCGGGCAGCAGCAGGAAGAGGAAGTGGACACACAGTCCATGCTGGCTACATGCCAGAGAGTCATGCTCTAGTGCCCCCTGGCTTCTGGCTTGAGTCACTGTAGGTATGTGGCTGCATTTCCTGAACCAAAGGGAAATGTCTGTTCACATGTGTTTCAGTTTAATCCCTTCATCTTAAACTAACCTCAAAGACTGAATCAATCCAGCCTCACACTTTTTGATTGTCTGTACTTAGCCTAACTGATTTCAAGCATTTGTAAGGTCCCGAGAAATGTGATTATTTTACTTCAAAAAAAAATTTCAATCTCTTAAAATACCCATTTCAAACAAGACTAGAAATGGAAAAGCCAAGACACTCTAAGAAAAGCTAGTGGTGCATCACTTCCATGGAGGACTAAAAAGCTCCAGAGAAGATATCTAAACCAAAGAGGTTCAAATAAACATCTAAGCTCTTGATGAGTCTTAATCAGCTGCTGGCCCATGACAGGTTAATTTGCAGTCCACAGGCTCTCCCCCAGTTAGAACTACCCCCATTGCTCTGGGCTTCCTTCCCCCATTCAGTTTGTATTTCTGGTCCATGCCTTAGGCCCTCCTGTGCAGCATGGGACAGTGGAAGGGCACCCACATGACAACATGCTGGGGGGTCCACGGTTTATACTGGTGTGGCCTGTGCACTGTGCAGCCCCCACTGGTGCAACCAACATGGACAGCTGGAAAGTATTAATTGAAATGACTGAGGCTGGACCATCTTGGCTTCTCTAGAAGCACAATTCAGTAGCTCCTCCTTTAAAAAGACTCCCATGGTTTAATACTATTCAATTATTTCAGTAGCTTTGCTGAAATGAGGCCTGCAAGACTTGGCACTGTAAAAGACCCTGCATATAACCTTGATACAGTGTTAAGCATGAAGATTTTGTTTTAGAGGTTTCTTTTTTTTTCCAGAGTAATCTTTCCAGATTCCATTAGAACCCATGAAGTCACTGAATTGACACCCTGACAAATAGCACCCTTTCTCTAGTTATAGAGCCCTTTTATCATGGGTAGCAGCAATAAAAGTCTTGAGGGGCAGAGGGTATGCAATTGATAGCTTTGCAGCAATGGTGGGAAGAGAATATTTTTCACCCCGGTTCAACATGTCTCAGCAACTAAGGTTTGAATGTTTTTGAAGGATTCCCTTGTTAAAATGCTGGCACCACTTCACATGGTTTTGTCACAACACTAAACAACATTTAATTTCTTTGTTTAAAAAAAAAACACAAGAAAATGAAAGAACGGTTTCCTCTGATGTTTCTTTACCTCTATGAATGGACTTTGCTTTTTTCTGTTTTTATTTTTATAGTGCAGTATTTATACCTAGCACCTTCACACACATTATTTTAGCGATCTGATACCATCTAGTGTTATTGCTGGCATGTCACATCTTACACTTATCAAACAACTACAGTCAGGAACATGTCAAAGTTCATCTTTGCATCACGTCAATAGTGAAACAAAATCTGAACCCCACCCATATCTCTATCTACACACCCCACAGCTGGGTGGTAAAATTTACAGCTTATCTAAGAGGCTTGCCATCTTTCTTTCTCTGGAGGCTCACAGTCATTCACAGCCATACCTGTCATTATTACCTACTATATTTCTACTCTGTTTTTTTAAGCTACTGTAGCAACTAATCTGGTATTACTTATAGCAACCTAACAGCCCTTTCATCTTGAGTTCATAAACAACCTGAGTAAAATTCTGACTTCATTGAAATAAGGGGCAAAACTCCCATTAGCTTCAGCAAAGTCAACATTTATTTCTGCTCACTGGATTAGATGATATTTCACTTTACAATCAACAGTAATTTGTGCAAACGATACCTACAATGGTCTCTGGAAATGTAGTTTCCCAGGAGAACATTTATATTTTTCCCCTATCTAAAGATAAGAGAACAAGCAGAGCCAGTCTCCACAGTGTGCTTGTCTTGTTGGACAGAACACACTTAGCTCTAAAACACAAAATGGATCCTAAATTTTGAACACCAGAACAGGATTTAGGAATTTAAAGGTGCAATGCGCAGGAGATAAAAGTACCACCAGATACAGCACATTCATGAATTGTTTTCTTCCCTTAGTTTGTTTTCAAAATAATTTTTAGTGCTCATGAAAAATGATGGATTAGCAGTCTTGGAGAGTCATGTCCCCTTTTACTCCAGACAAATAGAGAAATATCAGTGGCTTATAGTTTCATAGTTTCTAGGGTCGGAAGGGACCTGAGCAGATCATCTAGTCCAACCCCCTGCCACGGAAGGAAAGAGTACTGGGGTCAAACGACCCCAGCAAGGTGTACATCTAGCCTCCTCTTAAAGATCCCCAGGGTAGGAGCCAGCACCACTTCTCTTGGAAGCTGGTTCCAGATCCTAGCCTCCCTGACCGTGAAGTAGCGCCTCCTGATGTCTAACCTAAATCTACCCTCTA
>NW_017728943.1:63073094-63135347 GCF_001723895.1 Crocodylus porosus
GCTGAACAGGTTCAGGTCCCACAGCCTCTCCTCGTAGGGCCTGCCGTGCTGCCCCCTGACCATGCGAGTGGCCCTCCTCTGGACCCTCTCCATGCTGTCCACATCCCCCCTGAAGTGCGGTGCCCAGAACTCAACGCAGTACTCCAGCTGCGGCCTGACCAGTGCCGCATAGAGTGGGAGGATCACCTCCTTGGACCTGCTTCAGATGCATCTGTGGATGCAAGACAAGACGCGGTTGGCCTTCCTGACTGCATCCCCACTGCCAGCCCATATTCATCTTGGAGTCAATGATGACTCCAAGATCCTTTTCTGCCTCTGTACTGACAAGAATGGAGTTCCCCAACCTGTAGGTATGGTGCTGTTTGCTCTTCCTCCCCAGGTGCATCACTTTGCACTTGTCGGTGTTGAATCCCATCCTATTCTCATCCGCGCACCCTTGTAACTTGTCTAGGTCTGATTGTAGCCTATTCCTCCCTTCTAGCTTGCCCACATCCCCCCACATCTTAGTGTCATCAGAAAATTTGAACAGGGTGCTTTTTACCCCCTCGTCCAAGTCACTGATGAAGATGTTGAACACTGCGGGCCCAAGGACCGAGCCCTGCAGAACCCCACTGCCTTCATCCCTCCAGGTCGGAAGTGACCCATCCACTTCTCCATAAGTTTGCATCAATTAGCTTCAGTCATTATCTAGAGCAAATGCTCCATGTTCCCCTTCTCCATGGTTTCTCAGTCCATTGACTTCTGAGACACCCAACTGGCATGCCAGGTGGGGTGATGATGTTCGAGAGATATATACTTGCTTGCTCCAAGCTAGAGCAGTACCACCAGTGCATTCCATGTAAGTGAATTAATAATCATGAAACAATAACTTACAAAAGAGATTCATATCTTATTGCCAACTTGCTCCCCTGAAAGAACTGTATCTTCTAAGGATTAAGTGCACCATTTGGCATGGCTAGGAGTGGAATATATTGCTCAATAGTTTTGTGCAACAAAAATTAGTCACGTTTTCAGTGTTTAGTTTTATTTGATCTCTAATTGCTTTTAAAACCAAACAATTCTGGTGACACTGAAACTGGAATACAAATTGCTGAAGTCCAGAAAGGTCAAAGATAAGACCCACTTAAAAACAAATTAACCAGTAAAGACTGCACACCTGCAGCTCCGACTGGCAATGTCAACCCCCATGGGTTTTTGTTATTGGCACTAACTAGTATATTCACAGCAAAGCTCTATATCTTGTTTTTAGCTTGTATCTTTACAGAGAGGTGTGAGTGAGAAGGGAGAATATAGTCTACTTTTTCCAGAAAAGTCAAAATACCATTCTCATTTTTTATTCTCATTATAGTACAGTCTGGTACACAGTGTTTCTACAGCCCTGTGAAGTACATCTTAAAAACTGTGTCCCCCACCCCCTGCCACACACACACACACACACACACACACACACACACACACACACACACACACACACACAGACTTCATTTTAAATATGAGTTGAAAATGCTGAGGACTTTACCATTAGTTCACTAATTGAAACCCAGTCCAACTCAGTCATGATGAAAAGTTGGCACTGTACAGTGGCTACTACTGTACAGTGACTGTCTATTGGTCTTATACCACTATGTAATGAGTAGGGCTGTGCGAAATTTCACTGGCTGTTTTGATTCAACACTGTTTCGACTCATTTCAAGCTTGAAACTGAAATCAAATCAAAATGAAGGGCTTCAAAACAGCCTTGAAACAAAACAAGGGTAGTCGAAACATTTCGAAAGTTTCAAAACGGTTTTGAGTTTTGAAGCAGCCAGCAGCCAGGTGGTGGGAGGCAGGGGAGAACCAGGGCTGAGATGCCAGCATCTCCGCAGCCCCATGTGGCTCAGCTGGGGGCACAGCCCTGGCTCTCCCCACCTCCCATGGCTGGGCTTCAGGAAGCCGATCACAGTGCAGAGGAAAGGAACTGAGCCTGGGCTCCGTTCCCCTCCCCAGTGCTGTGATCGGGGTGTGGAAGGGAACTGAACCCAATCGCTCAGCTCAGTCCAGCTGAGCTGAGTTCCTTTCCCCAGCCTGAGTGTAGCACTAGGGAGGGGAACTGAGTGATCAGGCTCCCCAGTCCCAGGCAGCAGCACCTGGCTTCACGCTCTCATCTGGCAGGCAGATCAGGTTGCGGGCCCCCATCTGCCCTCCGGGTGAGAGAGACTGCTTTGAGTTTCCCCATTATAGCAAAGGGGCGAAACATCAAAACAAAGCGAAACTGAACAGCAGTTTTGAATCTAAATGAAATTCGAAATGAAATGCTGCTCCGTCAAAACCTCGAAACTCAAGTGCCATTTTGCACAGCCCTAGTAATGACCTGGTGGCACCAGGTACTTTATCAGATTAAAACGGCCATCGTCACTGACAAGAATATTCTTTTGGCACCCCTGCTGAAATACAATGAACTGAATGAACATGGACAATAAATTCCTCTCATTCCCTAGAGGTAATCCTCTGTCAATCAAGATTGAAGCATGCAGTCAAGGTACTGTTGGGATCAAGGCAACTGTTCTTTTTCAGTAGGCAAAGAACTTCAATTTCCAGGGCTGTCAGTGTGGTTTAATTAGATAGGAAACTGTACTCATAAATGACATCAGTGGAAGTTGGTACACATAAATATACCACTGGTATATAAAAAGCTTTAGAGAACAAATATATTAATTTTCATTAATAAATGCTTTAATTAGATATTACCTCAGGCAGACAAGCAAGAGAACAGAGTTATGGTGGTTTGAGCAACCTCTACTTTGTTCTTTCCTTATTTACTTATGTATGTAAATAAATATTCTATGCAAATGTAAATATTCTTTAACTTTGGGGTTTGGTAGAGTGCTGCCTCTTCCTTAATCCACAATGGAAACAGCATTTTGAGACCTTTGAAGGGAAGTAGGGAGGGGAATGTCTCAGTTTGCTCTGAAATGGCTTATGTAACCTGTGTTAAATTGCTAGTAGATGTAGCAGCCCACACTTCAGTTAAGCCCTGAAAACATGCAACGGGTGTACCTTTTTGTAGCTCTTATCCAAGTTGTGCACCCTGATTAGTAAAAAGAGATTGGGCTCTTAGCAGCATTCTTGTGTGTGGCCATCTGAACTAAAGCAGACTCCACAGGGAATGTAACTCTGACCAGTCAGGCCTCATTCAGAGTTATGTGGGAGGGTAATAAACCAGGCAAAAGAATGTAAAGGCTCCTCTAGAAAAGACTTCACCAGAAAAGAGAAATTGAGTGAAGGTTGAGAGACTACAAGAATAAAAAACCAACAAAGCAGGCTGGGCCAAATCAGGCTCTTTCACTGAACTTTATTTCATTATGTATGATTCATTTATAAATCAACTAAAACTGGTTAACGCATTTCAGATATGATTGTCTTTGCCCATACTAAATGCAAAATTATGTTTAACATTAAGTTAGTTGAAATATGTTGATTAATATTACTTAAAACTGTTTTCTCATTGTAGACAGAGCCATAAGAATCAATCAACAGCTTGACCAAACAGATAAGACTTCCAGAGCCCCTTGCAACTCACCTTATTCAGGCTTTCGCATGTTGCTAGAAAGAGCCCTCTACAGGGAACTTCAACTATAAGTGGCATGCCAATAGCCTAGGTGAGATCAAATCCAGGAGGAATATGACAGTAGGTTGCAATGGCTGCCACAAGGAACAGGGAGACACGGATTCTTAGATAAATGTATTGTAGAAAATTTAAGGAGCTTAACTAACACCTTGAACCCCTATGCAGAAGCAAAGAAATCTGCACTGGTATTACCTTATACAGCCGAAGCTCCCCAGATATCTTCAGGGGAAATCAAAGTGGATTGTACTCACCAGTGGATCTAGGATTTTGTAAAGAGGGGTGCTGTCAGGATTGGGCCCTTGGCCTCTGGAGTTGGCAGGATGTGGCAAGCACTGCTGGCTGCCTATCCAGCTGGGAAAAGGGGCCAGGCAGCCTGGCTCTGACAGGATTGGATGCTTGGCCCCCACAGACTGCAGGAATGGAAGAAGAATCAAAAGAGGGTTTGACCGCTCCACCACACACCCCCTTGAATCAGCCTCCATTTGTATGCCAGTGACACATAGGTTACAAAGACATGACATGGACGTATTGATAGTGGAAACCAACCTAGAAGTCAGTTGTGATAATGGATCCAAAATGAGCCCCAAATACTTAGTGCTTACTTTCTTTTCCTTCATTTTCTTTCTAATCTTTCCCTTCCCTCAGCCTCATTCTGCCTATTTTGTTATAATTCTTTTCTTATGTGGAACATCTTTTTATGGCTTTTTCTCCTACTATATTCAAACATTTTTATTTAAAAAAAAATCGGGGGGGGGGTTACTAAAATATTTTAATGAAAGTTGTCCAATTTTGAATGTGTCTAGTGTGTAAACGAAAAGTGTCTAGTGTCTAAATATGTTTTCATAAAAATAATAAGGAGGTCTCTCTCTTGGAAAATCTGAAAAAAACCAACTTCATTTTTTTTTATAATATGTTTTCAATTTTCTAGTAGCTCTAATGCAGAGTGGCTAAAGAACCTGAAGTGATTCCTAAGCTGTGAAGTTAGAAATTGGACAAGGATATTTTTAACTTTTGTGGGTAAAGTCCTGCTGGATTCTGGAGCCTACAGCCCCTAATGTGAATAAACACAGGGAATAAAACAGTATGCCCACATAAGGCATCACATAAATAGTGAATCACAGTTTTATAATGCTTAACTATTTGCAACAGTTCCATTAACCTCCATTCACATCTCAATGGGGACATCTACACATGTATTTACTACGCATTAAATTTGCTGTACAAGAATTTACTGTGCAGTAAGCAGGTTTAAGTTGGTGTCTACACATACAGCCATTAAATTGCAATAACACTATGTGCGGACCAACTTGGGACTAAAGTCAGTCTCACATCGGTCCACACTCACACAGTATTACTCTGCAGTAAGACATCTACAGTAAGGCATCTATACATGTGTTACTATGCAGTAACTAATCAGGTGTAAATTTGATATCTGCATGATGCAGGTATCAAATTTATGCCTAAGTCAGCATAAGTCGCCATATTTACTGCACAGTATGGGCATGCAGTAATTTTTGGTTATTGCACAGTAGTTTTTGGTTACTGTGAAGTAAATGTGCATGTGTCGATACTCCCAATGACTTCTACATGTGTCCATCCTTTTTTTTGTGCTTTCCTATCATAAGGTTTTTCTCTCACAGTTCTTTTTCCTACAAATTAAACAAATGATACATGGCATGTCTACACATGAGCTTTAATGCTCATTAACCTATTTTAATTCATATTAAAGCATCACTTTTAAAAAGTGCTATTTAGTTCATGTGCATAAAATAAGCTAATATGCATTAAGCATCACTTAAAACCATGTTCTTTAGTTAATGCACATTAAGACAGGCTAATGCATATGTTTTTACTTACAGTGGAGGTACTAGATTCAACGTGCATTAACTAAAGCACGTTAATGTGCATGTAGACATGCCCACAGGGATACACTGAGGATACAGCAATGGGATTCCTATAAACAATTTATCTGACTGACTGAAATAACTCATTTGCTTGTATGTTTTTATTTCCTTTCAGGAAGAAAATAATTTTGCCATTTAGTTTAAGTGTCTTATAATTTTCAAGGCTTAAAATTTAGATAACTTTAATTTCTAGCAATTAGGGCTCTTAAACTATCCTTATTTTTTTGCTTGTTTTAACATTTTAGCAGCTGAAATCTATATGTGCCTTTTAAATTAATCATGTAATTTGTAGTTACTTGCACATATCACATCAATACATATATAGCTGCATACATGTACATAAAATGCACACATTCAGTTCTATAGTCTCATTTATATGACAATTGAAAATCATGAAGGGATGTTTACCATCAACCCAAATTATTATAAGTCTATATTAAAAGCCTGTCCCTGATCAGTGCTTTGGATTAGCAATGTGTTTTCTGAAGTGGCCTACAAACCCACAATCCAATCCATATTCCTTGTCCTAATAATGGTCTAATGAAAAAAAATGTTCACAAAACTCTTAAGGGTTTGCTGTTTTTCAATTTCTCCCCCTCAGGTACTTTCTTCCCAGGGGACTGGCTGTTTTAAAAACAAATGCAACTGTATGTCTTGTTTTTCCTAGAAAATCTCCAGATAAGCACAAGGTGAAATCATGTTTTTTTCATCAAAAGCTCTTTCTTTATATCTTTGACATTGTTTTTCTTCTTTTAAATTAAAGAGAGAGTCTGTAAACCTCTGAAACTCTAAACGACTGAATTGCAACTCTGTCTGGGAAAGTCTATGGTTTAAGGCAAAGCTTGCAGTATAAGGGAATGTAGTGGTTCCCACTATGCACAGGCACTGATGGACTTTTCAGCATACATTAATTTGATAGGTTTATTTGCTCTGTTTCTGCATGCAATCACCATGATCTCTGGAATAATTTGGTAGTGATCAGTATTATACATGCCCTGTGTCCAACACTGAGGGAGGAAAAGGGAAAATACATCATTTTCCACCACAAACCATTATTTCCATATTTAGAATGGTCAGTTAAGTTTCTTAGATGTTCAAAAAAAAGGGAGCAAACATCTGCTGGGCCATCAGGATGTATTAAAAAGAATCTGCTTCAATATCGTTAAGCTTTTAAATGTACTCTAGAAGCATTCCTAGGTATCTTCCATATATGCCACTATTCACTATAGACATAATACTTGTATAAGCATAAATACTGCATTTGCATATGCCTACAGTACAAATGCAGAACTCTAATGTTACTCATACTTTTCTTGACATGTTTGCATAATTGCAGATTTTTAGAGGAAAAGCTGAAGGTAAACTTCATTCATGGCTGACCTACTGGTCTTCACAGCTGGAACATGTTAGGAATCACTTTTGGCACTGAAAAGGTTAATTGTCTCCTGCTGTGAGGTAGGAGCTGAGAAAAAGATACCACATTTGGTTGGAATGATAGTAAATGAGGTTTTCTTTATAGCACTGTTCATTCTCAACATGTTGAAAGGGCATTAGTTCACAGTCACTTTCTCTGGAATTATCAAATCTGCTCAGGAAGCCTTCATTAGGATATTAAACAAGACTTAATAAGTGAAAGTGATTTGCATCGCTGATAATCATGGGCATTAATCAAGCAAGCTTCTGTCTCTCCCTCTGCAATATGTTTCATGTTCCATTGTAAAGCCTCTTTAATTCTGTGGGGCTTCTTGAAACGTTACATTTAGAAAGCCATTTTAAAAATGATTTACTTAGCAAAGATCACTATAAATAATGTTCAACTCACTCCTCAGATTTAACCATCAATATAATTAATACTGCAGGGTTTGTATCAGGGATATGGACCAGATGTGTTCCCATTTATCAGATATAGATTGCACTTACTCTAATAAATGTGTTTTCTGAATAACTTTTGGATCCAACTAACTGCATTTGGCACTTTAATCTGAAGTCACAATTCTAGGTTAAGGCATTTCTTTTTTTTCCCATGCTAAGATATACAATAGAACATTTCACTACATCATTCCTCATTAGGCACCTGGAGGCTGCCATCTCCTAGGCCTTAAAGTGGCAGGCACACATAGTGCCCTGCCACAATATGACCAGCTAAGTAGTTGGTGAAAAGTTCTTTGCAAGCTTTTGGGCACAATCACCCTTCTTCAGGCATAGGACTATCACAATACCCAGGTGATCGACTATTAGCCACACTTTTTTTATATGCAGTGAGGGAAGTCATAACTGAAGCGCAGAGAGATAAAATTTCTTCCTTAAATGTATACAACAATCTCTGTGAGAGAGAAGAGCAGAAGCTAAAAGACCTGATGTTCTCTGTTGCTCTTGCTGTTCTCACTACTAGAAGCACTATATACCAATACTGCCGTTTTGATGCAAGATAACAGTACAAGCACCAGAAAAGCGAACCTGTTCAAATGTTCCACTCAAAAAAGACAAAAAACCCCCAAATAAACAAAGTAGTAACTAGGGTATTTTTAATACGAAAAATATTGGTTTTACCATTCATGAGCAAATAATTTATTTAGGAGTTCAAAATAAATAATCAAGGACTACTATTTGAATATAATCATTTTGTAATAATAAGCAACTGCTGTGGGAAGATGTATAAAAAATGAGAAAATTACAACATTATAATTTAGATTACAGAAACCAGTCAGGATTATGGTCCCCCTCTGCTAAGTACTGTAAGCTCACACACAAGCCCTAAAGATATTACAGTCTAAGTAAACATGGGAAACAATACCAAAGACCTATCCATATCTATCCATGGGGATGGGTTCTTCTACATGCCCAGAGTCCCAGTGAAGTCAATGGGGCTTGGTATAGCTGCAAGGGTTTACCCCAGTGGTTCTTGATTATTCTTTAGCTTCAAGGAATCCTCTTTAGACACAAGACGCCCCTTAGAAAATGCTAGATCTTAGTAGGGGGGTGGCTGGAGAAGGCGGAGAGAACAGTGCAGAGGGCACAAGTGGTTTGGTAGCTTTTTCAAGCCTGTCTGGGTTTCTGGTGCCCCAGTGCACTGTTACTGCCACCAGCACAGTCAGCCGCACTCCTGCTTCCCATACTGCCCCAGGTGCAAGCCAGCCCATTCCTGAGGGGCCCCTGGTGTCTCGCCAGCTAGAGGCAGAAGCAGAAAGGGGCCTGATCCTTTTTTTCTGGATCCTTTTTTCCAGGAACACACCTGCCTTTCCCCTGGCCAAGGCGAGCTAACTAATGGCTGCAACGTTCCAAGTTTAATAGTTTGGGATGTAGTTTAGGTATACTTTAGTTTGCAATGATGCAAACTCATTAAAAAAACCTCAAACTCACGCACATGTAAAGCGTAAGGCCATTAAACCACACAAAGGGAAATTTTCGTCATATGTACATCATAATGTCATCACATGTACAAGCGCCCGTGGATTCCTATTTCAACTGTCTGGATTTATCTTATGAATCATATGCAGGTGCTTGCACATTGAACATTGCCAAAATGATGCAGGACTCTGCAGCACCCTTCAAAGGACCTTACAGCACCTCAGAGTGCCATAGCACCTCCACTGAGAATTACTGCCCTACCCATTCAGCTTACCAGCTTACATAATCATGGCACAAGCAATGAAGTCAAGAGCAGGCTCACAGTATGTTCCTTTCCCAATTCTCTTCCTTTATACTTTTGTGGAGGAAGGGATTACTTACTCATTTATATAGCAAGAACTTTGTGTAAGGAAAGGAAAAGGAAGGGCCCAGTTAAGCCTAAAGGCACTGTTGACACTAATTTCTTTCGGGAAGGTGTCTAAGGCTCTGAAGACTCAATCACGTCCTGAAAACAGTAGCCATCTCTCTCCAGTACTTAATGGCACGCCTGCATATGACACTTTATTGAGCATTAGAGTAATGTAATGCCCAGTAAAGCTCAGCATCTAAAAGTGCCTGGGACTTACTGTGCAGTAAATTAGGCTAATGCACCACTTACTAGTACCAGGAGATAGAGGTACTAGATTAATGGTGCATTCGGCACTGTGCATGGTGCACTAGCAATTTGCTCCTGGTCAGCCCAGGCAGCAAGGGACCCACTACGTCCTGTCTAAGCCTCAGTGTGGGCAGGCGCTGTGCCAGCTGCAGGGACAGTTGTCTCCCTGCCATGTGGACCTGTCCTGATCCCCATGTGGCCAGAAGAGCTGTTCCAGCAGCCATGACTGGTGTATCCTAGCCATGTGGAGATCAGGCAATCCCCACATGGCTGGGAGAGCTATCTCCGCTCTGCAGCAATGTTGCCTGTCAGCCACATGGGGAGCAGGCAGGTCCCAATCCTCACAGAAGGGTCCCAATCCCCATGTGGCTGGCAGGCAGCATCTCTCCCAAGTAGGGACAGTTCTCCCAGCCACCTTGGGATCTGGTCCTGACCTGATCTCTTACATGGCTGGGACAGAGCAGTCCCAGCTGCAGGGACAGCTCTCTTAGCCACATGGAGATCAAGACCAGCCCCCATGCCTTGTGCCAGCCCTGGCGGGGCAGAGCAGGGCAGGAGGAACCCTGCACTGGGCTGCACCTGTCAGGGTCACTTTGTTCCTGATGGGAGTGCATGTGTAGGTGTGAACCCTTTAATGGAGCACTTTAATGAGCATGAATTTTCTGTGCAGAAAATTCAGGTGCATTAATTGCACATGTAGATACTTGCAGTGTGTGCTGCTGTTCTTACTGGACTTGATGCTATTTACACTATTCTGTGACCTGAGAGCATCACTTAATAGACCATCACTAAAATTAAGAACCTGAAAGTATTTACTGCTTTAAAAATGCTATTTGCTGGAAAGCTTGTTTGCATTCACTCAGCCTGAGCACACTGCTTAAATGGAGCCAAAGAGATGATGCTTCTATAAAGTTGCAGAGGCTCAATTCATTCTAATAGCCTGAAACATGAATTATGTGCCCTGCTTCACTACCTTCATGGTTCAGCAAACTGTCGTAGCTCAGATGCAATCATTTAGCTAAAGAGAAGAATATTCTATACCCTGCATATTGGTGCTGACTGTTGTGTTTTCTAGCTCCCAGGTCTAGAGTTTCATAGGTGTGCCTAAACAAATTTTACCATTTCTAGAAAATATCTGAAAAGATCATGATCCAATAGATATATAAAAGAAAAAGAAACTATGTACGTGCAATACAAAAATGGGCAGCGGTGTACAACTACATGCTATGCAGTTGGTAAGTGGGTCCACTCATATGATAATTAAAAATAGAACTTAGGGATAGATCCTAATCTACTTCTTGGGCCCACAGGTGGACTTGCACTGAAATTCAATCCTTTTCCATTCTGTTTGATTTTTCTCAAGTTTGTTCTCCTGGTAGAAAAGCTTACCCAGAGACTCCTGAACAGACCTTTTAATGATGAACCCCTGAAGAATAAAGAGTTTGCAGTGCTGATGCTGAGCAACCAGAGGGATCCTGTGAATACATCTTAGCATGCCCTGTACATTCCCACAGTCTGCCTGGAGACATATTGGCAACGGTGCACAGGACAGCCCTGACTGGCTGACCCAGAATGGCTGTGTCTCCTTGCAGCAGAACATGGAGATTGTGAAGGGGATGTGTTCTGTTCCCTGCTCAGCTGGAGCAGAAAGGTCCAGTGATTGACATACTGCCTCCACTGAGGGGGAGAAAGAGGGACAGGAGCAAAGCACTCTGGGATGCTAGAGCACTGTGCTGTAGGGCTGCGTGAAGCTTCAGGTTCAGATTTGATTCAAAGGAGATTCAGCCCTATTCGGTGGCCGAATCTCTGAATCCAAATCAGGAGACCAATAAAAAGGTCTGAATCAATTCAAAGTTCTCCAAATTGATTTGGAAAAGATTTGGAGAGCTTTGGAGATTCAGGCAGTCCCCACTTGCTGCCACCGGAGCTGGATCTGGACTCTGTGCCGATAAGTTTTGCGGGGGGGAGCTGGAGGAAGGAGGAGTGGACCATGGGGGACCCCCACCAGGCCCTGCCTGCTTCCCCAGCTTCCCTGAATGCCCTCCAAACTCCTGCCCACTCTCCCAGGCCCCCCCACCATGGCTGCCCCACCTGGTCCCAGCTTCCAGTTTTTAAAAAATAATTTTAAAAAGCTCCTCACTTACTGGCTGCTGTCAGGTGGGGGGGCAATCCCTGCTGCCCCCCACTGCCTCACATTGCATGGAGGGGCTGTGCCACGAGCCCCCACCCACTCTCCCAGCACATCTATAGCTGCCTGCCCACCCCAGCTCCCTGCTCTGTAAAAAAAAAAAAAGGCCCTGCACTGATCAGCTCCTGCAGTGGCCACTGGGGCTTCTGGGGGCTTATGGCAGAGCCCCCCATGCAGTGCAGGGCAGTGCGGGGCAGCAGGGATTGCCCCCCCTCCCCCCGCCTGGCAGGAGCTGATGAGTGTGGGGCTTTTTTTTTTTTAAAGAGCTGATGCTGGCGCTGGGTGGGGCAGTCATGGGGGTTGCTAGGAGAGTGGGTGGGAGATGGGGGCTTGTGGCAGAGCCCCCTATGGAGCGTGGGGCAGTGGTGGACAGCGGGGATCACTCCCCCGCCAGGAAAGCAGCTAGTGAGTGCTAGGCCTTTTTTTTTTTAAAGAGCCTGTGACCAGGTGAGGCAGCCATTGACAGGGCTGGGAGAGCAGGTGGGGGATGGGGCCTGTTTGATTTAGAGATTTGGCCAATTCAGTGGTGGCCGAATCTCCAAATCAGATTTGGCTAAATTGATTCAGGATAGTGATTTGAATCACCGAATTGAATTACTGTCCCCCAAATCAGCTGAATCCGAAGCAAATACTAGCTGCTTCACACAGGCCTACTGTGCTTTGGCTTCTCTCAGAAGAGAACATGTACAGATGTTCACTGTCCCAGAAGAAGCTTTCCTGGGAGTAATTTAACCCTGGTTGTTCCCAGATTATTTTTCTCCTGGAGCAGCCATTTTTGCTCTGGGAGAAAAATCCTGAACATCTACACTTGTAGTTTTGTCTGGGAGAGCAGCAAGTCTCTCAGGAGAAACTGAATATCTGTACATAGCCACATATATTTTTATACAATGCTGTGAAACTACCCTTAAAATTAATTCATGAAAAAGGAGCAAGCAGGAGAAGAAGGAGCCACCCATCTTGTATCAAGAGATTTGCAAAGACTTGAGGACAAAGGAATAGAAACATATTGAACGACCGAAGTCCACTTAGATACCTAATAGATAGAGTAGAATCATAGGGCATTTATACACATGCATTTTTGTGTTGCACCACACTGGAAATCCAGTGTGTTGGAGCAGACTCGATTAATCGAGTCTGTTCTGCACATGATGAGCACAGTGCTGCATCACATGCTGTATAAGTGGCAAAATGCACGTTGGCAAACACCTTTGATGTGTTTTAGTTCAAAAGCATGCCGCTGCCATTTTCTCAGCGCTGATGCACATTTCGCCATTTATATCAATGCATGCTCTGCAGCACAAGCATGTGTACAAATGCCCATACTCTTTGGCTTTTACTTATAGGAGCACAAATACAATACTAGTCCTTAACATCTATATAAAAGATAAACATTTCGTAACTTAGTGGTAAACCTCCTCACCAACATGGCTACCATTAGACATGTGGGTGTCTAAACACAGGCAAAGGAAGGTATTTAAAAGTAGGACCCTAAAGTTCAGATTTTGGCTAAATTTTCAGAGCTCAGTATTTAGAATCTCCTTTTGAGATCGAGGGTAAAATCTGAGTATTGCCAGTCTATCAGAGTATAACACGCAAAGTTGGAACCAAAAGGCCCTTTTATTAGTTTAAATAAAGACAATATGCTGGATCTTTGGACAAGAGAGAGAGGACTGTGTATAGGTTGTGATATGCCTTGGAATTCTATGGAGAGTTACCTTCAAGGCCAGAACCCTCTTGATTTATGTTTTACATGGAGAATGTCTAGGACTGCATTAATGACACTACTTTACTCAGAACTGACATTGCCAGTTCTCTGTTGTATTATCTTAAATCCCATACTCTTGGTATCTTTGGATTTGCTAAGAATCTCATCTTTCATTTAAAAAATCTAAATGTATCTCATTCATGCCTGCAGAGAAGAGCTTGAAAGCATGACCAGAATATATTCTAAAAGCTGGGGGGAAAAAAAGACTAATAAAAAGAACCACTTCTTTTTGTTTTGACTCTCATGATTTTTGAGCCAATGACATGATCTTTTTATGGCCTGTCTCATGATTTTTGAATGCTTCAGTTTGGAAATACTGCAAATGCATCCAGATATTTTTTAAAAATCAGCTTCAAGTACATTTCTGAGATACACTCTTTGGTGTTTAGCTCTGAGTAGAACAAGATTATTTTAAGTAGAGTTGATGCAAGAGACACTGACTGACTAAAGCTATCCTCACCTCTTACTATCAAACTTATGCTCTGACATTCAAGGGCAGAATGTATAACTAGGAGTAATCAGCAAAAAACAAAGCAAGGGCTTTTGCTCAGCTCATTGGATTTTCTTTGTTTGTGAGAGGCAAGGATTTTTTAATGATATATTTTACTGGACCAACTATAGTATATTATTGGAAGAGAAGTTTGACATACTTTCAAACCTGAAGAACGGCACTGTGTGCCTAAAAGCTTAACATTTCTCCCAACTATACCATTGGTCCTATAAAAGATATCATTAAGAAGTCCTTGCCTCTCATATTTCCTGGAGCATCAAAACCGCAACATCACTCCAACCCTAAGTATAATATGGTAACTTTTGAATGCCACATCAGAAAATGGCTCAGTGTCAAAACCCTAAAGATTTTAATGAAACTCAGAAACCTGCAAAAAGGAAATGCTAGATACAAGGTGTCTGTGCTTATCTGGTTAGCAGAACCACCTGCTTTAACCAAGTCTGCAGCTGACATAAACTCCTGCCAACATAAGAATCCTACCATGCTTGTTCTACCATGTTCTACCAATAGAATTTAAAAATTAGCACACTGAATAACATCTCATAGGTAAGAAAAAGAAGGAAAAGGATATGGGGAAAGTGGAATGAATGTTGTAGTGGGGAGTGGGGCAGAATGAAAGAAAATGGTATGGGAGGTGAGGGACATGGCAGGCATATAGTGTCCCTTTCATGGGCAGGAATAATGGGAGACATTGATCAGACAAAGGGAATAGAGAACATGCTGAGCCCAGGCACAGGTAGAATAAGAAGTATGAGCAGGAAAAGAGTCTTTTGGAAATTGAGAGCCCCTGGAAAGAGGAAAATTAAAAAGGGCAGATACACAGAGCTGCTGGCTAAGCAAGTGGGTGAGGAGAGTGCAGGGAAGCCCCAAAATAGATATGATTTGGGGAGCACAGGGAGAGTGTGGGAGGCCTGGAGGGATGCAAGGATTGGCTGACATGTACAATAAACTTGCTACAGAATCACTAAAGTGTGCAACCCTCCAGTTCTGAGCTAAGATTATCTTTGTAATAGAAATTTAAAATGGAATGACTTGCTATACAATATTATTTCCTAGCTTCACCTTTCAGCCAACCCTGTATCTCTGGGCTCCTTTTCTCTAATAGAAATTCCCTGATAAATGTAGGCACTGCTCTGCAAGAATGATGAATGCTACATAAGGATTTTTATGCCAAAGTTTATTTTATTCTTTTTATAAATTAGATTTAAAAATAGGATAAGATAGTGCCAAACAATTGTGTATTTTCAGGTGAAAAGTTATGAGCACATGAAAACTGGTCTGTAGTGAAATTGCTATTTCAGGCTTAACTAGAGCAACTGCTGCAATAAAATGCATTCATACACTGTTCCTCATGGTGCTTAAGATTCAATCACAGCTAGAACTGGCATCAAATACAGTCGATTATGATTCTAAAATGGATTTAGCTTGCCCAACTTGCCTATTTTCTGTGCAGGCAAAATCTTCACTGATTCCAAAGGACTGCTGAAGAAGAGCTAGAAGCAAAGATTTAAGGGGAAACTGGATATCAGGTTTCTGTTTTGGGTTCACCTTCGATAATGTTTAAAGACCTTCATCCATGAGTAGGTAAATATTTTCAAAGTAGGAGGGCCAAACACTAAAATCTATCACACCAGGTATTTTAGTACATGGGTGGGGAAAAAACAGTATGGCAGAAGACTCTGAGACCCAGAAAGAAAGCACATCTGAAAGACTTTGGGCCAACATGTCTATAAGCTTTGAAGGAAGCGCCATAACATAAATCTAAACTAAATGGCACAGATAAAGAAATATTTTCAGTAATGGGATCAACTCATCTAGACTGCATAAGGACCCTGGCAGTAGCTTACTGTACAGGCTGCAGTCTTTTAACAGCACAAGCTGAAAGTTCTGCTATAAATTATCAGTTTTGGAAATAACAAAACGCAGTAATTAATTTCAAGCTAGCCTTTGTATTAAGCAGGCATCTCAGTCTGGTTATTGTATTAATATGATATAAGGAAGCTTTTTCTGTGAATGGGTTTGTGCAAACATTGCCAGGGGTTCCTCCACCCCAATGCTTTTAATGCTACCGAATGATTGATTGTTAGTCTGTGCTGAGTGGCCTAGTTGCATGGCAAGCTCGCCTGGCAAATCAACTTTTCTTGCAGACCCACTTCCCTCCCCACAGGCACCTTCTGAAAAGTGCAGCATACAATAACTCACTAGTAATTTCTATAATGATGAGCCACTAGGATGAGATACTGCCTTTCTTGCTGGAAGCAGTTGGACAACTTGTCAGTGTCTGTTATGTTACCGTGTCATGTCACATTTTATGTGACACAGCCTCCAGGGCTGTATATTTGGAGGTTCATGAACCCCTTTCTGATGGTCATTGGAAGGTGTTTGGAGCAATAATAGTTTTTCATCATTTTGGTTATAATGAAAAATATTTTTAGATTGAAAACAAGGAAGCTGAGGAGAGGCGCACATTTCACTATTGGTCTGTATAGGTCTGTTATTAGCAAGGCCAGCAACCACATGCATTGTCCCTCATGGTAAGCCATCAGAAGAATCCCAGGAACCAAATGCAATGGGAATCCAGTAGCAGGAATCTGTAACTAGTCCATTTTTTTATTAATCTTTCTTGTCCTTTGCTCCCCTATGCTGTACAAAATCCTTCCAGAGATAGCATTTTCACTTTGTAGGACGTTGCTATTTCCAACCGTAGTGCCAGTCTCACATCCTACAACTTCATGTTTGATGAGTAGAGGGATAAAGTAGTACAATTGGAGAGAAGATTAACAGATCAATGAACAGGCAGAAAATAAGCACTAACACAAAACTCTGGGTACAGTAGGCCTTCCTCATTTACACTTGCAGACCCTTCAGTAACTCCATTAATGTCAGTGACATGACATCACTAATATACATGAGAGAAGAAGCAGGCCAAATCAATTCTTTCAAAGCAATGTTGGTGTTAAACTGGCTCTATACATCATCTTCCTATGGGACAATGTGGACATTCAGATAGCTCAGGGTTGAGAGGCCTATAGAAGAAGAGAAAAGAAGAAAAAGAAAAATTGTTAATGGTTTTGATAGGTGTAACAGGGGCCTGCTCAGGGCCAATCTCAGTGTGGCCTGCCCACCAGTCCCTGGGCTAACCGCCCGTGTTCCCACCCGCCATGCCTTGTTGTTAATGAGTTAACTCAATGTTAATAAGCGGGAGGCTGCCCATTTCCTGCCCCAATGCCAGGGGGTGCTATCTGTGACTCTGATCCTCCCCTACACCACAGCCCAAGCCTCGCAGATGGCATCTAGATGTTCTCATTGTCACTGGCCCCCACACTGGGCCCCAGAATCCTACTATTGAACCCCACCTGGATTCCTCTCATCAGGTGGTTTCTACTGCTGTCATACCAGACAACATAGCTGCCTGAGCTGCTTCCCCTTCAGGTGTGATCCCCCCACAAGGACCTTTGGCTCACTAGCCCTGGCCCACCTCCACACCAGTCAGGATCCCAGGCCCTCAGCTCTTGGGCGTTCCTCGCGGTGGGCCCCTTCAGCCCTTCTGGTCCTGGCCCCAGCACGGGCTAGTCAGGGGAAGTTCAGACAGGCCTGAGTGTATGGCCTCACTCTTTCTCCATGGGGTCCACCTTCTTGACTCTCCAACAAGGGGTAACCCACCCAGTTGTGGGGGCTAGGGGTTAAGGCACCCCGACCTGCCTTTCACCAGGGTGGTAACTGGCCTGGCATTTCCTGGGGGCTCCCGTGCCACTGAGAGCCCCACCAGGCCACCCACTCCTGGCAGGGTGCAGTTTTAGGTCATACCCAGGACCAGGAGCCTCCTTACCATCCCCTACAGCTCCTTCCCTTACCTCCAGATGATATCAGCAGCCCTCTGGCCAGGCAGTGTTGTTGCCTGGCCTCCAGCAGCAGAACTGCCTTGTTTATATGGGCAGCCCCAGATCCAAAATGGCTGCCCTCATCAGGCACCTGGCAGCTGCCAGCTCCAGGCTCTTAAAGTGGCAGGCACAACCAGTGCCCTGCCACAATAAGTTTTTAGTTTAATATATTTGGGCCAAAGCCGAAAGATTTTCCTTATGTTCTTCATAGTGATCACTTGGACAAAAATCAGAATGAAACCAGTGTCAGCAGGAACCGAATTAAAATGGTAAACATTTAAAGATTTGGTTCTTATTGATAATAAGAGTTGCACTGTCACAGGATCTACCATGCGTGAACTTCAAAGCATTTCATATGTAGGGTTTAATCTGAATCCTGCCCCTGATAAAAGTAGATGTTACAATTCTTTTTTAAAGAGGAGTAAACTGAGATAAATTCTGGATTCTGCACCCAGGTCATGCAGTGCTTTGGACAACGAGTAGTACTGTCTAGCAATTAAATAATAAATTCCAATATGGCAGATGATAAGGAAAAGTAGCCAATGAAAGGAAGCAAATGATCTAAGCCACTGCTCTGCTAAAGGATTTGGAAAGGCAGCAATGGAGACTATATGGGCCCCAGCTGGAGCATGTCTGACCCATAGCTTCCACTATCAAAAGGAAATTAAAATGCCTTTTTTTTTAAAGGACACTTTTCTTAAATGTATTTAGAAAATGATTATCACCATATCCTTCCCCATCTCCTCTTTTCCTATGGCTCAGAACTACAGGAACCAGATGCTAAGCCAGAAAGGACATTGTTCCACCTGCAACATCTGGCTCTTTGGCAGGCCATACAGGAAGCTTCAAAGTTGCATCTCTGCTTCTCACATGGGTAGGCTGCTGGTTGGCTGCTTTATCTTCTTCGATGTAATTTTCCTTTGATTTACCTATAATTCAGAGGAACTGATGCATTTGTATCCATTTTGAATAAGGTTCTATACAAATGCCTCATTTGATCTCTAGGCAGATCCTTTTATTTCCTCTTATATGTTCTCTACTTTAATTCGTGGCTTTACTGCTGCTCAGAGTCAGCATGGATGATACTTGCATGCATAGTACAGCCTTTTTCTCCAGACCTAAAGTTAAATATCAGGCTCTTGGCCATGCAAAACAAAATATAAATTAAATGAATTCAATGAGATTTTTACTTGGCATAAGGAATTTCTTAAAGGCGAGGCATACTGCTGTTACCTACACTCCTGAACTGCTCATTTCTACCATACCTCACTTTTACTTCTGTAAGATTTTTTCCAACCTCTCTACTTCTAAGTATTAAATCAAGTAAATAAAACATGAAAGTGACATTGACATGAAACCGAAAAAGCAAGGACACAAGTTAAAAATGGCTCATCACCCTTCAGCACCATGCAGTCCAGTGAAACTACACTTAGATATTACCAGACAATTTAATGTCAAAATATCAAGAAGTGTATATATAATGTCATTACGTCGTGAGATAATGACATATAGGGATAGATATTATTTTACCTACTAGGTGGCTAAATGTGATCCTATTCTACCTTGTTCAAGTTGCTGCAAAACAGTTAACACAAAAGGTGGATAAGTCATCCTCCTTCTTGCTGCTTATTTTGTGATTTAGTCTCAAGGCTAAGATGACAATGTATTATAGAAGTAGATGCATTTATAGATTGCCAGAGACTCTAACAGGGTAAAATAAAATCACACTTAGGCATCTAAGGATAGAAACAGATGTTCTAGATGAAGTGGATCAGCTATACTAAGATGTGTCCTGGCACATCTCATCCCCTTCATTAGATAAAACACACATTGCCCATTTCCCCACCCGAGACAATGGGTGGTGTGTTTTCCGTTTTCAGAGATATGCCCCTGGCAATCTCTGAGGGGAGTCTCTAGAAGCAGGAGAAGTTAGGATTCCTCACTTCCAGAGACATGTCTCAGAGATCCTGGGGGTGTATCTCTGAAAGTGGGGAAAGCCAGGCGGGTGCCCTCAGGGGGGCTGATGGGTGTGGACAGATCCAGGCTGCCTGTGCTGTTCTTCCATAAAGTAAACAAACATCTGCTGCAACAAAGTGACACAAATTGTTACTACTTTGTGTTGTGCCCACACATCTGGGCATGTGTGGTGTGACAAAGGGTTTGGATATCTGTTTGCATTCACTCTGTGCCGCTGTAAAAATTTTTAGGGCTGCACAAACCAAAAGCAACTAGACATCCAACTCTTTGTTGCGCCACACATGATCGGATTTGGGGCTGCAACAAAAGGTGAAGAAAGGTGATATCTGCTCCCACCCTCATTTCACTTAGCCACTTTGAGTTGTCCAGGATCTGGCTCATAATGTCTTACAGTGTACAAATAGTGTATAGTACAATGGAACCCTGATTAACCCTCTAAACTGTACTTTGATACACTTAATACATATGAAATTATTTATATTAAGTCATTAAGGCCTACATTCTGGTTTTAATGTCATAGCTCACACTAGAGGAAGTGGAGAGAAACTGCACTGCAGCTGCAATCCCTTCTTTGACTTCTGACTGACTAAGGTAGAATGAGTTCCTTCTGGGTAATCATAAGGAACAAGCTGGAGGGGGTAGACAATGTCCATTCGCCTCCTGCTCATCCCCTTTCAGGTAGCTATTGCCCACAAAAGCACTAATAATGAACAATTATTCTTCTCTGAGATCATGAATGGACTCTGTAAAAGGAACCAGGGATAAGGAAGCTCTTTGTTCTCTCCTACTCTGCGCCACTTCCATTGTGCTCTGCTGTAGGCTGAGCATTGAGATCAAAATATTTGATCCCCATTTTTCCACTATGAGACAGGCATTCTATAATGACTATATTAAACATAGGAAAATTCAGATATGGAGAGATTAATATCCATTTTTGTTGACTTGCCACTCATTTGGGGTTCCTCAGTTTTGGGGAGTTCCCATCCTGGAACATCCCAAAGTTTTGGAGTCTTTAAATTTTTGAAATATTAGACCACAACTTGCCTGAATTCACATGGCAAGTATTCTGCAATGTTGGGAATGAAGTCGGGTATTCTTGCCTTCAGCTGTTTGCTGTAAATATGCTGGGCTAGATCCTGCTGCTGTTACTGGTAGTAGCTCTATTTCCAAGTCTGTAGGCTCTTGAGGACAGTGACTATGGCTTCATTTAAGTTTGTAAGGTGTCTAGCACAATACGACCCCTGTACTGGGATGATTAGGTACCCCCCCACACACCACCCACATACAAAACAACAATTAAAGTCAATGGGGCTGATTTCATTGAGTATTGCACCAGTGTAATGGGAAAAGGATATGATCCCTCACATTCCAACTTTATGAAAACAGGTGTAAAAAAAAGACAAAAATATTTCTGGCTGGAGCTTAGAGAGGAAGATTTTGAAACTGAGTATAAAACATGATGTTTTGCCTCTCAGGACTTCCATAATGATCTCAAGACCCGATCTCATACCATACCTGGTATGCTTGTTTCAGCCCCTACCAGCCCAGATGCAATTAGAAGGCCCCAACTGAGATTATGTTCCTAGTGTGCTAGTTACTCTAGAGACAGAAGTCCAAAAAATTTAAAATTTAAACCATCAAGGACAGATAAAGGGTAGGAGTGGAAATAGAGGTACAGTGAGCTGCTGAAGGTCACATGACAAGCCAGAAGCAGAGATGGGACTAAGACCTAAATCTCCTCATACCTATTCCCACATCCCATATCAGGCCTTTCATATTCAGCAGAATTCAAGCTGTCACACCCATTCTTCAGGACAAAACATTCACCACTGGACTGGACCTTGCATCATACCAACCACATAAACTGAAAAAAGTAGGAGATGAAACCCCAGAAGTTAGTGTTTTAGCCCAGAAACACTAATGTAAAGCCATGTATAGCAGCCCTAAGTAATATACATGGTATCTTTCAGTTGGTAGGCTTCATTATAAGCCAGCCACAGCTTGTTTATGCAGGAAGTGAGATGTCTATATTGTATGCTTGATTCAAAAAGAAAATAAAAAGAACCAAATAGGATCTGAGAGCAATAGCTTCCAGGGGATTCTCCTTTTCTAACATCAAAGGAGCAACCAGCTTATTCAACACCTTGAGCCCCTACAGGATGACAGTAAAGAACAAAATATTTTCACTCACTTGACCCAACTTTGTATGTTTTGAAGGAGAAGATGGCAAGAGAATTTCAAAACCTCACAGGAAAATTAAATTCCTCCACATTTGTTGATCCTACTGAAAGCAAACCTAATAATAAACAAATAAATGCTGGTTACACATACACAAAACAAGACAACTGGAGCTTAACAAGAAATACAACACAGGGCCAGAAAGCAGTGTTAGTCTGCATCCAGTACTCACTGATTTATACTACTTGAGGATCTGGCCCATAAATCATATCTGGGAAGCAGACAAGATAGAACTAAATTCAACATAGGTGCAAGACAGTGAAGTCAATGTTCTTGCACTAATTTGCACCAAGTCTTAATGGTCCATACTGTACAATATTGTAAATCCAGTCCCAGTTGGTGTAAATCAACAGAAGCCCTTGAACTTCCAGGGTTTGACCATCTGTTACATTATATTCAATTTCACATTTCATTGCATGTTATTAAGAGTAAAATTTAACAAAGAAAGTAATTTTTAAAAGGGAACCTTCTCTCTTCCCCAGTCTCACACAGTATGACAGGACAACTCAAGGTACCCAATATATCAGAGAGAACAGCTGAATGAAATGACTGCTCAGTCATTACAGCTATGACCAAATCCTGCCTTCAAATGCCTGCATGCAGTTCTGATGGAGAGCAGAGTCCTGGTCTCTGGGACCAAGATTAGGAAAAAAGGAACAGAGAACTGGAAGGAAATCCCTAGGCTACTGAGTCTAGTCCTCAGCATTTGCAGGCATCTATCCAGAGTCCTAAAAAAATCATCCATTCCAGCTCCCGTTTCTCATACACACGTACCCCAGACACAGGGACATTTATTAAACAAAACCAACCCCCCCCCTAAAACGCACTGCAGATACAAACCAGTTGAGACAGGGGTAGCACAAACAAATACCCTGCACATGCACACACATGCATGCATGCACGCATACACACACTTGTTGCCAATCTGTTTTGAGGAAAAAAATCCCTCCTGATTCAACTCTGGAGAGCAGGTTGATCCTGAGAAGAAGAACAAGACCATCTACCCAGGTACCTGAGAGGTTTCCAAGTGCTGGCAAGATCACCAGCCCATTTCAATCAAAATTTCCACTTTGAGCTGTGGCCAATGTCCAATGTTTCAGAGGAAGGTTGCAGAAAACCCCCCTGAAGCTCCCAGTTGCCAATAAAAAATTCACAAAGAGAAAAAATTTCCTTCTGGGTCCCCACAGGTGAGCAGAAGTCCTGAAGCAAAAAAGTCTCTTCTTGCAGAAGATTATCACAGAGAAAAAGGGAACAGTCAGGGAATAGGGCTGGAGTCACGGAATAGCCATGGTCTGCAATAGATTCCTCCTTGTTCTTGGCTCAGTATATCTTTGAACAATAGATACTGATTTAATTAATTCTGTTGATAGCACTGATGGCCATTGGAGAGACCAAAGGCTTCTCAAGGGCTTGGAAAACAAGCTAGGCCTACTGTTTGTCTTAGACTATGTCTCGGCTTACCTGGCTGGATACAAAGAAGACTGGATGTTAGTCAATTCCCACCGTTGTCAGAGCATGTGCGTTTATGCATTTCTGGTAACTCTGCACAGCTTCTATACAGCAGCTGTGCTGCCTGAACACAGAATGCATTCTGGGAAGGCACCAGTTACTGAATGGACAGCAGCAGTCAGCAACATTTTTTATTGTATAGCAGAGTTAATCAATGTCTGGGCAGTGGGGGCATGTAGACCCCCAGGTTGTGCAGAGCAGGATCAGTCCTTCCAAGGATTTCCCCTGCCATACCGGCAGTTCATTCCTCCTCTTCCCATGCATTCAGTCTGCGCAGCCTGTCACCTCTCCTTGCCATGTGCACAGCCCTGTTGCTTTCCCAGCTGCGTGCACAGCCAGGCTCCTCTCCCCCTGACTACAAACTGAATGTGGGTGCCTCCAGGAGTGGGGGCAGGAAACAAAAGCTGAAAGAGAGAGGGGAACCCAAAACCCCCCAACTGCCATAGCAAAAGGAGCAATGGAAGGACCGATGGCAAGGTGGAAGCCTGCGAGCTACATGTAAACCACCTGTTGATTGCATGCCATCCGTGGGCCACCAGCTGCATTGCCCTGCTGTACAGTAATTCACTGAGGGGTCCAGTGTGAGTGTTATTTGATAAATCATATTACCTGCAGACCCAAAAACAGAGTTTCCCATTTAGACCCTGCCACTTTTCCTCATGCCAATTGGCTATCATAGATAGACCATTTGTGAAGAACCATAATTTCCTGACCCAGTCTGTAGCTCTTGTTTTCTTACTGTAATTTCATAACTGTAAAGGAACCAAACTATTTCCCTGACTTTCACCCCAAGCTATTGAATAAAAGATTAAATTTGCTGCTTCTAAAAGACTTATCAACTCTTTCGTGCTTCTTTCTACAAAGAAAAAAAACCAAGAAAACCCAAGCCATTTGAAGTCAACAGTGCACTCAGCACCACTGAAAATCAGGTGCCCTGGTTCTTAGATATCACGGTGATTGGCACCTGACACATCCCTAGACAGCTTGTTGGGATAAAGTATTGCTTTTTCAGAATCCTGTAGCTAATCCAAGCATGGTCAAATTACATTAAAAACCATACATAATCCAGTCCTGTGACCCCTACATAATAACAGTTTATCTTACCCTGATCCATCTGGTTAGAGTATTCACACTTTCCATTCAATTAGCCCAACTCTTTTTGATCATGGCAGCACAGAACAAACATCATGTCAAGGGTATGGTTTTAGGATGCTCACCCTTTTCATGTCTTAACTCAAACTCTGCCATTTTGATGCTTTTTCTTTCCCCCAGTCCTCCTCCTACATTTCATATAATTTTCAAAGGGTTTTTTTCTACAGCACCTTGTCAGATCTTCTTCCACTGTTTCCTGGAGTGTCTCAATAGGCAATGGCAGGTACCGTTCTTTTCAATCATTACCTTCTTCTTGCACATGTGTGAAATTAACAACATTGTTTATGAAAACACCATTGATTAAGCACTAATTATATGTTTATCTGAAGTCAGAAGTGGCACATGAAATAAGATATCTTAACAGCAATTACAATTCTCTTTCTCCTTTTCTAACTTCTTTAGAACATATACATTTCTTTTTCCTTCCAGTAAATTCAGAATCTGAGTTTTGCTATGGTTTTATTGGAAGCGGTAGCCCCTTCTGTCTCTGACATTATATAAATATATAGTGTTTAATATACATCTTGTAGTTGGGAATCAGAAGTACTACGCTGACCTGGGACACATGTACTAAATACCCAGGAGTAATAGTTGGTGTTAACCTTCAATAAATGGATGGATTATATTACAAATAATAAGATAGCTAAATATAGGCACAATCTATGAATTAAACATTGCTAACTTTGCATGATGTTAATTTATGCTGGCATATCTTGATCATTCTGATGTTGCTGTGTCCTTCTCAATGCTTTTTAATTGTTCACTAGTTGTCCTTTACAATCCAGCTGCTGGCTACAGTAAAATAAAGTGTAAGCCATGTCAACATCATGTATGTATATTAAACACTATATATTTATATAATGTTAGAGACAGAAGGGGCTACCGCTTCCAATAAAACCATAGCAAAACTTAGATTTTGAACTGTTAGAAACATCTATCACTCTAGGCTGACAATTGTTGTACAATTGCTAAAGCTTTCTTTTAATTTTTAGGCAAAAAAGCCTTAGCACCCTACATGTAACAAAATGCTACATTATTAAGAACAAATTCATTTATTTGTGTTACGAGGGCCCTTAGAGCCCACAGCCAAAATCAAGGAAATTTTGTGCTAGGTATTGTCAAAAACACAGAGTGAGAAATAGCAACTGCTCCAAAGAACTTGCCGTCTAAACAGACAAGAGAGAAAAATGGTTGAAGAAAAAAGGCAGACTCCTAGACCACAGAGAGATGCCTTACTCAAGGGCACACAGGAAGTCAGTGGCAGCACTGAGAAGAGTGCTCATACTTCCTGGATCTCACTTCACACAAGCCACTGCACTGCTTTTCCTCTCTTTTTATGGATGCTGTGATAAGTATATACACACATAAGACCGATTCAAAGCACTTGCAGCTGAAGTCAACTGGAGCTCCAGGCATTCGGCACACTCCAGGCAAATATTTCCTGCACCAAGAACTAGACACTTGCAAGACAACAGTTTGGGGGAGGGAGAATGTGGGGATTGTTAACAAGGAGAAATGATGGTTGAACAGATGGATTTCAAAGAGGAGAGAGAAAGTACTTAGGAGGTGAGGAGAAGAAGCCTGTTCCAAGTGGATGGAGACAGGAGGAGGCATGAAGCCAAGGAGCGAGGGTGGGCTGAACATTGCAGGGCATGGGAGTGCTGTGAATGGATGCTTTCTCCACTGCTGAGGTACAAGAGGCAATACGCGTAGAGTTAGCTGTATATCAGTGTGGAAGGTGTTCATCTGCCAGATCAATGGGTTCAGGATAAAAACCTACAGAGTGATGTAAGGTGATCATTTAGATGGGAGCAATACTTGCATGACATAAGACTTTGTGCTCACATATTTATTACAAAGTAGCAATTTATTTGGTGCATTATAAAGTCAATGCTCTGTTCAATAGAAATGCTGTTTGACTAATGTATATTCTGCCTCATTCTTTTGATTTGTTCCTCAGAAATCTGCTTATGCCATAGAGCTCCTTCTTGGGAGAGACTTTCAAAGGCTCCTAGGGGAATTGGATGCCTACACATTTGGGCCTTGAAAAGATGTTCCATCCCTTTGCTAAATCTATAAGGTACTTCCTAGTGAGACTAGGAAGGATGACAGAGATTTGATTACTCTTCCTCTCCACACTTCCAGATATTTATCAAAGTTGGTCTTTTTCAAGTCAGAAAATAGGCCTAAGAATATCTTCCATATTTTCATATGATCTCATACTTGCAGTAGGCACTTCTGATGATATAAAGTTGACTGTTCACCAACATTATATCCAAATTCAACACCTGGTTCATTCTTACGTTCTAACAATTCCTGAAGATGGTGGAATGAATGAAATTACTAGAACCAAGCAAAGAAAATGAGGCTTGCTGTTAGAAGACATGACAGCCACTTCATAGTAACCCATAAAAACTCCTAGGCTGAAATGACAAAATAAGGCTTTCATTTTTCATACTTCTCCCTAAAGAAATGGGACAAATCCTGATCATCTTTATCACATCCTGGTATCAAAGGAATTGCTCAAACAAGTAAGGAGGGGAATGGGTTTTGGCTTCATGGGAGTTTTGTCTTTGGTTTTAATGATTTGTCATTTATGCTTCTCCTCTGCTTTTGCTCTTCTACACATTTCTTAGTATTTTGTCACTCTAGCTCTGCAGATCAGGAGATTAGCCCAATCCTGGGGAATAAGGCTTTGGAGCAATAGCAACCATCCTCTCAATGAAATAGCCCTATATGATGAGCTCAATAAATTAATATAGTTTTGAAAAAAGACAAGGCCTTTCTTTTGCCCTCTCTAGATCAAGTCCCATCTGGGAAGCCAGTGCCACCAATTTACCTCCATGTTTACTGAAAGCATGCACTGAAAACCCTACAAAGCCGTCTCAAGAAAAAGAGAATTCTACAATGCACAGAATAATAAATACTGAAAATTATATGTTTAATTCATACGGCAAATTACCAGAGATTACTTGTACAAGTAGCTGCAATGTCCTTAAAATTATTCTTTAACTGAGGAAAAGTTTTCTGACCTTTGGAGGAAATGCTTGCTTCTAGCTATGACTAAAAAGAGATTTCCTTCTTTCTCTGTTGTGTTAAGAATCTTTTCTTCTTATAAAGAAGGCACCACAGTGGTTTATAACTGTCATAAAAGCCTGCAATCCTTTTGAGGTTAAGCTACTCAGCTATTCAACTTTTACTACAGAAACTTTGAAATTCAAAAAGAAAAAATAATGTAAGTTTTTGAAGGACATGTGTTGCTGTAGGTGATCCTGTTAATTAAAAGTGATTGCCTGCTAGGAAATCATACTTTAAAAAGTTTCATGAATTTATTAGAACCCTGAAGGTATCTTTGTATGCACAGGGCTTTACATGCCATTTATGCAATTTTGTTTCAGATCTGTTTAAAGCTTCACTGACACTCCCAGAGCAGGGAACAGCACTGCTAGCATTTGTATGTATTTTGGCTAATTGAATGATGTGAAAATACATACTAATGAAGCTTTACCAGAGATGTTTGCTGAGGATAGCTTAAGTTTCATTTTATTTTATACTAGGGGTATTTTTTTTAACATTTAAATTTTTTTTTTTTGGATGATTTATCTTTCTGGAAGACAGAGATTCCTAAGCCTTTTGTGTAGTAAATAACACATTATTTTATAGCATTATGCTTGCAAATAGCTATATAAATGTAAGTATGTGTGGTTTTTTAATAGAGATAAGGAGAAACAGATAAAATATAATCTATAAGGTGAGCTAAAACAGTACTAATTATTAATAGCAGGAAAGTATCATTTAAAATGTGATACCAATGAAAGCCTTTTATTACATTTTGTTTTCCAGTTGCTAGTTATACTGATTGTTTTTTAATTGATCATTACTTAATTATCCATTTCTGCACAAATCCATTTGGGAATACTGTCATATAGACTTTTCCCCTGTGATGCTTTACTACCCCTTGACACCAGTATTTGAGGAATAAATGATCAAGACATATTATTTGTTTATCTTTTTACCTAAACCATGGAAAATATCAAAGAGGAGGTATAGGAATGTATTTGCACTTGAGTGCTGGGACTTAAATCCCCATACTTCCAAACTAACTGTGGGTATCACTGTTTTGTCAGTACCTGACATGAACAATCAGCTAATTGCCTAATAAGTATTTAATTCAGGTATATGCTGACCGTATTTTTTCTTTTCAGGTCTCAGAAATTAAACAAAATGCTTTGTTTTTTCCTTTTCTATCATGTTGTTTTGTGTTTTATGGTATGTTGGATGGGACATAAACTAACCCAATGTGTAGGCAGCACTCTTGTCTCAGTATGATATCAAATATTGGGAAGTTAAAAGCAAAAAAATCTTCTGTATTTCTCACCCACAAAGAAAAAAAGAGCACTGGAAAAAAGTAAGGTGAAATCTACAGAAAGTCATTACACACTTTGATGGGTGTGTGCGCATGTAGTTGTATGTGCTTTGGAAACTGTTATGTATTTCAAAGAAATTCATGGGCTCCAGAACTGATTTGGGAATTGCCTGTGTCAGTAAATGGTAGGGACCAGACTGTGATATCAGTCCCATTAATGTAAATCTGGTACAGCTGTGTTCACTCCAGGAGCATTTCTGCTGATTTACACCATTTTAACAAAAACCTCCAGGTAGCTATAGACAGTGCACATGTAGACACTATACATGATTTGAGGAAGATGGTACATGAATGGCAGGAAGGGAAAAATCACCATTTGGTATATTTCAGTCCTAGTTTTAAATTCTTTAATGTTCTTTTAAATTAAAGCATTCTTCTCTGTTTCATTAGGGCCAGGAGCCAATTTCTTTTCATACCTAGGTTCTTGTAGTGCCCTCTCAAGTCAATGATAGAACCTTTGAAAATTAAGCCATTTATTTAGAGGTACATATACTCATATACATATATACACTTACACATATACATATATACATATATGTGTGTGTGTATGTCTGTATATATATGTATAACTAAATAAATGGCTCCATATTATAAAAATACAAATTTGTGAATTTAGTGATAATTTAAATGTTTAACCAACATATTCATGACATATGAAAAAAATGAAATATCCATTACCAATACCATGGACAGTTTGTATTTGTGATAGGTGTGACAGGTATTTGTAAAGAGTGAAATCAAAGAGTCTACATTTTGGAGGGGAATATAAAGTACAATGACAGAAGAGGATTTAAGTTTTTTGGAGCCTGCCAATAATATCTCTACCATAGATCTTGAGTAACATGTATTAGTGGATTAGATAAATGTCTCAGTTCATCTGAATGACTGACTAATGTATGAATGTGTAGTCAATGTGCACATTTATTATGTGCATCTGGCAAGGGCAGTATAAAAAATCTCTTTTGCAGAGATTCCCCTTTTGTCAAGAATTATATGTCTCCAGGCATCAGAAACATGCAGGACTTTTTCCCTGAGCAATATAAAAAAAATCAGCCAGTCAAATAACAATTATTGGCATGTCAGCTAATTTCATCATTAAATAGTCACTGTAGTATTGAGGGGTTGCATGAGATTTACATCGGAGAGGCCTGTGGGTCAATGGGAAGATTTTGTTGTCATGCAGAACATAAACATATTTTAAAGACAGGTACCTCACCATCAAAAATAATCCAGAGCCTTTTTGAGTAATATGCAACTGTTGGCCGATAGAAAATTGAATGTTCTCTCTCTCTCTCTCTCTCTCTCTCTCTCTTATTTTGCTTTTCATTTATTTTCTTCTCTTGTCATGTTTAGCTCTCAGGACTCCCCGGTACTCATATCTGGTAACTGTTTCTAGAGCAGGAGTCAGGGCCAGTTTAACTTCTCTGTCACCACTGAACACTCAAATACTCACCAGCTGTTTTTCTCTGAATAATAATAAAAAAAGACAACCTGGTGTTGTTACCAAATGCCAAGACCCTAGTTGAGATGCAGACAATGTCTCCAGGCTCCCATTATGTAGCTTCAGCCCTGAGCTCTGAAGAGTATCGATAAGGGGCACAAAATAAAACAGGGAAATCAAGAGACGCTGAGTAATAGACCTTTGAATCTTTGTTATTGTTACATTTACAAATAACACAAACCATTTTTGGGGGTTGGGAGTGAAAATGAGTTTGCAATTCAGCATTGGCCTTAATACAATATAATTTCCCATACCTCAAAAAAAGCATATTTGAACACTGAGAGTCATCCTGTTACAATGAAAGTGAATAAATCACAGCTGCGGTATTAAAGGGTCAGCCTCTTTCTTTCCATGTAAAAGGGTTACTAGTGTTCATGTTTACTGTAAACATCATCTGCCTGAATCAAATGTATGTTACTTATTTCTTGAGAATAGCTTTGTGTGCTGAGTGTTTTCTATCTTGACATGAGTTCTACTTTTCTCCTGTATCATGCATTGTTGTGCCTTTTGCACATTTTTTCATGAAAACATCTTTTCTCACACAATAAACATTTATCCAGAAATTTTACAATTTGGTTAAAAAAAGTAATCCTCCTCTAGAAACAGGGAACTGAATTTTTTGAGTGATGTTTTTCAGTCTTCTGTAAAAAAAGAAAAACGAAACCCAGTTATTAGAAACTAAAATAGTACAAAATTCCAAACACTTTTACTGAAAAGTAGGGGTTGGTTTCTCATTTAAAAAGAAAAGAATTTATATAGGTAATGCTGATATTAAAAAAATAATAATTTTAGAGAGAGAATTAGCATTTTTCAGTCAGAGGTAATTTGGAATCCAAATGTTTAGAAAGAGTGAAATCTGTACTAAAACCACCTTCAGAGTGCAATTCAGTATCACAAGAGACTTCAGTATCTCAAAAGTATCCCTAGATTTTCCAGATATTTTTCTGGTCCTATACTTAAATATGTAGGAATTATTTTTTACTGGTCATGTTCAATAGATTTTCATTGTAGATTTCACTAGAGAGTCACAATAAATTTTCATCCACAAAAATCCCTAAACTGATTTTCAAGTTATACATACAGGAATCTCTTCACCAGCCATAGAAATGCATCCACATCTGGAAAGGAGCAAGACTCAACTCACAAAAACACTATCTAAAATATTAGAGCAGGGAGTGAAAAAAAAACCTACCCCAGATGAAAATGAGGAAATCATATAAAGATACAATATACTCACCTACTCTTCTGGTTTTTATCTTCTTCTGCATATGGTATACAGAATTTTCAGTCTGTTTGCTTAGATTTAAGACCAGGAAATTTAATTAAGCAGAAAGTCACACAATAAGGAGACAATGGGATGATCAAGAAGGAAATGGCACAGCACATATGAAAATCTGCCTCAGTACATTGAGGCATGTATGCCATGTTTCTGTTAAGGTGAAACTAGCTATTTTGGTAACCTGGGCAAATATGCTGGAGAAGGGCTGGGGGTGTGCAGCCTGGATGCTGCTACCACTGCCCAGGCTCTCTGGGGGCTGTTGTGTTGGCGCCCCCTCCAAATCAGTGCTCGAGACTGGTGCCCTCCTCACTCTGCCTTAGTTACACAGCTGGCAAACACTGGGGCAAAATTTCTTCCTGGGTTTCTCTGCAGGTAAAGCATATAAACAATCCACTCCAACAAACTAGGATGGAGCAATTTGCTCCACGCGGTATTCCTGTCCTGTTACCTAGGTCAGTTTAGGAGTGGGGAACTGGATGGGGCTTCCACAGCCTGTCTTGCCATCATGAAGTCGAGAGCCCAGAGGGGTGAAGACACAGCTTCTACCCATACAAACAGAAGAATGTCCCATAGAAATCAGAGCTCTTCTTCATATTGCTGTAGCAGCAGTAGCATAATCAAAGGAGGCAGTGGGGTACCAGCCCCGAGGGCTGAGTTGTGGGAAGGGGAAAACACAAAGATAGCAGCCACTGCGCTGATGACCTGCCACTGTTGCCACCACTGGCACTGCAGCCACTGGCACTGTCCCACATGCTTCTACCACCCAGGGCACCTCTACATAGCAGAGCCATAATATTGTGGCAATCCCACCTCGTGCCACTCTGGTGAGGTGGTGCCAGTGCCTACCCAATGTCCTCCCCAGAAGAAGAGGCTTTATTATAACAATGAGTAGAAAAAAGAAAGTGTAATGCACTGGAGCATTTGTACTTTCCAGAAGGGTTGTTTTAAGCCATCTATTAGTGCAGGGAGATGTCACTGCATCACTCAGCTCACATTTTCATCTCTTCTCTTCAATGGAGAGAGGTATATATACATTTAAATATATAAATAAATGTACAAAAAAAAGCTGAAGGTCTGACATCATCACATGACTCCCCCTCAACAAATGCATGGCTACTAGATCTGGAACTGATTGGTAACCTATCACCAAAAGACAGACTCTATACCAGAAGACCATATGGTAGCCTGTGTAACACTAATCTTCAAAAAAGATTTGAGAGGGGAATCCAGGGAATTACAGACTGGTAAGCCTAACTTCTTTTCCTGGAAATTTGGTTGAAAGCATAATAAAAAAATAGGGTGTCCATTATATGGATGAACAGGACTTTCTGTAAAGGGAGGTCACAAACACCTCACAAATTTGCTAGAGGTCTTAGAAGGCATCTATAAGCATATGGACCAGGGTGATCTGGTTGATATAGTGTATCAAGATTTTTTAAAAAGATTTTGACAAAAACGGACACCAAAGGCTCTCAATTAAATTAAGCTGTCATGGCATTAGGGGCATGGACTAAAGTAACTGGCTAAAGAACAGTAAAAAACAGTGGGTGTAAATGATGAGTTCCCACAATGGAAGGAGGTAAGCTGTGGGGTCTTTCAAAGGTCTACGCTATTTAACATATTCATACATGATTCAGAAAGAGGGGGGTGAATAGTAAGCTGGCCAAGTTTGTGGATAACACCAAATTATTCAAGGTGGTAAAAAACATACCTGACAGTGAAGAGCGGCAGAAGGATCTTGTAAAATTGAGTGTAGGGGGAACAAAATGGCAGATAAAGTTCAGTGTTGATATAGGCAAAGTGATGCACAGGAGAAAAAAATAACTTGAGATAAAGAAACACAATGATGGGCTCTCCATTAGCTGTTACTACCCAAGAAAGAAATCTTGGAATAATTGTGGATAATTTCATAAAACATCAACTCAGCATTAAGCAGCATTCAACACCCCCCTGCAAAAAAAACAACACAAAACCCCAAACAAATGGAATGTTAAGAATTATTAAGAAGGGAATTAAAAACAACACAGAGTATGCCACTGTGCCACTGCATAAATTCATGGTTTACCCACACCAGCAATACTTTGAGATCCTCTCAAATGTGCTGCAGGGTGTTAGCACTTTTAGTTATGCAAATATGATTCACAAAATCAATGCAGAGATTTAAAATAGGAATCCACGGTAAGAAATACATTCTGGCCAGTTCTGGTCTTTCTGAGTTCTTTGCAATGGAGAAATTGCTCTACTATTTTTTCACATAGTCTAAAAGGGGTACCTTGAGTTTAACAAAGGGATGCCTTCAATCTAAAGGCTGAAAACCACTGGTGTACACCTTAAATACTGCATGCAGCTCTGGTCCCCCTATTTCAAGAGGGGTACATAAGAACTAGAAAAGGTACAGAAAGGGCAACAAAGGTGATCTGGAATACCCGGAGGCTTTTTTGAATAAGGCAAAAATAAATGGGCTAAAACTTTCCAGCTTAGAGAAAAGACAACCAAGTGGGGCTATGATACAGGCTTATACATACTTAAAGGTTTGGAGAAAGTAAATTTATTTATCTAGCAAATACAAATCCATGAAGCCAAGCAATAGAAAGTAAATAGGGAATGGCATTACTTTCACAAAACTAAAACTAGAAACAAAACAGGGACCTACAAGGAAATTATTAGGAAGCAGGTTTAAAAGAAAAAAGGAGTTCTTTCTTTCACCGCATGTAATGAACATGTGGAACCCAGGCAATGAACAGACTCACATTGTCACAGAAGAAACCATTTTCTCCCAGGACGAAGTGCAGCTGTCCTGATATCCACATCCATCATCCCAGAACACACACTAAAAAAATTTGCAGGATAAGAAGTGTAAGCAGTTTGTCCTGGGACACTGCAAAGTGCATCTGAACAGTTATTCTGGGATTGCATTATTGGATCAATGGCAGAAAAGTGGCAGTGCATTCAGCCACTCGGAAAACCTTGATTAAAGGGCACCACTAATCTCACGTCTTTTCCATTCCAGACAAACACAGCCACAACTTGTCTAGGGACAAATGCATCATCTGTTCCTAGCCTCATTGCTACAAGATGTTGTAAAGACTAACAATTTAATCAGGTTCAAAAGGACATTAGACGAAGTCATGCAGGATAGGTAGATATTTAACGTGATAGTGAGGCTGTCATCTTAAATACCTCCAAATTAGGAATTCCTCAGCCTCTAAATCCTGGAAACTGTAAGTGAAGAGAGGTAGGTGACAGGTCAATCTGTAGAGGACATGCATAAATAGTCTTGCCATTTGCATCCCATTTCTTCCAGCGTGAGATACAGGTCTATTTATTAAACTAGCCTGGTAGGCCAAGACCCACCAGGACACTACAAGCCCCTCTCAGTGGTCAGAAGGAGGTTTCTAACTGCAAAACATCTTGGGACAAATTATGAGAAAAACAGGAACAGGGACTCGGGTTCCCAAGGGAAACACCAACTAGAGAACACTGACTAGCACCCACTGCCCCTCAAACATATCTAAAGAGCCCAAGATGCTGCCCAGTGAAACCCTGCCTGTAGATGTGCATGGATGAGTGAAAGGAGTAGGAGATACAGGATACTAGACTTGTGGATTGACCCAGGAAATGGCATTTCTTATATTCTTATGAACTTAATGTCCTGAATAAATCTTGGCTGCAGGTCAGGAATATATCTTTCTTTACTCTGCAGCTTTTCTATTTAAGATGGCTGCTCTCACCCCTCAATTTTTAAGGTTCTCTGCTAAGATATGTTACACCTTTAATACCAAATGACAAGAAGAGCTCTCTCTGCAAAAGCTTGCGGTCCTTGAGCCCCTCCACTGGACATACACTCATAACCTCTCTCTACCAGTCTGGCATACAGTCTAGCTTTCGTCCTTTCCAAAAAGATAAAGCTTTCTTCAGCCACAGTTCAAAACAGAAAATTAAGGGATGGCTTAGCCAGAACCAAAAAAAAAAGGAAAGCACAGAGACAGCTCTTTGCAGCTTGCAGCCCTGATATTATAACCTCCTCAGCCTCTGGGGGATCAGGTAACAATGGGGTTTGATCATACTGCAGGAGTTTATTTGAGGGATGTTGACAAGCCTAATTGCTTGGCTGCTAGTGGCAGCTGTAGAGCCTCTGGCTGGCTTGGGACAAAGGTTTTATTAACTCTTGGTTTGCCACACATAGCATACAGTTTACTTGCCTCATCAAAATTAAAAAAAATACTGAAATAATCTGAGGCATACCATGATCTGTGAAAACTCTCTAAAGCATCCAGATATCTATATGGGAAGACCATAAGGAAAGTACTGTAAGGCTGTAGTGATTTTAGATGAATGAGCACCAAATCAAAATTGTTGATGTGACTAAAAGTTGGATTTCCAGGTATTTGATGCATAGTAAAAGTAACATGTATATCACTGCCAGCTCATGCTAGCAGAAAGCTTTTTACACGTTATTCAAATGGCTAGTAACTTGAAGAGAATGACCAACGCAGACAAAAAAGCTACCATGACATATTATTTTTCTAACGAAGACAATGAGCCAATGTCTTTCTGCAATCTCTCTCCCATTATTTTCTAAGGATCCTTCTCTAAGGATTTTGCTGAATTTTTAACACAAGCCACTTCAAAGAATAAGCTTAATAAATAGAATAGAGACAACATATCAACAGATAAGTGTTTCTTATCATGATATAAAGCACCAGATATGTTAATCAGCATTACTTCCACTTACTGTACTAACCTATTACAAGCAGATAATTTTGTAAACTTAAGAGCAAATACCTATGCCTATACATTACCTAATTATTAGAGTGCAATCAAAATATTGGCTTTGATTTTTTTTCTATATAATGTATAATATTGTATGTAGAAAATCACATCTACAAAACTATGTTACAATTTTTGGTTAACTAGAGACCACCTGATCCAGAATTCACTTAATAATGCCTCAAGAGCTGAAATATTTTTTAACCTCAAGACCTGTTATTCACCAGGGCTGAAGTCCTGTCATTTTACTTGCAATTGGGGGCTTATCACCTCTGCAAATCAGGCTCATACTGATTTTTGGTATTAGCCACAATACCTTGCTTTTCTTAGCTTAATATCAATGGGAATACATATTCTTATAATGTTTTACAGTAGACTGTTTTAATCTGTGTGTGTATGCATGTGTGCTCTCCCATTTAGCATAGCATTTCAGACAGGTCCTGCGAACTGTTCACTTGAACAAGAATTTCAGAATTAGCTCCTCTGTGACTTTTTTATGGGAAAAGAGTGCTTTTTCAGGTCCTTTTCCTGGTGCTATTTCTTAGTGTATTCTTTCTGGGAATGGGACAGTCCACATGATTCAGATGTGCCTACCTATGAGATGACTCCCCGAGTTCTGAGAATACTGAAAGTTTCCTTTGAACAACTCGTGATTTCTTTATGCTTATCATTTGGCTTGAATCAGTGAATCACATACGTTGCATCATTTCTGATAGGAATGGCCAGAAGTGCTTATATATCAATCCACACTGTCTGCTTATTCACAATATATTTCAGCCATGACTCCCACTGGCAAAGACCTTATGATTTTATGTTTTTTCTCCCCAAGGTGAAATAATATGCTGACTTCCCTTTTCTTGGTGATGCATAAATTCTTGATATGACAGATTCCTTGTTAGATACTAGCTAGTTGGTAAACTCAAATATCAGTTCTCTCAGTGTCATGACATGGGAAGCTAATTCTACATTTTGTATTGAAAGAACTGCAAAATACCTTCCTGGTTAAAATAGTCTCCTATTTCATCAGTTTTATCAGAGAGTAGTTTGTCTGTTTACCAGGTGTCTTGTTGTCTTTTTAAGGTGCAGAGAGGATTGAAATACAAAGCTGATCAGCTCCTGCATGTAGAGAGACAATGTGATTATTGCCTGCATATTCATGCAAATCAGTGTGATTATTTTATTTTCTTCTAGCTCAGTCAAAAAATGCACAATGAAGTAAAAAGGACTTTTTCCCTCCTTATTCAAATCTTTCCATAAACTGGGTTCCCTTTGTTTAATTTGTTTAAACTCAGCTTTCATTTTCAGACTATCCTACAACATGGCTATAATAGAGTGACATTTCTGGTGAGGCAGAGACTCTGCTAGTGGTATGGAGGTGATATACAATCAACAGAAAACCATAGTTTCAGCATAGTGCACAGAGAGATTAGGCAAACATCAGATTTGGAATAATAGAAGCTTAATTCCTCCATTGCCACCCTACAGCTATAAATAAAGGTCCTAAAAGATGAGTTAAGAATATGTATGTTACCTTAAACATATTCAAATAAATTACTTAAATTAGAAATAAGGTGACAACCATAGTCCTGGCCCAAGTGTCTGGCACAAACTTAGAACATGGGGACTCCAAGGTAATAATCCTGACCCTGACACTAGCTCCATACTGGACATTCATTTAAACTTTGTGTCAATTGTCCCATCTGTAAAACACACCTTTGCCTGCCAGGGCATCTCAGAGCACTAATTTGCAAACATTTTTAAGGTGCTATTGAAAGACCTATGGCTGGAGCAGGGCTTAGCTTCTGCTCCCAGTAATGCCACTGGCTCACTGTGCAAGGTGGAGCAAGTTACTTGCTTTCTTTGAGCTCTCCATGAAAGCCCCAGTTGGGAGGTATCACCAAGGTGCTAAGTATTATTACTGTGGGAGATACTGGCCATGGGTGCCACATGCCTTCAGAGGGAGGAGTCCCCTCTACAACAGCACGTGGTTGGGGGAGAGTTGGTCAAGTGGGAAAGGTAGGGCTAGATGATCTGCAGCTTTGGCCCAAAGCAGATTCTACAGAGAAGCCTGCAGCTTCTGCACAGCTTGTTTCTTTAGCAGGCAGGGGTGGATTAATGCATGAGCCCACAGGGCCCAGGCCTGAGTGCCTCTGCCAATCAGGAGCCCCCTGGAGCACCAGGGGTAGCATGGCCCAGGCTGGCATCCTGGCCACAGACACCTGGAGTGGGCAGCATAAGCCTCCTCCCCTCCAGCTGGGCCAGGGCCAGGGGCTAGGGGCTAGGGGCTAGGGGCAGGCATGAGGCTCCCTGTGGGCAGTGGCAGTTTCCCAGGGCTATCTGATACCATGGGTGGCCCCACTCCTGCTCCCTGCCATCTGCAGGTGGCTACCAGCACCAGTGCCACTGGGACAGGACAGGATGGGACAGCTCTACCCTGCAGGGGCAGCAGAGGGGCATGTGGGCAGTCAGGGACCCATGCCCACCCCCCAGGCAAGCCCTGGCCCTGACCAGTTCCATGGTGCTGGGGGACCACAGCCCCAGCTGCATGACACCCACCAGGCAGAGGGGCCAGGCTGAGCTGGGTCCAGGGCCAGGGCCACCTTCATCTCAGCAGTGCTTGTGCCCCTGGCTCACCCCAGATCATGAATGACACATGCCTCCGGTGGCTGGGGGGCTGCAGCAGCGGTGGGAGTGCGGCGGCAGTAAGCTGGGAGCTCCTGCAGATGCTACTGGCACTGCTGACAGTGAGGGAAGAGGGGGGTGGCGAGTGCCAACCAGCAGTTAGTCACCACCGTCAGATGCCACCGGCAGTGGCAGTGTCAGCCAGCAGCAATAGCTGACTGCCTGCAGACATCGCTGGCGGTGTCAGCGGCGGAGGAAGCAAGTGGTGACCACCTTCAGGTGCTGTCGACAGTGTCGGCAGTGCCTTTTTGTAGGGGGTGCATAGCCACACTCAGGGGGTGCACGTGCACCCACGTGCACCCCGTACATGTCACCAGTGCCCCAGATGCACAGAGGAGGGGAGGCGGACCCAACTGCAGCCCCCTGGCAGGTGCAGAGGGAACCTGCCCTCACCTGACGGTGGCCTCCAATTTTCTGTTTGCCCAGAGCCCCAGTAAATTTTAATCTGCCACTGTCACCACCCACATGTCTCTTCAGCAACCATCTGGAGTAAACAAGCAAGGGAGTGGATGTGTCCCTGAATTAAAGAGCTTTCCATGGGAAACAAAGAACAGCAAGAAAGACTGAAGACAGGTCTGATTTCTGTGCCCCAACCCCCACAGTCATTTTTACATTCCAGTACAATGTACTGTCCCACAGAGCCTCACCCCTGAACACGAGACCCTGGGGGAGACAGAGCATTGCTGGGTCTGGGTACACCGGTGCTTCAGTGATCCCCTCGCTCTTGTTACCAGTCCCATCCCTTGGGCTAACTGTGCAGAGACGTGTCTAATTCAGAAACACTGAACGCTTGGCTGGAGCCCTGCATGTTGCTCTCTCTTTCAGTCTCAGGCCCCACTTAAAATCTCCACTAAATAAAGCCTTCAGAAATAATTCATGCTATAGCCAGCAGATGTCAGTAAGTGATAATAAAACACAGGCTGCACCAGCTGCAAGAGATCCTGGTTACCTGCAGTTGGCCTTGCACCCTCACTTGTGTCAAGGCTATAATGTCCTCTGTCACGCGTTAAAGAAATACCACTGAATCAGGGGTTTATGTCTCTGTGAAGCACATCCTAATTTTGCATGTGAAATACATCAAGGCACAGAACTGCTCTTCTCAGTGACTGACAGTGCCTAAACAAGATGTCAAATGCCAGAGGCGGAAAGCATTTCCTCTGTGTGCTGTAGTGCAATGACCAGGTTGTGTCTGCTACCTAGCGCTTCTGTAGCATTATGTCAGCAGAGCCCCCGCTAAAGAAAAAAGGCCTGTTTTTTTTTCTGGTTGTGTGGCTACACCTTCTTCCTGAATGATGTAAGTGAAACCAACAGAAGCTATTTTCTGTCAGTGGCAATGTGGTTTACTGTTAAAGGGTCCTATGGAAGGCCTCATTTTGGGCCAATCATTCAAAAATATAATGGTTATGCACCAGAAGCGCCGGTCCTTGTCCTGCCCTGATGCCATGCCTTTCTGTTGACATAGCTGTATCCTCACAAGGGGATGCATGGTGGCAAACAATTCCCCCTTCCCCCCAGTCTTACCCCAAGGGCAATACAACTATGCTAGAAAAGTTTTGTAGTATAGACCAACCCTCAGGTTCTGAAGAGAACAGAAAGTATACAGCTGCTTGGAACCATATTAAGGATTTGAGACCTATAGCATGCTGTATTGATGATAAGAGCATGCGAAGGAAAGAAGTGACGTCCCGCCCAGTATTAGTGTTTGAAGGGCCCGGAATAAGCAGCATGCCTCCAGGTGCACTGAAAAAGTGCACAAAGACTTAATCTACGCAACACAGTTTGGCCAACATAGCTTTGCTGGGTCTAAAAAGCAAAGGTCTAAAAAGATCACACATCCCTAATCAACCTAATTGTGCCAGGGAGCCCCCACTGCCACACCATCAAGGCTGAAACTATACCAACAGAAGACGGCTTCTAATAGCAGAACATCTATCATTTGGAAAGCTGGTGTCATGAAGCTACTAGAAAAACCCTTCTGCTGCCATCTACTCTCTCTCTGCTGCCTGAGCTCTGCCAGAAAATTGTGCCCTCCAAGCATGGTTCAGTCTACTGAAGGAAAGAGTGATGTTCATGCCCTACCTCCTCCTATGGGTGCTCAGTAGTGCTAGCAATAATTGCCAGACCTGAGGCCTGATGAGCCTTCTTGATCCTTAGCACTGTGGCCCCAGTGGTGTCAGTGTGATTCTGCTACCTGTTCCTGAAAAGCAGGCAGAGGAACCATCAGCTGGGTGTGAGACAGTTAATGAGAGAATATGTGTCTAAGCTGCACCTTACCTTCTCCTTCCCTATCGTTCCTTCCTTCACTTCTGTTTCATTCCAAATCTACAGAGAGCCTTCTGTGGCATCCAGGCAAGGAGCAGGACAATAAGTTTTTTGTGGGAATCCTCTCCCTGAAAGTAGCCCAGAAATATGATTAGGACTAGTGTTATTAGGCGTCAAAGATGAAATAATACAGTTTGACCCTGAAGCTCAAACTGAAGCAAAATTTCAACAGTAATCTCCGTGCCTGAGAATACGACTGCTGTTACAAGAATAGCCTCCCAAGTCTCTGCATATTTAGAGCATGTCTGCACTGCAATAATGCTGTAACTGCCTTGTTTTGAAGATTTAGGTTAGCTCAGATATTCATAACAGACTAATTGCAGCAGCATAGAACTCAGTACATGCTAACTCCCCAACTATTTACCCTACCTCCCAGGCAGGCTTTGGCACCCAAACTGAACTCTCTGTCAGACTACCAGAACAAAGCTACTAATAGAGAGAAATAGGTAGTTTGAAGTTAGGCAGAAGGCAAAGTAGAAATGTACCGTATATATTTTATCCAATGTGAGCCCTCATAAAAACGTGTGCATATCTGATTCAGTCAGTCTATAAGGTGCACCTCTACCCTGTCCTCTGCCTAAAGATACTAATAAGTTGTTTAAAGGCAACTTAGGGCCATGTCACGTGTTATACTTAGGACGTATTACTGCAATTAAAACATGAGCATTCATGCGTCCAAGCAGTAAAATATTCATGAAGTGTGATCATATCACAGCAGTTACAACTTGTCGCAGGAGGGGTATGTCCAGATCATATTAAGTATGTGTTAAGCTATTGTGGGACTGCTCCACATTGTTAATAGGAGTTCAAGACTCCCACACAGTGCTGAGAATGGGACCAACAAGCAGCTGATTGTCAGTCCCAGCCCCAAGCACTGTACCAGTGCCAGTTCAAAGCTGCCATCTTCAGAGAACCAACTTATCCTGTGAATTCAACCACAGGTAAGGATCCAGTGGCAGGAGCATCTTGGGTCCTCATGTCTCCTCTGCCTACCACTAGTGGTAGAGACCTAGCTTGCCTGAACCTGCTGGGCTGCTCCTGGGCTAAGTCCTTGGCATGCGGTGGGGAGGGCATGGGCTCTGGGTATAGGGGTTGCACATCCTCACAGGCAAACATACAAGCTGTGGCTCCTGGTGCCAGGGTCAATGTCAGAGAGGGGAGTAACAGCCAGATCCAGACTTGTCCAGAGTGGGCTGAGATCATAGTAAGCATTACCATGTGACTACTCAGAACATATTCTAACTTTTAACACAGCATGGGAACGCTTACTACAATCTAAATAAACCACATATCCTGTGTAACAAAGTCCTTTGGTATTTCTACACTGTACTATAATCCCATCTACATTTCCATGTGCTATATTGGAGCAGTGACTGAAGTGTTGACAGCCTCAGGATTACTTCTAAAACTAGAACTCTGCTGTGTTCAGTATTACTTGTTTCTCTTTGCCAATTATGATCTACAAAGATTATATTTACTAAGAACTGATCTACACTTTCAATGCACTGCTATAACTTTACTGGTTAGCGAGAGATACTTAGCTGCAGAAGTTAGTCTAAAGTTTGGCAGAAGGCAGAGCACCTGACAAAATAGGTCGTAGTGTGTGTAAGCTCATGCTTTTGTGAATAAGTTAGTATATAAAGTGCCCTGCCTTCAGCCTGTATTGGTTTAGAAATCAAGATAGTTAAAATGGTATATTCCCCGGTAGCATGGATGCAGTTATGCCATTACAGAGTTGCTGAAATCAGGGTAGCTAATTTCTGTAAATTTCTAAATTGATAAAGTTATACCAAAAACAGCATACAGACCAGTCCTTAGTGTAACTTAGCTACCCCTCCTAGAACTGGTAAATGTGAGTGAAAACTCAGGCAAATATCCTTCTAAATATTCTGTCTGTCGATTCCTTTTCCAATCTCACTAATAGGGCTGAAGCGAGGCAGGAAAATTTAGTCCCATGTTTCCCCTCTTTCACCACCTCTCCCCCTCCCTGAGGAAACTGAGCCCATGTGAGTGTTGACAGGCACATGGAAAATGACTATGCTCTTGCTCTTGCTAGGAATTTTGAATGAAAGCTTCACAACGAAGCTTTGAACTGCCTCTGTGCATGCAGCTCTGCGAGCCTTCAGCAAAGCAGAACAAATTCCAGCGTCCTGAAGCCTGCAGCTGAACTTTAAAGTGAACCTCTGTGTGGAGGCATCCTGGAGGCAAGCAGGTCAACACACACAAAAGATCCAGTGTTTTATTTATTTGATTTAGTCTCCTTTGTAGTCCACTGGAAAAAAAAAATCTACTTATCTCACTGGGGGCCACAGGTAATGTGGTTATTATGATTTATTTTGTTTCCACCCCTTAGTGAAGGACAGTACCTGACTAAAAAGCAATTAAGGATTTTTTTTTTTTTAATGGAAAAAGAGACATTAACGTAACCCCGCCCAAAAGTCATCTGGACTTGCCAAGCCAATCAGTTATGCTGTCCTCACCCCAGCAGTAGAGACCTACTTTTCTACTCTTTTTAGAACAGTGTAATTAATATCCCTCATTTTAATAAAGCTATTCTGAAGTAAAAATGGTGTTACATGATGGTGAATCAGCCTAACATGGCACTCTTAAAAAAATCTCATTTAAGAGTACAAAGTCAAGGTTTTCTATACTTCAGTTCTAACATAGATTATTAAAATGTAAGTACACTCTAAGTGTCATATACTAGCTAATTGTGCGTGGTGAGGCCCCAACTAGTAAACAGAAGAAAGAAAGCTTGCTATTAAGTACTATTGCTATTAATCATTTAACTTCTCTTGCAGAAGCATGTGCTTCTGATGCTAGAGCTCCTTGGTTCTACCCGTGCTGATAAACTCTGGGTATCCTGCAAGCACAATATCTCCCCAAACTCCTCAGTATATAAGTATGTGTTTTTTGGTAGCAAAGGGCCCTGAGACTTTGACAACACCAGGAAGAGAAAGCAGATATAAACAGTGTGCTTATAGCTGATCCCAGTCCAAAGGCTGTGGAAAGATTATTTTTCATGGCTATTCTCCTACTTAACCTAGGCCCCACCACAGGCTGGCTCTGTTTAAAAGTATGAAAAAGGACCTTGGAATTTGGTCCTAAATATATAAAACTTTTAAACCTAATTTCTTTAAGTTGTGCTTGATTTTTAAGTCTCAAATATCTTCAGAGGTCAAGTCTACTGTCTTTCGCATACAGTTACTTCAATGAATTTCATTTATACTGCTTGGGTAAGGAAGCTGGACAGTATTTGGTCCCAAGTTTGCAGCTTTTGGCTTCAATCATTTTAAGTTATTCTAGCCTGAAAGTTTTGGTTGGAATACATGCAGAAAATATTTTTCACAATCAAATATGTCAAAAACAGCATTGCTAATGTTACTCAAAATGTTCAAATCAATTCACCTCCAGGTTGGCACCAAGAATGGAAATTTTTCCAGCTCAAAAAGGCATCTTTTGTAAGATTTATTAACTACTGAACAGTGAGATGAGACAAAAGTCTTCTATCCAACTTTTATTAGGAGATGGTCAACACAGCATGCGTAGTCCATGAATTAATGGATTAAGAAAGTCAAAGATGGATGATAGCAAGGATGTTGAAATTCAGTAGTGCAAATTTTAACAAAACTCAGGAAGTTCTGGGAGAAATTAAATAATGTAAACAATGAATGGAAAGAACAAAGGGAAAATGGGAAACCTGGCCAAAGGTTATGGGTATGATTTACAAATGTCTGAAGTACTAAAAGTGAAAGAAGGTCAATTCAGATGTTCAAATAGTCCAAACAGTAGTTACCATTAAGAGGTGTTAATGTGGTGTAAAAGCTTTGGAGTAAAGTACTGGAAAATTACTGAATAAGCTAGGAAATCAATAAGAAGATTACAAATGAGGTTTTAAAAAAATGCTCACGTATTTTCTCAAAACCATATTAACACAGATACCAGAAACACCCTTTGCCCCAAAATCAACTCTTCAAAATGGCGGTGAATGTCTTAACTTAGGAAAGCTGATTTTTCTTAACTGGAATAAAAGCATGCAAATGCTGTACTCAAATAGCTATCAAGATGGCTGCTGTTTCTCTGTTGCCCAGCCAGCAGAAAGCACAGAGTTCAGCGTTAACCCTCTGATAATTACTAAGGAATTTGCTGTGGCTATTGGCTGAGTACTGGCCTTTGTGCCTGAAGCAACAACTGAGCTGGCTTAGGGCAAGTGATCTGCTGCATGCAGTCTATGGTATCTTGATGAGGCTAGTGGTATGGAACCAGCACTTATTATTTACAGGTGCTTATGTAAAGAACTATTTATAGTAAAGAAGTAACAGTCTTGCTACTCCTGTTGCAAGGATCTGGTACCTAACTCTGTTGCTGTCCTGCCACCTTAGGAAGTTCCTGTTGCCTCACCCAGGCTGTTTCCCGGGATGTGACATTTCCTGAGCCCTGTATGTTTCTAGGAGGACTTACTCTGTCTCTCACAGTTAGCCAGGACTCTGGAAAAATCCTTGTTCCTACATTCTGCCTTCCAAACACAAGGTGTGTGTCTTCTTTGGGGGGCATGTGAGAAAATGTAATATTAATTAAAGACATCTTTAGATATTAGGTGCCTGTAGGTTCAGTGTGCTGACAAAAAAAAGGAGACAAATATGACAAATAAAGCAATCTTCCCCAATAGAACCAGGAAGAAAACAACGGTGCAGCTTTCCATTCTGATAATTAAATAATGAATTAATCATTTGTAAATATTCTTTCTTTATTGCATGCGATAACTCCTTAAAAGTTTGAAAAAGGATGCATGCATACAAAATCATTGGTTATTATACGGTTCCTGTGGAGTGCTACAATCAGTGGCGATGCGTAGGGGGTATATGGGGGTGCATGGGGGTGTACATGCACCCCCTGAGAATGCTGGTGCACCCCCTGACAGGCCACGCTTCCCGCTTAGGCGACGGGCAGTGAGCTAGCCTAGGTTCCATTAGCAGTGTACAGCTGCATCAGGGATGTGGAGAAGCTTAAGAGGTGCAGAGGAGAGGCACGTGCATGATCAGAGGTCAGGAAAACAGACCTTATGATGAGAGGCTGAGAGCAATGGGGCTCTTTAGCCTGGAAAAGTGCAGGCTCAGGGGTGATCTGGTGGCCACCTATAAGTTTATCAGGGGTGATCATCAGGACATAAGAAAGAACTTCTTCACTGTCAGATCCCCCAAGGTTTGGAATAGACTGCTGCCAGAGGCGGTTCAAGCACCCACTCTGAATGCCTTCAAGATGCATTTGGATGCTTATCTTGCTGGGATCCTACGATCCTTGCTGACTACCTGCCCCTGGGACAGGGGGCTGGACTTGATGATCCTCCAGGGCCCCTTCCAGCCCAAATGTCTATGAAATCTATGAAATCTAGGACAGTGCTCTCTGCTCAAGCTATCTCTGCTAAAATAGCTATACTCATTACTGTTTAGAGTTAGCTTGAGTATCTTGTTAATTAGAACAGTGAAAATCTTTACTCACAGATCATCTATATTCAGCCTAAATTTAGGCATCTATTTATAGGACCTGAGTCTGAATCATCTGCTGAAAAGAGATGGGCTTAAATGATGTGCTTAAATGCGTTGTTGATTTGGGGCCTGGAACACATGACACTCCTCTCAGTGCACTGTAACTATCCACAGTTGAAATGAAAAACTTGTGGATACCGTGAATTTAGTAACTTGTCCTCTCTATTAAAAGGAAATTTAAAAAGCAACCTGAAAGCTTTCCTCTTGATCTCTGTTCTTACCAACAGCATCCTCCATTTCCAGTTTTAATATCATTTTCAGTATCTGTCTCAATAACAATCTCTCTCAATGTATCACCACATCCCCATGTCACATACAATGTTCCGACAAAGCTGGAAATAACCTCTGCGGCTCAGCAGTTTGGATGGTCCTGCTCCTCTTTCTGCATGGAAAACCTAATGCGGTTAGAAGAACTCTGTTCAAGTGAAAATGTTCCTTAGTTCACTGCTGCTTTTCCTGCAATGCATGGAAATGAGTTTACCTCATATAACACAACTCTGAGTGCAATTATTTCTTCATATCATATTGCAGCCCATCCATTATTCTCCCTTTGTATTTAATTCTCACTAGCCTCCCTCACTTCAGCTTAATTATCAGGCATGTTTTTTCCCCTAAATCCAAGTAAGACTAAAACATAACCCCAAACCATCAGTTATTTTCTCCTGCTCCAGATGTATCAGATTTCTACTTTTCTTATTGGTGTGATGTTTGCTGACAAGTGACAGGAAGAACTGTAGCACTGTTCTCTAGAGGCACCAAAACCTATGCATTTTACAGCTATTTAATTCTGCCTTATTATTGTCTGTTCACGCAATTTAGATCTTTGACTGCAACTTTCTTTCTGTTGTCACCTTTCTCTTTTGATGCCTAAATTAATGTTAATGGAAAGTTCTATCAGTTGTTCTCTCTTCTCCGAGTCTCATTTTGCCACCGAAAATGTTACAGAACTAGTACGATATATCTCAACTATCCACACCCATTACCCAAGCAAATACCACAGAATATTTATTTCACCTGGGGAAAACTTTTCTTTCACCTGGACTCTTCCATGATCACTACTTCATTTAACGTCCCCAGCGATTACCTTCAGCCTTTGTATCACAATGAACCTTGGCTTGTCCATCTGATAAAGGATGGAGACAATCTCACCTGGAGTGTTATTTTGAATGCTGATCAGCACTTCAATTCAATATGAAGCTTGAAATACTTGATTATTGAAAGGAAAATGGTCCCATTGCTGGGGCTACCTCCAGAAATGTATATGCCAATGGGCTTTTCAAGTTGCAGTCTTACATTGTCATATAATATTAAAATTCAACACTTCTTATGCATGCAGGAAAAATAAAGTGTTGATGAAGGGATATAAGATTAGATTTCCTAGGCATATCTTGTTACTGTGTAATGACCTTTTAGATCTTGCCCTCTAGATCTTGCTTGCAGATACCAACTGAGCCAACGGTTAACAACCTTTTCAGATTGTCAGCTGGAATGACCCAGCTCAGGTCAGAGCATGTGCTAGGACCCTGCGAGTGCCACTTCTCTGCTACAAGGCAGCTATCGCAGCTCCTGCTCTTCTCCTCCCCTACCAGCACAGAAAGAATGACTGCTGTTGAAATGCCCTGCTGACAAATGCTGCTGAAGCCCTACATCCCAAGGTGGTCCATAGAGATGAACTATTTAAAAGAATGCATATTTCCAAATTACAAAAAGACTTGCCTTTAATATGGGAGACGCTAGTTAGCCAGATAGGTACCCAGAATCTAGTTCTGCTACATGGTTGGCTGAAATCTATGGGTTACCTAAAACAATATTCTTGATTGGGAAATTACAGTAATTTCAGTAAAAAGCTGTCTTGCAAAATTATGCAAGTTCAGTTATTCAAAAACTGATGGTAATCAAGGCACAAATTAACAGAATATCACTGATTTGTTTTGCTTTGTTTTCCCCCCCATTACTGACCATATAGTTTATAGAGTGGTCCTTCCAGTCATGCCTGTTTTTGCAGGTGAAGGGCAACAGCAAGCAAAACCAACGCTGTCGTGAAAGCTTCTTCTGATTAAAAAGAAGTGGTTAAATCTTTTTGGTGAACCTTAATTGGGCTTTAATTCCAACACTAGCCACATAAAATAACTTATCTGATTAGCAAGCATGTTTACAATATCTATTTTTATAAAGGACTATATGATTATAATAATTATAGACTTTATAACTGTATGTATGGGTACAAATTTGGATACCCTTACTCATTTGTTAGCTGTCATCAGCAATCCCTTGATTTGAGGATGATCTCTACCATGGCTTATTGATGGATCTTGAGGTGACTTAAGAGCCCAATCCTTGAGCCACAGACCCACCCACAGAAGCTACAGGTCTTTCTGCAGAGGAGGGTAAACCGTAAGCCAGGATTTATCTCCTTTTCCTTCCTCTACTCTCTCCTCTCTGCTCCAGGGTGAGATGCTTTATCTCAACATGGACAACTAGTTGGTTGAGGTTGCAGTGCCATTGCATTCAGTCAGCAGCCAGCCCTTCCCCAGTCTTGATGTTGTCATCCATTTTCTTGAGGTATACCTTCAATGTGTCCTTGTAACATTTCCTCTTACCACTGTGAGATCTCAGGCCATTTGTAAACTGGGAATAGAGTGCTTCTTTTGGGAGTTGAAAGTCAGACATCCACACACAATGTCTGGTCCAACAAAGTTGGTATTTGAGGATCACTGACTCAATGCTGGTAGCACTGGCTTCAGCAATGATGCTGGCATTTGTGTGGTGATCTTCCCATTTGATATGAAGGGTTTTCTGGAGGTATGGCTGATGATACTTTTCCAGGCTGTTAGATCACCCTCGTTTCAAATCTGTAGAGAACAGTGGGGATAATGACCGCATTGTAGGCCTGGATCTCGGTGTCTTTCTAGAGATTGCAATGAATAAAGACACAAAAAAAATTTCCCAAAGGAGGCACTTGTACACCAGATCCTGGGCTGGATCACCTCATCAGTGTTCACCGTGTGGGCTATCAAGGTAGTAGAAGTGCTTGACTACCTCCAGAGTCTTGCCCTTTATGGTAATTTGGGGAGAGGGATCATATTGATGGCCCAGGGCAGAGTGACTTTAGTCTTCTCAATATTGAGAGAGAGGCCCAAACTTTAATAGGCTTCCCTGAAAAGATCCAGCACAGTCTGGAGGTTTTCCTCAGTCTGTACAAGGATAGTGCACACTCTTTGAAGTTCTTTGGTCTTAGACAGAAAATGTCCCAGATTAAGGAGCCCTCCATCTGTTTGGTATTGAGTGTCAATACCAGAAGGAAGGTGGTCCTTAATGAAAACCAAGATGACTGTCAAAAAATGGAGAAAAGAGCGGGGGTGATAAGACTTTCTTGCTTGACCCCAGTTTGGATGACAAACAGATCTGTCCCTGATCCAGTACATAGAACAGTCTCCACAATTCATTAGTCATACTCCTGCTGGAAGGAAAGTTGTTCTTGTGGTTATGACACAAGAATAAAACACAGGAAGTATGTATCTCATTCTCAGCTTTGCCACAGACTTTCTGTATGATGTTGGGCCTGCCATTTAATTTCTCTGTCTGTTATCAATAAATAAGTCCTTTCTATCCTCTCTAGCTAGATAGAATGTGTTTGGAGGAAAATGTCCCTTCCTTTGTGTTTGCACAGCAAAAAGCAGGCTGGGGCTATGATCTCAGTTACAACCTCTGGGTCCTGATATTATACTGGATTTTTGGTAAACTAACATTTTAATAGCATTTTATAAGGACATTTAAAAAATAAAAAGTTACACTCTGTATGAAAAATGGAAAATTTTACTTTTGCAGTTTCTTTACCAATTTGACAACTTTAAAAAATACCATCCAGCTCTAATGTTATGTAAGTCTGTATAAGGTGCAAATAAGTGTGCATGGGAGAGATGAACAGGCCCATGGTACTGATGCATATCCACATACCACACGATTAGCTAAAGAATGTGACATGAGTAAAATGTATCAGTAAAAATAGAATAAATATAGATTATGGAGCTGTATTTGTGGAGAACACTCTTAGCTCCTAGAGGCTTGGTTAAGGGGCAGATTCCAATACTCTTACCCATTTGGGGTGGCTTTTAATATTCAAATAATCCTACTGATTTCAATGAGATAATACGAAACTAAGGTACTCCTCCAATTAAGACTAATCACAATCTAACCTTACAAGAAAAGTGCACTACATACGTTGCAGGAACAGACTTCTTGAGAAAAAAATAACTTGTATTAATAAAAAATAACTTGTATTTATAAAAATAACTTGTATTAATAAAATTCATTTTTTCCAATAAATGATATTTTCTGTGGGCTGAGAAACAGTATAACTTAAATGCCAACTACCCTTGGGGGAGGGAAGGAGAATAAGTTCCAGTTTCACTGCCTAAGTGTCTTTTCCATTAGCTAGGCAAATGAAAAATGCATGAATCAATCAGCAACAAGGACCTTGATCTCAGAATGAGACAATGCTGAGTATTGAGATTTATGGTCTTGCTTCCAGAATTCCATTATTTGGAGGAACAATGACAATAACAATGGGAGATGACATCAGAATAGTGAGTGTTCTTCTTTTTCTTTTCTTTTCCTGTTGATCACAAGATGCAGATTTCTGTGTCACTCACCCCTGTCGAGTGAGTAAATGTTTAGTGCTTTACAACATTACCGCATGTTGGCTCAGTTGGTTCAGGCTGATATTGCCCTCCAGTATTTTGATTCTTTTATACATAAGGAATAAACCTATTGTTTATTAGCCTTCTGCATTTGGTTCATGTGCAAAACTCTCAATAATACCAAATCCTTAGAAAAGGTATTGTAGGGAACCACCCTGCATTGGCAGGGAGTAAACTAAAGGTTCATCCTAGCAATTTTTTATTCCCATTTTTCATTTTCATGGACAACTGCAGAATATATAATAGACCTGTGCCCTGCAGATACGAGATTCATTTGGTGCTGTACTTTCTAATCTTGGCCCATATCCTGCGAAATGCTTGTTTTTAAATTTTTACCCGTTTCTTATACACACACACACATAAATATGTGTTTATTTATGTGTATGCATGTATACCTATACACATGCACACATGTCATATCTTGAATTTTATCCCCACTGCAATTGATGTTTCTCAAACAGGGGAGGCAGGAAAGAAAGGTAAAGTACACTTTATGCCACCTTTCTGACCTCCTTCTTGATCCAGTGCAGCATGATGAATAAGATAGCAATCCTGTGTTTCCCTACCTCAGGTTTCACCACAGGCGACCCAGCCATACTCTTTGCCTTCCCAACCTGCTCCCTGCTTCAAAGATCATTGGGTATGGCTTGGAGTAAAAACTAGGCATTCCCTCAGCCTGAGAAAATGTTCCAACTGGCTACACGTTTTAATGTTATAGTAGTTTTGTCCCTCTGGAATGGCACACAACATCCATCCCATAGCAATGAGAAAAAATCCTATATTACACTATAAAAGTGGAGTCACTATCCAAAAAGGACATTATACAGGATTTTGCACAAAGCTCCGTAAATAAATCTATACTGGGTGTATCTACACATGATGCAATAAACTCCAAAGCAGTTTATGCTGGAGTATACTGCTCCCAGATGCAGAGTCTATAAAGGTGCCCAAGGGACAGCAACACTTTGAGCTGGGGCAAAACAGCCCCAGACTGGCAGGAGGCTCAGGAGGTCAACCCCTAGCTGTGGGTTTTGGTGTCAGACAGCAAAGGGTCTGGCTGGAGTACGACAGTGTCAAAACTGTAGGCAGGAGACTCCCCCTGCTTCCTGGGCTGACTGGGCACAATTTATGCCCACAGTCACTGGCATTTAACTTCACTTAATTACTCCATCGTAAAATAGTACTGTCCCTGACAGTACTATCCTACAGCAGAGTTAGTTTATTGTGCCTTAGTACTGGTGCATGGTAGACTATGAAGCTGTACTCCAGAGCAAATTAGTCTACTTTAAGTAAAGCACACATGTAGATGCACCTGCTGAGTGTAATAAATTGGATTAGTTACTGTATTTATCTGTATCCAAGATAACTTCAAATTTAAGATGACCCATAATAATTAGATTCTGCATATGAAAAATTTACAATTGTCTTATAATTTTCCATGCATAGAATCTAATTATTGGAGTGCTGTCGTAAATTTGCTCTTCCCTCCCCCTGCCCCACTGCTGCATCAGGGAAAGCAGCGGCAGGAGGACAGACAGTGGGGGGCAAGTGGCAGGGGGGCAAGCTGCCGGACCTGGGACGCCAGTCTTCCCACCAATTGTCCCACCTACCACCTGCCCCCCCCAGTGTCTACCCCCACTAGTGCCTGTACACCCTGCTGCCTCCCCCATGTGCCTGTACCCTTGACCACCTGCCTCCACCCCCAGCCTCTGCCCCCCTTTCTTCCCCCTCCTGCTTACCATCAATCACAGCTCCAGCCTGGCACATGGAGCACTGGATAGCTGCAGCCGCAGCCCATCCACACAGCAGTGATTGCAGGGTTGGTAGCTCCAGCCCAGGATGCTGGATCTGCTCCACTACCAGCACTGCTGACTGGCTGAGCCAAGGCCAGAGCTACCATGTCCTCTATGCCCCAGTCTGGAATGGAGCCAGATCCATGACTGATGGTAAATAGGGTTATGGGGTCAGAGGCAGCAGGGGCAAGTGGGGGATCAGGAGCTGCAGGGCAAGCACCAAGTGGCAGACATCGTGGGGAGTAGACTGGGGGGGGGCAGAGGTGGGGGAGCAGGTAGAGAGGGTGGCAGTTGGATGCTCTGCTCTTCCTGCTGCCCTGTGTTGGGGCAGGAACAGAGCAACAGCCACCTGACCTTCCTCCCACCTCCACCTTGTACTCAAATCCAAGAAGAGGAGCATCTTCCCCTTGTTAAATGGGGGTGGGGAGTACCACATTTTGGATCTGAGTAAATACAATAGTACAGGAAAAATACATAAAATGAAATGTGTGCGTGCGCACGTGTGTGTATGTGTGTATATATATAAACACACACACACACACACACACACACACGTGTGTGTGTGTACCCAACAGGAAAAAAATCTCAGAGAGAATATATGGTGCTACATCCACTAAAACTATAATTGAAAAATATAATAGACCCTAACATCTATATTGAAAGAACTTGTAATTGTACTTTTAATAGTTTCAACATTACTCTTTAACCAGTTAATTTCAGCCTAAGAAATGAAAATGAATATTTAATTGTATACATTATTGCATTACTACTTTTTTTCCATGCACAGTGCACAGTACAGTACCTCACTGAGAGAAAGGCATTCAGTTCTTAAGTTCTTAGTAAGAATGCCATATCTCCTGGTAGGCATCTCACTTAACACAGGCCTAATTTCTTCAGAGGATTACATGACCATTTAGTTTAATAGCCTTTCTACCCTGTGAATGTATACAGACTTACATTCTTAGTATTGCATTTGAATCTTGGTTCCTAGACATAATTTTATTACATTGGGTTACATTTTTGCAGAACTTATAATGAAGACCCACATACAGAATTAAGTGATACTCTTTAGTACTGAGGACCTGATCTGTGAGATGCTCTTTACTACCAAGAGCCTATTAGAATCAGTGAGAGTCTTTCCAATTGATTTCAGGGGTCTTTGGATCGGGTCTCTTAAAGAGCAGCTGTTGCCTCTTGGAAAATTCTGAAAAACATGAACACTGATAACCCATCTAGCCTGAATTGTGTGCAACATATTTTCTGTTTTGTTTCCTTTGTACTAATTATTATTATTTATTGTTATTACTGGGGACACTTGCTTGACAAGAAATCCTTCATGTTTTAAGAGTTCACCTGCTCCTGCTGTTTATAGGGGCAGTTTGCTGAGACTAGCAGTACTCCAGCTTTTCAGGTCAGATATTTCAGACAATCCAACCTTCCTCCATCTGGCTACGGCTGCTGTCTTGAATGATGTTGTTTTCAGTAGGGCTTGGCCCTACAGAAGACACTTCAGGGTAAAAGGTCACAGCACTGACTGGTATTGTTTATTTAGTGATTCAAAGTCATTCTTCAGAATCACAGCTTTTAGAACTTTTATAATTTTTAGAACTTCTCACAATGACAGACAGACTGAACTACCATATTTGCCATAGTTTGAATATTTGCCATATTTTGAATTTTGATTTTTTTCCCCTTTCTGAAACTAAATGGAAATGAAAACATTTTGAAGTTTCCCATGGAACAAAATTACAAACAAGCAATATTTGTTTCAGGTCAGTCAAAATATTTTGCTGAATTAAACTATTTTGATTTTAGTCTGTAAATTTAAAAAATATATATTTTTGAATAATTATTTTAATTAAAAAGTCATTTTGAAATGCAAACTAAAGAAATTCTATTCTAAATATTTTAAATAAGTATTATGAGCATACCAGAAAACTTTTTTCTTCTGCCAAAATAAAATTTCATATTTTTTGAACTGGCGTTTTCCAGTGGAAAATCTGTCCATTAGAAAATTTCTGACCACCTCTAGGAAACAGCTGAGACTAATAGTCAGAGAATGTCTAAAATATACCCCATTTCCAGGTTGTAACTTCCCCTTCTTTTGCAACAAGCTTTCATTAGGGGTTTCTAATCTCGTCACAAACCCCATGAAACATAAACTCTTAATGTGGCCTACTACTACTAGCCAAAAACAAGTTTAAAAATGTTAGTCATTCATTAAAAATATTAAATCACCCAATTTTGTTTCTTGAACTGATATCAGTCATACCAAAGCACAAACCATTTTTTCCAGTCAGATGATGATTTGGAGAATGCTATGATAAGGACCTGTTAATGCCTTTTTTATATCTGCCAATAGAGACTGTTGATACTTTCTCATAGAGTACAACAATGGCAGTGCTACTTCACACACCATGACAGAGGTAGGTTTGGAGATTTGAAATTAGACCTTCAAGCTTTGCAATACATTAAACTTTCTTATGTTTTCTTTTAGCTAAGAAGGACGTTCCAGCATCATCCGTTTCCGCAGCAAACTTACTGTTGTAGGAAAAGACTGGCAGCTAACATAGTAATGAGCCTGTTTCTACTGAGCTTCACTCATTACTATTAATTTTCTCACGGCATCTGACTGATTCAGGAACTACTTATTGAAATTCTTCTTCTTCTGTCTTACTGGAATCCAACACTGTTACTGTCAAACCTGCCAACAGGCGCAGCAATGCTACTGTGATAAAATAAGTCCAATTCTATCCCAATCTTGCTTTCCGAGGGAAGAGCAGAACTCATTAAATAATTATCAACTGTGACAAGAAAGTAGCTGGCCAAACACTTGCTGCTAATCTAGGCATGACAGCAGGACTATACCTTTCAAAGCAGTAATTAGCTAGATGAACAACAACATAAGTACCAGACAATGACATGGAAAGGACTGTCCCTAAAGGACAGATTCATTATACATAGGTTTTAGTGTTTGCGTGACTTATGAATGCTATTTTGGATTATACAATCATGCTCCTCTTTTTCTCCCTCTCTCTTTTGGTTCTCTGCACATTGTATGGAGGTGGGTTGTGAGCAACACAAGAATAAGTGACAGCAAATACCATAATACCTTTGTTATTTTCAGGAGCTGAGGACAACTGCTCAGGTCATATAATGGGGAAGTGCCATCACTGATTGTTCCTAACTCATGGGAATATGAACACACTGCTACATACTCAACTATCATGATTATCAATATTGGTGTCTGTAGAGTATGTAAATTATGCATATGTAACTTCCTTCATAGAAATGAAAGCACAGATCCTCAGCTGGTGTAAAATGGCATTGCCCCATTGAAATCAAAGGACCTATGCTGAGTTATGCAAGAGACAATTAAACTAAATTAGTGAACAAGCCCAATATGGAACAGTTGTTATATCAACTGAAAGAAATCACAGTATGGAGAAGTTCACCCCTCATACTAAGTGAAAAAGGGAATATAATAAACTCACCTGGACTTATTTCAGGAGATAAATGCATCAAACTTGACTTTAATAGAACTGCTTGTATGCTTAAAAGTTAAGCATGTACCTAAGTGTTTGCAGGGTTAAAGCCTTGCTTTATATTGCTAGAATTAATCCAAGTGTTGCAGACTAGTTGGCAGGGAGCAAGTGAGGTGGTTAAAAATGTGTTTTGGTTTATCATATGGAATTGTAATGTATTTCATGATTTGGTGTACCACATCTTTGGTGTGGGGATATAGATATACATACACACATATGTACACAGAGCCAAACTTTTTTGGCACGTGGGGGACACAGTCATTTCCAACTGAGATTCTGGTCTGTGTTTGTTCCAGGACTGTTGTCTGTTGCCAACGCACTGAAGCGCCTCAGGCTTCAGACTCATTCTTTGTTTGCTTGCCCATTAAAGTTCTTATCCCACACTCCCTTTTGGCAGAAAATTTTGTTATTTCTGCTTTATGCTGGCCTAGGCCCTTCTCCTGCCTCTATTTGTATTAACCTATGGCAGTGACAGCCGGGAGCAAACTGAAGCAGCTGGTTGTAGACTTTACTATCAGACTGTGAAACAGCTTTTGTGCAAAGGGGCCATGCTGAAGAACATCTATTACAGTGAGACTGGGCCATATTTTGGCCACTCCAGATACAGTACTGGGGAAGAGGGAGGGAGCTTTCATTTGCAGACATTTAATTGCTGAAAAATGTAGGGGTGTTTGCTGCATTTTTACTGGATGTCAGAAGCAGCGCCTTCCAGGTATTTTTTTGGCACTTGGAGTCATTATCTATCTCTGCACCAGCGTCCAATAGCCCCATGTTGCAAATCAGTCTGAATCTGGTTTCCAAAATTTCTGTTTAAATTAATATTTACCAGTTGGTTATTTTTGGCAGGCTTTTATTGATACCATTAATTTCAGACAAATGGCCAGATTCTGTCTTCAGTTACAGTTGCATGATGTCTGGAGTAGGTCCATTTACATAGGTTTAACCAAGAGCAGATTTTCAGTGCTTGTGTCTGTTGTATAATATACCACACATCTGTATTTGTATCCACATGCATGCTACTAACTGAAACATCAGGAAAATTTACATTTAATGACAAGTATAATTCTGAATTTTGATGTTTAGGCCCTTCTGTGATGCATATAATAGTTCCAGGGTCTTCACTTTCAGCAACTTGGTCACTTTAGAAACAAATATATCTTAAATGTGCAAAAACATCACTGATAAAAACAGCAGAATTAGTCTTTGGTAGTACCAGTCAAAATTTTTACACTAAGTACCTTGAAATCATTCATTATATAAGGCTCGATAAATCACTTCAGAATTCCTTTAGCTATTTCCAAATAAAAAATAATAACAACATCCTCAACAAGGAAATGGGAATAATATTTTTAAATGAATGGAGAGTGAGGTGCTCCTAGCAACTGTGCAGCATATTGTGCTTGGTCTATTGTGTGATATGGGCATGTCATTCAATAGTTGCAAACAGAATCTATGTTGCCTAACTGAAGGCAGCCACTAAATACTTGCTCAAATTATTATTTAAATTATTTCTGTTCAAAAGCTACAGAAGTGTAAGATAGTGCCTAGACAGTTGGCACAGCTTAGATTTGTTGCACTTAGCTTACAGTAAGAGCCATATTTTAAGCTGCATTCCTGTTTGTCATCTCAAGGGTGGGAAAGCGCTAACTGAACAAAGTCAGTCACCAAGGCCACCAAGCTAAGTTTACTGTGACATTGATAAATATTCAAGCCAATGTCTTTCAAATGTTATTGTGAATCACCTTTCCCTCCTTCCTTCCCCTGCTTCAGTCATCTTGCTGGCTCAGAATTTTCACCTTTGTCTCAGACCTCAGCTGCCTTCACTTTATTGCATATGATTGCTATTGTCTTTGTCTCTTTTATCCGCTTCGCTGTGTCTCATTTTCCTAAAGTACCTGGCACCCAGTTTTCCATAACATTGTTCCTTTGTTTCAGGAAAACATAATTTCAGGAGGCAGCAGAAATACAGTTCCAGAGGCCACAAGGTGACATCCTCTCTCACCTGATCTTTATTCATATCTGGTTTTAATTGCATTTTTTTCCATTTCTCAAGCACCCTGTAACTCCCTTCCTCCCTGACAGGAAGGCGCATTTTATTTCTCATAAAATTGCTTTCCTACTGATATTCTGTTCTTCAGAAGTTTCAGAGGCCCTTCTGTTACCTGTTGGCTTTCTCATGTGGATTGACCTGTTGGCCTTGCTGTAGTTTATTACTGTTTTGACATTTTTTCTCTTTCCTAAGTTCGGCAGCACTTACACCCTGCTGTCATATCTAATCTCTGCTATCATTGTCTTCAGCATGAGTCTTCCGAGTGTATGTTTTTAACTGTGTGCACAGAGTGACTGATAGGTTTAAATGTCTGAGTTGCTACAGTTTTATCAAAATACAGTGTTTACAATCTACTGTTAAATCTTTGCTCGTTTCACACGTCATCTTACCTATTTAATTTAAATAGATGGCGTGAACTAAAAATGGAGCCATGCACATTTCCACCAGGTCAGGAAAGGACATTATCATACAGTTATTGGGAGGCACTTTCTTATTTCCCTGATGCATTGAAAAAAATGCTCAGTTCATTAAAATAATACAAAATCTCAGTTACTCATGAAAGTGGCAGGTGATTATCTGTGTATGTTTTGTTTCAGAAGGCACAGCACCTATCGCATGTTCCATTTACAAATGAAATGCAATGGCTCATGCAGCTGCCTAGTGACATGCCAGTTTGACTTAGGGTGGCATAAACTTCCATGGGAATTTGAAGATTACTGAGACAAATATTTTTTCTTTCTTTTTTTTATACACAAAAGACAACTTTCATGTTCAGATTACTCTGTAGTCCAAAACCAAAGATCAATTAACCACAGAATTAAAATACCCAAAATAGTACACCTCAGAAAAGGCCAGGCCTTCTGTAATACTACTACTGAATTTAATACAATGGTAAACTATTTCATTTAATTTAATACATGGTAAACTCTTTCCACAGGCTTTTGACCTATTCTCTAAAACACTTACCTCTGCTATACAATTATATGCTGTGGTTCAAAAAGGGGGGAAAACTAACTACAATATTTCATTCTGTAGAAGCGCTTAGAGTATATTTTTAGGACGCTCTTCATTTCATTTCAATTATATAATATAGAACTTTTTTCAGAGGTCTATTTTCTGACATTGTTCTCCCACTTTCCATTTGTTAAGGAAATATGTGTGGAAACTGAAGATTTGTTCTTGCAGACATTAGCTACAAGGCGTATTTCTTGCTACACAAGCTGTGTCAGCTGGACTGCTGATTGTAGTAAGAAATATGCCCAGCAATAAATTATTTTAGGATTGGTCCTTTTATTAGTACACTAATAAGAAAGCAAATGGTAGAAAATGCCCAAGAGAGACCTTAAGCTGGTGTGAATCAGGAACAATTTCACTGAGGCCATCAAAGCTACACTGACATAAAACTGGAGTGAAGGAAAAAGAAAAAATAGCTTTTTGCCTCTTTAAAATAATCTGAATTTATGAATTCTTATGTCAATCTAGAAGTGCAGTTCTTTCAGAAAATCATTTTGAAAGGTATAGGCATAGGTATGCATACCATGCTGCCTATAAAAATTATTCTTTCTAATTGAACATACCAGGCCACATTCCTCCTTGGAATATCTAAAGTCAATAAAATTACACATTTAACTTTATTTTCTCCACTAAATAAGGAAGTCTCTATTAAATATCCTAGGGGGCACAGATGTGTATTATTTTTTGTCTGCCTTTTATAAGTACAGGAAAACTTGTCAACAGTGACCATTGCAAATTGGTTGTTCAAAGTTCTTAATAAAGATGAAGAATCGTATTTAGTACATTTGTGGATACTTGAGGGTTGCCTCCTAAGCAGGGCTCTGGGTTTTCCATTTGCTGCGGAAAAATGTATATTTTCTCCTTTAATAGAGAAAAACATGGAAAACGTTTTCAGCCTGCATGGGGCTGCTTGGGGCTGTGGGGATCAGGATGCAGGGATACCACATGCATGTGTGTGCACCCATGCATTTGGCAGCCAGGCATGGTAGTGGAGAGCAGCCCCCGCAGCTCCCTCCAGGTAAGTCCATGAGGCCAGGGAGGGGGGGCAGCACAGGTGACACACTGGGGGGCAGGTGAGCACAGGTGACACAGCAGGGGGGCCAAGATGACATGGCAGAAGGTCACATGCCCTCCCCTGAGATTTCTGTGCCCACAACAGGACTCAGAGCTGCAGCCAGCCTGAACCAGTTGCAGGCAGCAGCTACCTCCCAGCTGGCAGGACCTGGTGTGGGAGGACTGCCATCCCTCCATGGCCACCACAGTGAGGCACCCCCTGCCCACCCAGGATTCATGGGGGCACAACTCCATGCTGCTGCTGTTCATAACCTTGGTGGCCACGGAGGGGCGGTGCCATAGGCAGTGGAAGGCTGTGGCTAACAAGGCTCAGCCCCACTGTTGCTGGCACAAGGTGCCCGAGGGAGGCAACAATTGGGTTCATTGCCCGGTGTGCGTCACGCCAAATAAACACACTGGGGGGAGAAGCAGACAGAGTTTATTTGAGCTCAAGTAAAAGGTGCAGGGAGACTGTATGGTCTCAAATCCTGCGCCCCTAGCCCTGCAACAGTGTATTTTTATACCCCGGTCACTCCCAGCAGTAATTTTCCACTAGTTGGCTTCCACCCCCCTACCCCCTTCCACCCTCCCCCTTCCCTCCTTCCTTCCTGCCCTAATCTTCCCTCAGTAAAGTCTATTTGCCAAACCAGTCCTGGGCCTGGGGTAGGTTCCAAAATGGCTGGAAGTACTGAGAGACCGGGTCGAGGGTTATTCTTTTGACAAATCGAACAGCTGGACTGTATCTGGGAGGCCAGAGGTCGAAGTCCAGAGGTTAGAAAATATTTGTTCATTAACTGTGTGAGAGCTTCTCTTCCAGTGTGAGTAGTTTGATGTAGC
>NW_017728943.1:63135447-63145448 GCF_001723895.1 Crocodylus porosus
CAGTTGGTAGGGCCACAGGGCAGCCTGGCTATGGGCAGGTGCAGCAGTCAGGGAGGGGCCCGGCATGTGGTTCACTAGCAGCATGGCAGGCAAGTACCAGTCTACTCTGAAGGGGGTGGAGCTTGGGGGGGCAGATTGAGGCCCCCATATTGAGGGAGGGAGTGGGGCTCAGGCAGAGGCAGGGGCAGGGGAGAGTGGGCCCCCAGCCAGGATCGGTGGTGGGACAATCGGAGCCCGGGTGGCTTGTTCAAGGGTGTGAGCAGACTCCTGCCACTGTGCGCAACCTGGCAGAGGCCCCCCTGGTCTGTGCGTGGGACAGAGGTGGTTGCCTCTGTGCACTGCACTTTGCGTACTTCTGAAGCTGCCCTAGGAGCAGCGTGATGCCACATGCCTGCCACTGCTGGGCTGCACCGTGCCCCTGCCTGCCCAGTGGCAGGATGTACATGGCATCGCGCTGCTGTGGAGGGCAGCAGCAGCCACCTCCATTCCACACACAGATTGGGGGGGACGTGTCCCCCCCAGGCCCCCAGGCCTCTGTCAGGGTGTGTGCAGCAGCAGGAGCCTGCCCCCCTGGATGAGCCTCCCAGGCTCTAATCGTCTCACCATCCGACTCGGCTAGGGCCCCACTCACCCCAGCCCCTGCCTGTGCCCAGCTCCCTCCCTCACTGTGGGGGCCTTGATCTGCACCCCCACCGCCCTTTCCACTTCCCCCCACCCCTTCCCCAACGGACTTACCTGCTGGGTGAGGGAGAGAGGGCAGACCATGCACACATATGCGCACACACTCAGCACCCCCCCACAATAAATTTCTCCTCCCTCTTCCTATGTACAGCGCTCTCTCCTGCACTGGGTCCCATTCTCTGGGCTGTGGAAATAGCCGCTGACCAGAACTGCTCTGGCCCAGCTGCAGCCTTGCACTCTGTAGCAGGGATAGGAATCTTGGGGGGGGTCACATGTCCCCCCTCCCACTGCATTGCTTATACCCTCCCTGCCCCCACCATGCATCACCTGTGCACACATACACATTCCCTTTCTCACACACTTAGGCATGGGGAAGTTGTGGGTCAGGAGTGAGGGGCATCAGCAGGACCACAGGGCTGTATGTTGGGAATGAGGGGCAATGGTATGGGCAGGGTCCCAGCATATCAGGGATGCTCAGCATCACAAAGCAGCGGCAGTGGGGGTAACGGACAGCTGCAGCTGGACCTGTGTCCTGGTGAGCAAAGGGGACAGGGGGATCTCTGATTTTCTATGATAAAAAAACCAAAATCAAAAGCCAAAATATAATGGTATTTAGAATTTTTTATTATAACAATTGAAGCACTGGTAGGTTTCCAGTTTGCTTTAAAATTGTAAATATATCAACAAAATACTGTGTTGAGCTGACTCCAAAATAGATAGTGGTGTTTCATTTTAATTATGGAAAAACATGGATTTGAGGATTTTTAATCAGAGAATCTGGGATTTTTAAACAGAGAAAGCCAGGATCCCTGCTCATAAGAAAGAAGATTGCTTAATAAAAATCACACTGTATTTCTTACATCTCTTATTCCCATTGGGTATTTGTGACATGCTTTCAAAATGTCAGAGATTCTCATTTTATTAGTAAATCAGTTGTCCAGTATTAAGCATCTATATATTATTAAATAAAGTGACATTTATTCCATGTGCTGAATGCGAGTCAGGGTTGAACAAGTTACCACAAGATGAAAGTGGGCAAGAATTGTGTTACCTGTCAGTTGCTTCACATTCACTGTTAGAGTGTGCACACCCTTACCCTGTGGCAAGTAAAAGCTAAACCATGGTAACTTAGCCTTCAGTAAAAGAGGGCAGACAGGGACTAAGCCACAGCAGCTTAGCTTTATTTACCATGAACAGCTTTTTACACAATAAATCCATACCCTCTTAGTCTATATGGCCATACTCTTCAGTTTCACTATATTTTAAGGTTTTCCTCCAAAATTGCCTAAATGGAATTAGACCTGCTGCTAAAGAAATAGCTGGATTAGAGTAGGAGTAGTAAAAGAATGGCAGGTTTACCATCCAGCCTGTCCCCAGTAGAGACAAGAATTAAGGGCCAACCAACAGCTGTCTGTGGCTATCTGCCCTCAAAAGGCATGTCCCAGTGAGTGTGCAGGTATAGGGGTGCATGTTTCCTGCAGGACAAAACGTGGCACAAATATGTCCCCAGGCATAAATATGTCCCGCTATTTGTCCCTGGTCATGCCTCTACATGTGTGCTCCAATACATGGCAAAGTGACCCAGATGGGGCAGGGGAGGTTTGTGCTAGCACCCATGCTGGCCCCAGCAGCCTAACCTGGGGTTCTGGGGATCTCCCAGGGCAGCAGATGTGCCAAGCCAGCTCTTCAGATCCTGGCCAGCAGCCAGCGTGCCTCTGGCCAGCCAGGTTCCCTTTCTGGCGGTGCACACTACTGCCATATGCATCACACTGCTTTTTTAGTGGGATTTTTTTTTTTGACACCAAAATCTCCCAGTGTCAAAAAAACCCACCTCACTGCTAATAAGCCAGAGAACAAAGGGGTGCATGTGTACCGTGTGCTGTTTGCAGTGCCTCAAACTGCTCTGAGGTGCTACAAAATGCATGTGCGCTTGTGGAAATGCACCCAAAGTGCCCAGACTCCCTTACATGAATAAATAGACTGTAATGAAACAGGTAGTGAATGTCAGTAAAGGCTCATGTGTAGCAGAATTTAATTCTACAACACTATGATGAGGTTTAAGTTACCTGCAACGGAAGTGCCTGTATTACTATATTTTCCCTTGCTTTTCATTGGCGGATGAACAGTTCTCTTCTGCTTTCTGACTACTTTAAATCTACTTCGAACCACATCAGTTTACAAAGGTTTCTAAGCAGAGTGCCAAAAAGTATAAGCTCTCTTACACTGTACAAGTGGCCTGTCTGATTCCCGGGTGTGATGCACATTGGTGAAACCTTATGTAGGAAGTTTACCTTACTGATGGCCATGTTGCACCTTACTGTTTAAAGGAAAAAGAGTTAGGTAGCAAAAGCAATAGGTTCATTCAATGAAGCTGCAGAGATACCAAGTTTTCTGTACTTCTGTGTTTAATATCTTATGCTAATTAGTTTCTGTATAACCTTAAACCTGAGATTAAGGTTGACATACCCTACCCCAAGCCGCAGTTTTAGTAGCTGAAGCAGGAGCGTAGCTGAGACATCAAAGGGTATCTGAGAGGATATGAGTATTGTGAAAGACAAGGAGGCTGGGGAGGTGAGGGGGCAAGTAGATCTTGTTGAGATGTCCAGCTAACTTGTGAAAGAGAAGCTGGAGAAGATAATGGATGACAGGTTGAGGAATTTGAGTATATGAGAGGATTGGCTGGGGTAAAGAGCCTAGTACTGGGTTCCCTCAGATTTCTGTTTAAAATCTTGTGCTTGCTGCTGTGTCTGTTACTACTACTGACCTGTCTGTCCTCCAGTCTGTTCTTTGCCCTCAGATCCAGGAGAGTGAACAGCAAGACAGAAGTTGCTTAGCAGCCTGCTCAGCAGGACCTACAGGCCACTGCTAGAGTAAATAGAACATTTCCTTCTAGCGGTTGCTAATAAACTATGTATAGCACCACCAAATTTCCTATCCCACTGTTTGTTACACTTAAGGTGACAAACAGGAAAATGTCCCGAATGGCTCTGAATGTAAATTAGTGCCACACATTCGTATGGGGATTCCACTGCAATGCACAACTGAAGAAATACTGCAGTATGTAAAAATGTTCAGTTACTCAGACATCTTCATTCACAGAGGTAGTAACTGTCATAAGCAACTTGATGTCTATATAGTAAAGGCATTAGCTATGGTTAGAAAGATATAGATACCAATAAAAGCTAAAGCTAGAATTTCAGTGAAGGCCCTATCCTATGATCTATTGTCTTTTTCTCTTCTGTGACCTTGACAGAGGAGAAACTGTATTATCTGAGAGCAGGTGGAGGACAGAAGGATCAGATTTCTGTTGCGAGTTACTGGATGTGGCAAGTAGCAGGATTTGTCATATCACCTAAAGACAAATCTTGTTAACTACTGAATATTTACAAGGAGAGTTTCCAGCTGTTGTGGGCTGGAAGGATGTGTCATACACCCCCAGAGAAGTTTGCTGAAACCAAAATAATCTTGAAAATGATTTTGTTCAGAGATGAACAAAACATGAGCGGCAAATTAGAGCAATCTTCTTTGAGAAGACTGACTCAGTAGTGTTGAATAGCATCTTTCTGGTGGGTTTGAAGCACCAACTGCTTATATTACTAACAAAAGTATTTTTGTTAAAGACAAGGGAGAATCCTGAATGACATATTAACAATGACTTACTCATCACAATTTTATGAAATTGGTCCTAGACAACCATCTTATCAGGTTCCAAATAAGCATATAAGACTTCTCATCACTAAATCATAGTCCCTATCTATTCTAGTTCACAAAATTAGTGCCATCAGCCAATAGTTGGTGGCCCATGAGGAATGGGCTGGATGATACAAATTCTTTTCCCAGTGAACAGGTATCAATAGTTGGCATAATTTGGCTGGGGGCGGGGGGGAACATGGCTCCAGCAATGATGGCACAGGAACGTGGTGGCAGCAAGCGCAGAGCTCTCGAGGAGCTCCTGTAAGTGTATAAGGTGCATTTAAAATGTGGGTTCAGCTTTTGCAAATATTGAAACTGCAAATGCCAAACTTGCGAATAGCAAGGGTTTCTTGTAGTTCCTTTTCCATCCATTCCTCCGCATGTATGTTTTTGTTCTTGTCTGCTTTTTTAATTACTCTCAAATTACTTAATAAACGGATAAATGTTGTAAGCTGTGTTGGTCTAAAACCAAAAGCAGTCAGTGTAGCAGAGGCAATATCTTTTATTAGATCAATTAGATAGTTGCAAAAAAAGTCTTTATTTGCAAGCTTTTGGGCTCTCACACCCTACTGCAGGCAAAGGAGAATGCAAAGATTGTAAAAGGTAGGGTGGTACAAGTTCTCCTGGCTGGAAAAGCTCATTTTATGCAAAATAGGCATGATAACAAGTTGGAGCAGTCTATTTACCTCAAACATGTCTGATGGCAAGCAGGATGTTGAATTTCACTTCTTTCTTGTTAAGATGTTTCATATTTCACGGGAGGACTGGTGTTAGAAAGGTTCTCCAGGGCAAGGAAGTTCTGTTGTGTTGAGGCTGCTCTGCAAGTTTGGCTCCAAACAAAGGGCTGGACCAGAGGTATTAGCTTCCAAGTCTCAGGGTGTCTAATTTTGCTTCCTTCTTGTAAAATTATGAAGGTTTTGTTTTAAAATGGTTAATTATGATATCTTCCATGTTTCAGGGAAAAAGGTTGTAGCATAAGAAGCATAATTCAACATCCTGCCTTGCCATCAGACACCTGCGAGGTAAATAGACTGCTCCAACTTTTATCCAAGCCTAATTTGTATAAAATGAATTTTTCCCTTCAGAAGAATTTCTACGACCCTCCAGCTCTCCTGTGCAATATGAAGTTTCATTTCTACCTGGAGAAATTTTATGATCTTTGCATTCTTCTTTGCCTGAGTAAGCCTGCATGAGCCTGAAAGCTTGCAAATAAAGAATTTTTTTTACAACTACTAGCTGGTCTAATAAAAGATAGTGCCTCTACCACACTGACTACTTTTACTTAATAAATATATTCCTCATTTAGATTTGGCACTGGATTTAAAATCCAGTTTGTTTTCTGTCTCTTTTATGCTTTGCTTATCATTACTGTTCCATGATATCCTCAACTGCTCTCAGTCCTTTCCTTCATCCTTCCTGTCAGAATAAAGTCTGTCCACATATGAGCTCACATTCATTACTTCATACAGCACTGACTTCCTTTAGTCATCACACTTCCTTCTAGCAGGGCATGAATCTTTGTCTAGCTTGTTACTGGAATTGTATATAGGTTAGTTACCTTAAATGCAACTTACTCATACAGTTTTGTTTCAAGACTTTTACTCATTCCCCAAAATACTCTTCAATATTTATTTCACTTCTTTGACGCACATCTTTTCCTTCTGAAGAACAGCAAAATACTTACTCAATGTTACTGATGCCTCTGTTATTCATGACTCATTTCTATCTCCAAATATTATCATGATTATCTAAGCTGATGGCATGCGGTAGTGCAGAATGTGCAGAGCTGTGAACGCTTAAGCTATGCCATTGCATTCAGAGGTAACCTCATAGGACCATAACTTTCTGAATGAGTAGGATGGTTCCCAAAAATATTTTTCTGTGTTTTAAAGCACATATTGGGAGTAGCAACATTTGAAGATATTGAATCAAACAAACATAAATGTAAAATAATAATGACTAAATGACTGGTAATTCCTATATTCCTACTACATGTTTCTAAAATAGGCACTTTTTATATCCATTCAAAGCAAATGTCTTTATTCTTTGCTTCTGTCATTCTTCTTTTGCTGTAAAGCACAAAGAATAGTCAGGCTTTCTATGGACTGAATTCTAACACTAAATACCTTGCATATTGGACTAAATCATGTTTCAAATGTACATGCCTAAATGGCACATACCAAGCTCCATAACTGAAGTGCCATAGCTTTTGGCACTAACACACAGTTTGCAATTCAGTTATGGGTGCATACACAATGATTGGAAAAGCTCAGCAGGACTATACTCTTGCTATGCAGGTACACAACAACATGTATTAATAAGTTGGGGTAAGTCCCAAAATTTTAGCTGGACAAAAACACTTGACGAACAGAAGTTAGATCTGAAGTCCTCCCCACACTTTCAGCTCAAGAACCTAGTAGTTAGAACATTCACGCAGGAAGCAAGAGACCCTCAGAGAACTGTTATCTCCTACTTCTATAGCAAAGTAGTCCAACCACTGGGCCACAGGTTAGGCACGTCTTAAAACCTTCTCTAGCCTTTTTCTTGAAGTTGGCTCCTCAAGCAACCAAGACAGGAAGATGCATGGAGCTAGAAGGAAATAAGTAAGCAAGTAGGTCTATAGCTGAGTGAGGTGGATGCCATCCTATATTGGAAGAGGCCTTGGCCTTTTATGCCCCGCAGCCAATAAACACTAAATGCAATTGTTAGTGGGTCCAATTCAAGAGTTTCATCCTCTTTCTCCATTTTATTCCCAAAAGGAATGTGCATGACACCTGTAACTGTGTGCAAGTGCCCAAACCTGTAGTCATGCAGCTGCTACTTAGTTATAAAACAAAGTAGGATTTAGCCCATTATTTTCATGTTAAGAGATCAGTAATTTTTTAATAGCAATTTTTGCTATTTCATAAATGAAAGGAACTGGTGCTCTCAGTTACTGAATAATTTAATAAAATCAGCTTAATAGATCAGTATGTCAGAAGACATTTGGAAAAATAAAACAAGTAGAACCGATAACTCCTTTTTTGTTCAGAACTGGAAAGCTATCAGATTTCATGGATCATTACAACTGTTGGGGAAACTGGCCAGCTACTGCGTAGCACCTATACACCAAAGGGTGTGCTCATACATCGATGACCACTGGCCACGTCCTGTCTCTGGGCTCATTCCTAGCCACGATCAATTAGGCAGAGAACGACGGAGTGTCCAGTATGCGAGTTTATTGCTCTGCAGAGGGGTACTCAAAGTCTAGAGACAAAGAGATCCCCCGATCTGAGTTCAAGAGTACTTTTTATGTTAACAGATCATACATATGCAAATATAAGTATACATAGGCATAAGGCATATATGCGCGCACATCTTTGGGGTATTTCCACAAGTCTGGGGTCCTTCTACATGCTGTTGCTGGGTTGCAGAATGCGGAACAGAGCAAACTTAAGCCAGCTGAAGTTGGTTTGGTGGTCTCTAAACTTACTGTCAGTCGAGGGGGGTGGGGTTTCAAGCTTCTGCTTTTAAAAGGTCATCTCCTGCTTCCCTTTTTTATTTATGGTTGTTTTTCTTATAATTCCCCCCTTTCAACCTCAAGTGTTAGCGCAGTGGGTGATATTAAGGGCTGCCATTCTTGAGCGTACATGACGTATTTGTTCTGCATTGCACATGCAAACAGCTTTTTTACGTAAGCGATAATACAAGATGCAAACGTACACCCTATAACAAGCATAGCAAGCAGAGACAGCAGGGGGGTTAGGAGAGAACTTAGCCAGTTACTAATAGTTCATTTAAATGAGTTAGCTAGCTCACTGAACTAGTTATTGCTGGCTAAGGCTGCTCTGTTAATGTTAGTGGCTACAGCTTGTTTATCTGGTGGTGCTGGTGATGCTGGCTCTTCACTGGGCTTTAAGTGGCTATGCTGGATCTAGGATTCCTTCTTGGTGACTTTGATCACAGTGTGAGTCGTCTGCAGGACTTGAAAGGGCCCTTCCCAATGTGGTGCTAGATAGTTCTGTCACTGATGCTTTTTGATTCACACCCAATTGCCGGGTTGGTAAGGATGGAGATTGGTGTCAAGGGTTACTGGTTGTACCAACACTGCGGACCTGTGAAGAGAACTGAGAGACTGCTGTAATGTCAAGACATAATTAGTTAGCTTTTCATCTTCCCCAAACAGACTTACATGTGGACTTTGCCAGTCTTTGTACAATAGTGGGGGATGACTAAACAATAACTTATAGGGTGACAGATTTAGAGGTTTGCGCGGTTTTGTTCTAAGGGCAAACACCACAATGGGCAAGACATCAGGCCATTTTAATTTGGTTTTGGCACAGATCTTTCCTAAAAGGGTTTTTAAGGATAGGTTTAACTTTTCTACCTGACCTGAGGATAGTGGGTGGTAAGGGGTATGAAACTGTGCTTGAATTCCTAATGTTTTATATACTTCTTGCACTATTTTTTCTGTAAAGTGCAAACCTCGATCTGAATCAATAACTTCAGGGAGCCCAAATCTTGGTACAAATGTCTCTGAGGAGGGCTTTAACTACAGTTGAAGCATCTGCTCGCGAAGCAGGGAAAGCCTCTGGCTATCTGGTGAGCTGGTCAATTACCACTAGACGATGCTTAGAACGGAAGGCTTTTGGTAAGTCTATGTAATCAACTTGAAGTCTTTGAAATGGTAGATAGGCCAATGGCCTCCCCACTTTGTGAATACTCTTTTTGGTCTTGTGATTAAATGCTTGGCATGTAGGGCAGGAGTTGACAATCCTGGTGGCTTCTACATAAATGCCAGGTGCAAACCAGTTACGGAGAATACTGTGCGCTAGGTTTTCTTTTCCAGAGTGGTTTAGTCGATGAGCTCCTTGGGCAAGCCTGTGGAGAACAGCTTTGGGGGTGATAGGACACCCATCAGGTACTCGCCAGATGCCATCTGTTCCTTCAATGCCTTCATATTTAGTCTTCCATTCCTGAACTTCTGTCAGTTGGAGATGCTGATATATGGAGGTTGGGCTGGATAATGTGATGCATAAGAGGTGAGAGTTAGAGTTGTCAGAAACGGGTTGAAGGGCCGCCGCCTTTGCGTCAGCGTCAGCCATACTGTTCCCAGCAGCAACTTCAGTGCTATCCTTGGAATGACCCGGACAGTGGACAACTGCAATTTCTTTGGGTAACAGGATAGCGTTTACAAGATTGTTGACTTCCGTGGCATTAGCAATTGAGTGTCCTTTTGAGATGAGGAATCCTTGCTGCTTCCACAGTTGGCCAGTTGCATGACAAATACCAAACGCATATCGAGAGCCAGTATAAATGGTTACTGAACAGTTTGTGGTGAGCTCACATGCTCTCTGTAAGGCAATAAGTTCTGCAGCTTGGGCACTGGTACCTGGCGCAAGGGGCTTGGCTTCCCAAACCCATTGCACTGTGGTTACCGCATACCTTGCGCATCTTGTGCCTTTAATGACTGATGACGATCCGTCGGTAAAGAGGACATAGTCTGGGCTATGCAAGGGTTGATCTCTAAGGTCACTCTGAGGTTTTTCCACATACTCAACCAATTTGCAGCAATCATGGTGTGGCTGTCCTTCATCTGCCTTTGGCAGAAGGGTGGCTGGGTTGAGTTGTGCACATCGCTGTACGGT
>NW_017728943.1:63145598-63151717 GCF_001723895.1 Crocodylus porosus
GCTGGTGCAATCATAAAAGTATGTTTTATTTGGTGAAATGCTTGTTCCTTGTCTTTAGACCAGTAAACAGGATCCTCAGCTTCTTTAGCAGTAGCTTGAACTAAAGGACGGACTATTTCTCCAAAGGCTGGGATCCAGGGCCTTCAGATTCTTGCCATGCCCAAAAGTGCACAGATTTGCCTCTTATTCTGGGGCTGTGGGAAATCTTGGATGGCTCGTAAGCGTCTGGGTGATAATTTCCTGGTGCCTGCTTCGAGTATGTAGCCTAGATACTCAACTTCAGGCTGGCAGTATTTAAGCTTTGAGGGAGACACTTTATGTCCTTGTTTTGCAAGGGTGGAGAGTAGCTTTGCAGTGTCTTCTCAACAGCTCTCCGTGCTGTTTGAAGCTAGCAAGAGATCATTTACATAAACAATCAAAGTGGTATCTGAGGACAGAGTGACTGCAGATAAATCTTTATGCAGGATTTGTGAAAACAGTGTGGGGGATTCCACGTACCCTTGGGGTAACTGAGTCCAGGTTAACTGTCTCTCCTTCCAAGTGAAAGTAAACAGGTACTGTGAGTCTGGGTGTATAGGAATACTGAAGAAAGCTGCACACAGGTCAATGATGGTGTAGCAAATCGCTGTGGCTAGCATGGTTGTAACAATGGTAGCCGGATTTGGAACTACAGGGTGTCATGGAATAATGTAACTGTTAATTGCCCAAAGGTCTTGTACGAACCAGTACACTGGTTTACCATTGGGACCAGGTTTAGGTTTTTTTGACTAGAAGGATGGGGGTGTTACAGGGTGAGAGACACTCTTTTAGTATTCCTTGTTCTAGATAACTAGCCACCAATGGTTCTAAACCTTCTTCTGCCTCTTTGGACAGGGGATACTGGAGTACCGATGGGGGTTGACCTGGCTTTGTTTTGGATGCTGATCGGGGTAGCAGATTTAAGGAGCCCTACTGCTGTGGGGGTCCATCCCCACAGTGATTTGGGCAGAGTTTGAAGATCTTCAGGGAGGGAAGGACACTCAGATTCATTAAGCATGGCCTGAAAGGCCAAGAGGTTAGTACTCGGGACAGTAATTTGAATTCCATTTGGGCTACACTGCAAGGTGGCATAGAGCTTGCAGAGCAGGTCTCTCCCTAATAAGTTAACAGGTGATCCACTTGAAAGTAAGAAGTCATGCTCAGTTGTTAAAGGTCCAATGGTGACTTTTGTAGGAACACTATACGGGATGCTAAAGGGCTTTCCTGAGACTCCTACCACCCATTCAGTTTTTGCTAACCTTAATTTGGCCTGACTTGGGGAGACACCCAGCGAAGAAAGATCTGCATCAGTATCAATTAAACATTTGTATATCTGACCCTGGACTTCTAGGTTAATATATGGTTCAGAGGATGGACATTCTAATTTATGTGAAGTTTCATTAAAATCCCTAAGGTTCATTTCATGGAAAAGCCGCCCTCTTATGTCAATCCTCAGGTTCAGGTGACTCTTCCAGGTATTGTTGGTAATGGTCAATTTCAGGCAGGGCAGGCATGCGGGAAGCATTAAATGGTGCAGGGGTCTCCTGTGGATGGACCAGACAATCTCACTTCCAGCGCCCTCTTTGCTTGCAATAATTGCAGGTATCATCCGGTTGAGGTCCCCTTGTTGGTTGGTTGAATGGTTGGGGAGACCAAGTATGGGGTCTGTCTTGTTCTCGCCTTCTCCCTTGGCCTCGGCTGTAGCCTTGCCTGGGAGATGCTTTAAAGTGTTGAGTGAGAACAGCTGCTAACATATTCACTTCCTTTTGTTTCAGCTTTAGTTTTTCTTGTTTCTGGACCTCAGGACGTTGGTCAAAGACATAGGTAGCCAGGTCAACTAACTGGGGAAGTGTCTTGTTGATCCAATCAGGATGGTGTTTAGTGATATTTTTTTTTTATATCATCAGTTGTTTGACCAATGAATGTGGAATTTACTATTGTTTTGCATGTAATACTGTTGGGGTCAAAATCACCACCATGTCTACGCATAGCACTTAGAAGCCTTTGACAGTAATCACTTGGATGTTCATTTGGTCCTTGTTTGATAGCCTGGACTAAAGTCCAGTCCGCTCTTTTCCTCCCCGCTCTTTTCAGTCCTTCTAAAAGGGATTCTCAGGCTCTTTGCACGCGCACCAAGTTATTGTGGCCCTGGTATTCATGATTTGGATCCCACCCAGGATCTTGAACTAGCCAGTTAGTTCTATTCTGTGGGTCTTCTAACACCCATTGATTTCCTTGATTTATAATTTCTGCTTTCTCCTCTTTACTGAGATGAGCATCTAGAAGCTGATTCATATCTGTCCACATAGAGTTGTGGGTGTTAATTATAGTTTCTATTCTGCATTTCACTGACTCTGGGTCATCTCTGAACTTGGGAGTGTTATCTTGTCACAGGATGAGATTTTGAGGATTGAATGGAACATGTATATGGATATTGGATTCCTTCTTGTGTGGCAATAGGGTACTGACGCAGTGGAGCTAGATGAGCAGGCAGCTGGGGTGGTTTTTTTTGTTTTTTTTATAACTTCGTGTGTGTGTGTCAACACAAGGGAAGAACTTCCTGTTTCATTGTTGGAGGAACGGTCACTTGAAGCGGTGGATGCGGGGGTCAGGGTGCGACTGGCACTGGGAGTGGTGGTGGTCCTACTGGACACCACTCATCTTCCTCTGACTTAGGGGCAGTTGGAGCATATGGAGGTGGCAGAGTTTCAGAGTGGCTTTTAGGATCAATCTGGAGTGGAGCCAGGTGTCGGGTTTTGTTTTTAGAGGAGCCTAAGTGACTCTCTTTTATTTTGTTTGTAGCATTGGCTCAGACATACTAGCAATTCATCTGACAGGGTTGAGGATCTTTCAGAGATCCTCTGAGGTACCTCAGGGTTTCTCGGTCAAAAGAACCAAGACTAGGCCACTGTCGGCTTGGATCCTCTTAAGTGTATCCAGGCCAGACAGTTGTAGATAGCTGGATCAATTTAAGCTTATTAACCTGACCAGTTCCCAGGATTTTAGACCAAACAGAAAGGACAATTCTAAGGGAACTTCCTGGTGGGACAGAGACTGACTCCGTCTGTCCCATCCTGTCTCCCTTGGCAGGGTACCCCTTTGCCTTTAAAACCAGAATACCAGAGTCAACTCACAAACCACACCTGTCCTGACCAGTGCCCCAAATAGGAAAGGGGACTTGTCAAAGGGAAGAGAGAAGATTAGAAATTGGTTCCTCAGTGCGCTAATGGAGACAAAAGCTGCGCCACACAGCTTTTCCAGCCCCAAAGGGTCAGATGGACAAGGCTCTATGGTTGCCTGTGTCACCAGATTGAGGAACTGGGAGGAGACAGGTCTAAGACAGACAGACAGACAGACAGACAGACAGACAAGGAGCCTGAGAATCACTGTACTCAGACTGACACACCATGAAACAAACAATTAATTTGCTGTCTGAGAATCACCGTACTCAGGGCACATAGCCGACACTCCTACCCTTAAAAGATTTGAGATCACCTTACCTCCGACTTAGGGCCGCCCGCTCCCCCGACAAGGGCACCGAGGGGAAACTTACCCTCTTTTGCCAGCTAGACATTGTCGTGGGGGCGGTGGCACCATTCTGGGTCACCAATTTTGTCAGGGTAGTTGGCCAGCTACTGCGTAGCACCTATACACCAAAGGGTGTGCTCATACACCGATGACCACTGGCCATGTCCCATCTCTGGGCTCATTCCTAGCCACGATCAATTAGGCAGAGAACGACGGAGTGTCCAGTATGCGAGTTTATTGCTCTGCAGAGGGGTACTCAAAGTCTAGAGACAAAGAGATCCCCCGATCTGAGTTCAATAGTACTTTTTATGTTAACAGATCATACATATGCAAATATAAGTATACATAGGCATAAGGCACATATGCGCACACATCTTTGGGGTATTTCCACAAGTCTGGGGTCTTTCTACATGCTGTTGCTGGGTTACAGAACGCAGAACAGAGCAAACTTAAGCTGGCTGAAGTTGGTTTGGTGGTCTCTAAACTTACTGTCAATCAAGGGGGGGGCAGGGTTTCAAGCTTCTGCTTTTAAAAGGTCATCTCCTGCTTCCCTTTTTTACTTATGGTTGTTTTTCTTACACAACAAGGCTAATACACTGAGAATTCTCCATAAATAACTACCCTTCCAACCTTAGAAACTATGAAACTATGAAACTTCTTCTAGTCCAGAGCAGTCTGCATGTCCAACTCTCAGATGTCATCAACCTCTGCTGGTGAAAGTGGGCAGGAAAAATGTACACATAAAGGTGTTTTCTGAGCTAACTTAAAGCAGCACATAGAACAGACTGCGACAAACTGAAAAAAGACAATTCTTGCCCTTCTAACCCTAAAATACCTCCACTGCCTCTCACTCGTACTTCTCAGTATGCTTTTTAAAATATACCTACTATATTTTGTTTTGAGTTATTTTTTAATTGGTCTTATTTAGTAATTACTTTAAAAATTCAGTACTTACATTCCAACTAAAACAAAAGATAAAACAGCATAAGGAACAGAAGGAAATATCTTCCCTAGGAAAACACAATGTTAAGAATTTGATTAAAGCTTGCAGAATGGAGTAAATATAAAGTCACTGCTGTTTTGTTTTTTTTTTTAAATCAATAATGAGATCCTTGCAGTATAAGTGGGGAATAGTAGGAATAGTGGTGTGATTTTATTGTTGTGTACAGCACTGGTAAAGTTCATACTGAAATATTTCACACAGTTCTTGTTCCTATATTATAAAATGGATGTGAAAAATTTGAGGGGGTATGAAAAAGAACCACAAAAATTATTTGCGAGCTGGCTGGAGTTTTTGCCTTACTGTGGCAAATTTAATAAAATTTAAGTTTAATAAAAACTGAGAGGTGCAGTATATAAATATTTGGCAGAAATTGCCAAATAGTAAAGTGCTCTTCAACCAAGTGGAGAGACACAAGAAGTACCCATGTCTGAACGAGGATGTGAGACAAAGTAGAAATTAGGCAGGAACTTCTAACATTGAGGTTAATAAACCATTGGGAGAAATGATTAAGTATACTGGTGGATTTTTTGTTTAATTATGTCTTCAAACAAGGACTGATGTTTTTCTTAAAGACATGCTTTAAAGGTTACTAGGCTCACTTACGGGATACAGTAGAACGCAGATTTTTTCATTGGGCTAAGTTCCTTAGCCTCTTGCAAAAATGAGTCATGGAGTCTTAGTAATAGAGAAGTAGGCCTGGAAGGGACCTCCAGACATTATCTAGTCAACCCTCCGGCCTGAGGCAGGATCATCCCTATCCAAACCATCCCATACAACCATAATTTAGAATACAAGATACAATATAGACCTAACACACTAACCTGCCAAAAGTAAAGCAGGGGAACCACAGCAGCCAATGAATGTCCTGCTTCTATAGAATGCTGTCAAATTATGCTCAAGAGGTCCCAGTTAGAGAGCTATGCTTCCTGCAACAGAGAAAAGCAATCCAACCATGGGATAAAATTCCTTCTTGACCCCAAATATGGTGATTGGTCCAACTCCTGGCAGAGGGGCAAGACCTGCTAGCTAAGAGCCTCCAGCTTTGCTCCTAGGATTTATGAATTAGCTGGGGCACAGAGCTGTAGTGGAGAGCTGCACAAAATTGCTGATGTTCTCCAGCTGGTTGCTGAAGTTTTTAAATTTTAAGGGGTGCTGCTTCTCTGATTAGCTATGCAAAATTGGAGCCTGTGAAGGCTACTGTTTCTTCCCACTGCAAGTGAATAGGCTGTGACTGGGAACAAATACAGTCTTGCTTAATCTTGGGGTCTGGTCATCTAGGATTATTCAATTTACATACAAGTAGAAGAATAGATCCTGCATGGGGCAGAAGCCCAGGAGCCTTGGAGTACATCAGTAAATGTAAGCCCACCTACTTCTGAGTGTCTGTGAAAAATGCCAGACACTTCCCCTGTTCATAATCCACCTGCAGACAACAGGGCAGATGAGATGATCCTAGATATCTCATTTGCTATCCTAGTGAATTATAGTTTCATAGTTTCATAGTAGCTAGAGTCGGAAGGGACCTAGGTAGATCATCTAGTCCGACCCCCTGCCTTGGCAGGAAAGAGCA
>NW_017728943.1:63151728-63153804 GCF_001723895.1 Crocodylus porosus
TGCTCATAAGATCTAACATCTTACTCAGATCCACAACCCAGTAAAAGTTGCAGCTAGGCAGGAGAAAGTGCAGGGGAAAGCATGTGACAATTTAATGAAGTTGTGGGTTGGGTCAGATCCTCAGCTAGTACATATAGGTGTAACTCCTTTGAAATCAATGCAGATATACTGAATAACACCAGTTGAGGGTCTGATGCATTGGATTTTTCATTTGCTCACATCCTGTAGTGGCTTTATAAGCAAAGGTTAATGCAGATCTGGCAGGGGCAAGCTGGAGTTAACAGAGTGGCAGTTGTGAGGTTGCTGATTCCAATAAAAGCAAATTGTAAACTGCGAGCATCTGAATGCTGAGTGTCACTTTCACACCTAACAGCTGTCCTTGCCTGTTCCTCATAGTCATCTAGTCCTGTCACTAAGACATGTTCCTGAAATTGTATTTATACTGCTGTCATTTTGTCTTTGGAAATTTGTGTATAGGCTTTCTATACTGAAATGTGGAAGATGCTTGCAAACTTCATTTAGTGGATTCTAATACATTTGTCCACCAGCCAATTAAATCCATACAATAGGAAATACATCTCTATAGCTGTTAGGGGCTCACAGTCTATGCAATAGTAACCTGCAATAGTAAACAGCTTTTTGGAGCTGAAATCCATTATGGAGTGTTTCCATGTGAACTCTCATGAGATGCTAGGGAGACGGAAGTACCTTTCAGGGAAGAACTTGAAAATCCTTGGTATGGACAGAACAGGTTGAGGGCAAGAGGCATCCATATGGAGATTCTTTGCCCCTGCATGGCCAGCAGACCTCTGGCTTTGAAATCTATTTTAGTCCTTGTATTAATGAATGTTCAGTTTCTAGGGACCAAAGGGATCCAGAGGCAGCTGGAACTCGTGATATTTTGGCTCCTGTATCTAGAAGGAGAGTTTGATATATTTCAGCTGCTCCCCCAGTGCATCTTGCACTATTAAAGAAATCTCTGGAGCTTGCTGAATAAAGAGGTATATGGTATATGTAGCATTTTCCACCCCTTGACTACCTCACCTGCAAATCACAGCTTTGGAATGTCTATTCTGCAGTGACTGCAGCTCATAGACATATCTGGGATAGCTTGAACTAAGCTAGCTTGTACACACACCCATAGCAGTCTAGCCCCAGCTGCACAGAGCAGTACATAAGCTAGCTAACTTAAAGACCGCTCACATTTGTACAAGTGAGCTTGAATTGCGGCAGTGTAGATATAACCCATAAACTTTAAGTGCACAAGGAAGTTACTGAGAGCATAGGGGCCTTAATTATTTGTACTTTAAAAGCTTTGATCACTCTGAAAGCCAATTGGCAACAAGAAAAGATAGCAGCTGACCATTATGATACAGCCACTCTTGACATAGCCATGATGCCCCTAGGGCACCAGGACTGTGCCAGCTACGCACTATGGATGCCTACTAATCTCTCCTGCCACATCTTGCGGATATAGATGAGGAATTGGGAGGCTGCCCTTGAGTTGCTGCTTGGTCACAGTCCTGTGAGACTCCTCTACATCCTATGGGTTGCTAGACCCCTTCATTGAGTCCCATACTCAGGAGGTGCCTTCCAATATCCCCAAGCCTTATGGGCTAGATGTGCAACTCTAAAAACCACACTTTTATCATATCCCATGCCTCACAGATGTTATGAGGATGCCATCTTCTTCACTGAGGCCTCAGCTTAGTCCAGCCTCAGTAACTACACTTTCTGGTGCTGGGGGTTGCACACTGTAGTGTGCCTGAACAAGGCCTCTTCATCCTCCTCCTCCACAAGCCTCAGCCCAGTCCACCAGTCTAAATAAACAAAGAGCACAAGCCCCTGGGCTACAACACTGTTAGAAATATTATTAAAAATGCATTTTCAATAGCTGTTAGCTCCCTTCAATAGTGTTGTCCTCTGAATAAGCACGGCTGCCAGCCCTCCTTGTCTCCTTAATGAGAGAGGGAAGGCGGGGTTGGAAATTGAAGGAAAAACTCCAAGAGCTCTTTGTACTAAGGTATCACTCTCTCTTTGTTCTGCAAATTTACTATCTCTTTGTTACACTAAATC
>NW_017728943.1:63154399-63158410 GCF_001723895.1 Crocodylus porosus
GGTTTTTGCCTGGCTGCTAGGGCCCTCTCTCTAGGCAGTTTCTGCCCTTAAAGGAGCAGGCACCTTAGTGCCCTGAGACGCTTGTTCTCTAGCTCTTTTTGAGACAGGGAGCCAAGTTCCCTAACTAATTTGACTAAAGGTCAGAGAGATTTTGAAGGGGTTAATAAAATCTGAGCAAGGGGTCTCAGCATTTATAATTTCTCCCTTTAAGATGTACTGGCTAAAACTCTAATAGCATCTAAATTTGTTGATACAGATGCTTTTAAAAAAGTGACAAGGTTACCAAAGTAGACCTTTGGTAATAAATTCACCTACTATAGAAGGAATATTTAGTTTCCTTTTGTCCCTTCTCTCCTCATAGAATGAAATCCTAGGATCATTTCTTAGACATACACATCACAGGTTTCCTGTTTAGTCTTTATTTGGGCCTTAGGGTTTGCACGAGGCTTTAGGGCTTAGTAACTGACTCCCTGTTAATTCCAAATACAGATCCTTAATAATAAGATTCCTTCATATCATATTACATAACAAGCCAGCTTTCAGTGCAGGCTGTTCCAAAGTTCCTAGGGAACTCAGTCTATGCTTCTTACTGTATTTATTCTGAATTCATGAATTAAACTTAACTAAACTAAAAATCTTGATATTATCCTGGAGCTGAGAGTTTTCCAAAGAGCAGTCCCAAGGTTGTGAGTGAAGTTGAATAGCTTTGGTTCTAAGAACTTCTTAATTTTAAGAAATTCAAAGAGTAGTCATAACACTTTGTTCTTCGACTGTCTTAAGCCTATACTGTACTTCAGAACCTTTCATGAGCTTTTGCCTTTCATTTCTAAAACACACATAAACTGTAGCTGAATAAAAGAGAGAGAGAACTAGAAGTCTCCAGGGGCATAATCTATCACTTAATGATTTATCACTTTTATCACTCACTCAGGCCTGCAAGGTGTCGAGCACACCCCTCAATGTACTGCATTTTCTCAACTTCTGTTGTAGGCAGTAGAAAATGAGATAACTGCTTTTCTCATAGGTGGCCAGGACCTTGGAAGGCTTGCTATATATGGAGCAATTGCATTAATAATTTTATGGTTAGTATATGGTGACTCAACTAAACTGATTAACATGTCTGTGTTTTACAACACACACACAATACTTGGAAGCTAGCATTGTGTAGTTTAGTGGTTTTCAACCTTTTTAGACTCAAGGCACCCCTAGTTCAGCTTGAAAAACAACCTGTTAGACTTAGGGCACCCCTTAGAAAATGCCAGTTCTTATTTTAATTCATTTTTTGACTACAAGAAAAATAATAGAGCAATTCTGCAGGTGCAAAGAACTTAGACCACAAGAGGTCAGAATGTTTTTAACACTATGAATTTCTATCTGAACTCCAACTTTTTCTTTTGAATCATGTCTGCACACCTAGCAGTATGAACATTGCATGACACCTTGCAGCAACCTTGAAAGGATCCCAGGGCACCCCAGGGTTGAGAATCACTGATCTACATCATCCCTGACATGTAACTAATTAAGCTGTCATACAGGTTGATTCACAAAAAAAGTCAGTTTTTAGGCATTCACTAGCCATAAGAATAAGTAAGGCATGAAAATCAATGAATTAAATTGCTGTGAAAATAATATGTTTTTAGTTTAATGTGTTTAAATCATGTTATAATATAGGACAAAGGAAAGTATAAATTTACAGACAAGGATTTACTATGTGGTTCTAATTAATAAATGATAAAGCCAGCTTTATTTTCTGAAAACATCCACAGTAAGTTAAAAGCTGGGTGAATTTCTCCTTATGATTTTAAATAGGTCTGCAGGCCCATGGTGCATATTATCCTTCTGAATAAATTCATACATTAACTCTTGGCTATTTTACACTATAAACTAGGTTATCCAGAGTGGATGAAAGCCTATTAAGTAAATGATTTTAAATATAAATGTTTATTAGGAAGACGGGCTAGTGAAATTCAAATTCTGCTTCTTTACCTGCAGCATAAGCAAATTAATATACTTCTTTCATGTTGTATTTTTACCGTGTTCAAGGGCTCAGTTCTGCAAAACACTGAGTGTTGTGATCTTAATTCATTCAAACGCTTAAGTGTGTGAGTAGTCCCATTACAAATAGGTACCTGGAATGCTATGACAATCCCTTTGCAGTTAAGCAGACGTCTGCTTGATTTCAATGGGGCACAAGTTTCACCCAGGATTTGTACAGCTAGGGTCAGAGAACTCAGCACCTTGCAAGACTGAACCTTAAACCAGTCCCCACATGGGAATATGAGACTAATCCTCAAGTGCAACATTAGTCTGCTGATTTCTGTGATAATGTGTAGCCATCTTTTTGTTTAGGGATTGGATTATTGGAGAGACAAGTGAGGGGAAATCTTGGCCCCACTGAAGTCAATGGGAATTTTGCCATTAACTTCAATGAAACCATGATGTCATCTTTGGGCTATAAAAAGCTACATTATGAATTTTATGAAGCAAGTTGTGAACCATTTTTCATGTTACCAAAGTGTAAAATTACTTTGGACCATGGAGAATAAATAAAGGGAATTTTTAAAAATGGTATTAGAGGGCTATTCAGTTTGGCTGATGTGACCTTGACTTTAGCAAGGCTTTTGATACAGTCTCCCACAACATTTGCATAGGCAAGCTAAGGAAGTATGGGTTGGATGAATGGACTGTGAGGTGGACAAAAAACTGGCTGGATTGTCAGGCTCAGAGAGTAGTAATCAATGGCTCGATGTCTAGTTGCCAGCTGGTATCAAGTGGAGTGACCTGGGGGTCGGTCCTGGGGCAATTTTGTATATGTATGTATCTACGTGTGTATGTGTGTGTGTACATATATACACACGTGCTATTGTGTGCATACGTCTTACATGTGAATGCCTAACTTTATACTGACTATATATGGTTGGTCCAATGAAGGAATTCATCCTGGGCCTTGCCATAGGTTCAAATGAAAACTGGACAGAAACTAGCTGTGAAATTGTTACACTGTTTTCACTTGGAGGGTGGTAAAGCCCTGGAACAAGATTCCCGGAGAGGATGTAGAGTTTTTTAGACCTGGGTATACCTGGGTAGACAAATCCTTGGCTGAGATGATCTTGTTGGGGATGGTGCTGCTCTGAGCAGGGCACTGGACTAGATGAACTCCTAAAGTCCCTTCCAACCCTCATTTTCTATGATTCTGTAGCCCTGCTACATGTTATCATACATAATGAAATTAACTGCTAAATCATGGACTAAAGTTAGACTACCCAGATGTGCCAAGTAAGACCAGCCACAAGTGCAAAAGAATGATCACACAAACTAATTGGTGAATCGCACAATTAATGTAGGCTGCCCCAACTGCCAAGTCATTCTTACATGGTAAAAATGACTATCCGGCCATCAAAAGAGCCAGCCCGTTATGATGTTAGGGTGTGAAAATGTGTAACAGTCCTAGAGCTGGTGTTTAGCCACCTTTTACTGGAACTGTATAACAGGTCCCCAGCATCTAACTTTGGGGGGGGAGGCTCTTTGGGTAACTGTAGGGACAGGACGTTTTTAGGGCTTGATTACTTTGCACACCTGACGGCTCTTGACGTATTGCACCACAGACCCACCAGCAGTGACTTGCGCCATAAATGGTGCGTGTGTGTGGCCACTGACCCACCAATGCTTGTGGGGAATCATGTACGTGTGTGAGAAGCGTCTGGGGGTGGCGACTGACCCACCAGTGACTTGCACCAAAAATGTAAGGGTATGTGTGTATGGCCACTGACCCACCAATGTGTGACCGGTGTCGTAAATGCAGGGTTCTGTGTGGACCCACCAGTGTGCGTGTGTGTGGTGGGGGAGTCGTGCATGTGTGAGGAGCATGTGTGAGAAGAGCATGTGTGAGGCCACTGACCCACCACGGTGCGCGTGTGGGTTGTGCACGTGTGTGAGGAGCGGCCACTGTCCACCAGTGCGTGTACGGGGACGAGGGTGGTGCATGTGCAGGGCCAGGACGCACCCCCCCCC